>NC_051313.1:104734048-105044954 GCF_015220235.1 Choloepus didactylus
TTTGAGATTTTCCAAACAGAAGTTTTGAAAACAAATATATTTTCCAATCTCCCACCCCTACAAAGCACTAGTATTCCCCTTTTCTGCAGGTGTTTTCATACCCTTGAAAATTGAAAAGATCTTTCTCTGAATCAGCATGAGATTTTTATCCCTGTTTATGTTCTTTAGTAGTCATTATCTACCCAAGTGGAGATTCTGATGATCAGTGAGTGGCATCAAGCGTAAGCGTATATGTGAATATCAGTACTGTGAACTAGAACTACAACTGCTCTGTACATCCAAAGTTCTGGATTCTCGGTGAGTAATGTTTCTCAAAACCATTTACTTCAACTTTCTGAGGTCCAGTTTTTCCACCTATTAAAAAAAAAGGAATTGAACTAGATTAGGCTTATCAAGTACACTGCACATGTACTGTACCTTCCTCCTCCCATATCTTTGGCAGACATAGCTAATCTCAGTCATTACTTTCCCACTCAGCCTTGACTTATAATTATAATCATTCTCAATGAAGTGCTATAGGCAGCTGCTACCAATTAAGTAGATTTATCCATTTATTACTCCAAGGGTAGATAATATCTAGGGACCTTTCCAGTCCAGGAGCCTATTTTTTGTTTCAATAGAATAAATCTTTGGAAATTTTGAGTGTATTCTATGGGTTAATCCTAGGAATAATATCTGGAGTATAGGCAATCAAAAAATGCTGTTTGAATGGATGGGTGGATGGACGGATGGGTGGAATTCCCATTTTCCCGTTTCCTAGCCATTTCCCTTATTTATTAGTCCATTTTGCCATCTGAAAACAAGCTAATAATACCTGACTTGATTATCTCACAGATTCTCTGGGCATCACATATATATGGAAATATTATGGGAACTGTAAAGTGAGATCAAATTATAAGGTATTACTATTATCTTGCCAATACCCTCAGATTAGGGGAATGGAGGAACTCTTTTAGGGGCAATCAGTCATAATTTAGTTAGTTTCTTGTTCTTCATCTGTATTACTGAAGGAAAGACCACTCCAAGTCATTTCTGCTGTCTGAAACTTCCTGATCCTTACAATTTCCCTCATACATTAGATTAGAATGAGTTTGTCCACAGATCCAGAATTTGAATCACTACTCACATAATGGGGAGCAAATAAAACAGGTTGCCTACAGTTCCTCAGGGTAAGTTCTACCAGAGCCTCAAATTTCTTGAACAAGACAAAAGAAAAATTTTTAATGAAAATATCAATGTGAATGGATACTAAATCAGCTAATTTGGAAGAGGGGGCTTCCATAAATCCCATTTAATGTAATTCAGCAACTTTTTAGCATTGCTGGCTGTGTACAGTGTCATGTAAGGGATACAGGAGAGACCAAGGCCTTGACCTCAAGAGGCTCACAGTCTAGTAAGGAGGGTAAGAGAAGTAATCAGACAACAACAACACAAGAAGAATGTTCTTCCCAGGGAACAGTAGGAGATTCAAAGAGGGAGAGAACCTCTGGTTAGGAGGTTAGGTAAAACTTCACATAAGAGAAAGCCGCTGAGCTTGGCTTTGAATGATGCATGGGTTATCAAAGTGTGAAAATCAGGCTGAGTTTTTGAAGAATGAATATGGTACCAGAGGTGATTTGACTAAGGCAGGAGAGAGTCTGGGTGAAGGAAGCCCAATTTGGAAGCCCAGTTAAAAGTATAGGCATGAAGTAATGACCATCCAAACTAGAAACAGAATCATGGAGGGTGGACAGGAAAGACTGTGGAGGTAAGACTGCCAGGACTTGGCAACTGACAAACATCTTGAGAGGAAAGAGAGGAATAAATCAAAGACTGCACTAGGTGTCCAACCCAAGGGACTGGAGGAATGACCATGCTTTTAGCAAGAAAGCTAAGTCTGGAGGAGGTGGCTTCATTAACACAATTGGGACAGACTAAAATTCAAGCACCTTGGGCAAAATATTTTAGAAAAAGAACATTTGTCCTTTGCAAATGAATAGATCCATCACTGAGAAAACATAACTTTTGCCCTAGTCTTTCTTGATAATTTGAGTGGTATGATAAAATGGTTTTTGTCTTCTAAATACATGTATTTATGGATATAAATATTGGCCTAGATCCTAATGTGCCCAATTAAAGATGTCCTTTAATTTGTAGGTATCTCTGCATGTGGTTGTTTTAACAGAACAAATAAAACCTCTGCCCTAAAGAGTTTTTACATTCTAAGTTCAAAGAATTGTTTTCCTGTTGAAGAGTTTTTAAATTCTAAGCTTTTATATTCTAAGTTCAAAGAATTGTTTTACTGCTGTTGCGTGTTTTTACAACCCATTCTCAAGATCAATTTTGGACACTGAAGATATCTGGGACTAGAAATTTGTATGCTTTCAATAAAAAGAACATGAAAGATCATCTGTGCACACACACACAAACAGCAAGTATTGGAGCTGAAACAAAAGACTGAGTAAACAGAAAAAAAAATCAATAATATTCAAACACTGAAATAGAACATTGGGTTAATATTTTTAAAAGAATAATATTGTGTTAAATATTTATCCAAGAATAATGGTTTGTGTGTGTGTGTGTGTGTGTGGCAATAACAGTGCAGTATTTACAGAAAACAATGGAAATTTTCTGTTAAGTAGAAATGATTTTGCAATTTGATGCTAAAATAGCCAGGCATGTAAAACAGATTAAAAACATAGTGAAACAAATGATCACTATCTAGGATGGAGAATTTAAAAAGAGAACATTAATTTCATGAGTAATAAAATGAGAGTTCGTAATACATAAACACTTTAAGTATGTATATCTCAGTTCAACAGGATTATACCAGGGACAGAAATCACATTGCCCACCTACATTTATCATATGAATTATTAAAAACTACTAGATGACGAAAACAAGGAAGTCATAATTTATTAATGTTCCCTTGGTGTTTTTTTATTAAACTTTTTATTTTGAAATAATTTCAGACTTTTACAACTTTGAAAAAATAACACAAAACCCACAGAGAGAACTCCAACATACTATCCCTCCCTGCCAATGTCCAGATGTACCAATTTTAACATTTTGCCACATTTGCTGTATCATTCTGTTGATCCATCTATCTACCTGTCTATTTATTTATCTATCAATTTTCTAAACATTCTTATACGTCATGATCCTTGAACACACATTTCTTAAGAATGAGGATATTCATTTATGTAACCGTCTTAAGTACAGTTATCAAGAACTTTAACATTGACTTAAAGCTTACAGTCTATATTCTAATTTTTCCCTATATCCCAGTAATGTCCTTTTAGGCTTTTTCTCCTCTGTTATTAGATCTAGTCCAGGATCATGCACTACATTTAATTATCATAATCTCTATAGTTTCTCACTTCATTGGTTTTTACTCCTGTTGTAAAAAATAAGAGTTTTGACTTTTGTGAGAAGCTGAAAAAACAACTTTCAATTTTAGGCATTGATTTAAAAGTTTGTTGAAAATTTTGCTCAGAATTTTGGTTGAATACCCAGAAACATTCTTTCTGGAATGCTCAACACATAGTTTGAATTTGCTACGAGAGGACAAGGCTTTAGTTTGTGGGGTATAATAGCATTTTACAGATCATTTCAAAGATTGTACATAAAGTTTTCTGTATCTTCCCAGAGATGGAGAACTGAAGGAACACTGAAGGGTCGCCATATAATCAGTTTTAGACACACCATGGCACTGCCAACTGAATGCTGTTCAAGGAATCGGGTTTAACTTAGGCAAGTTAGATGCATAGGATAGTTCAAGGGAAACAACAGAAGAGCTTCAAATAAAGAGCTGTGATCTTCAACAAAAATTTAAATTAATTTTGGACTTGCACTGCTCATGTTATTTGGAATGAACTGTTGTTTATTTGGTATGGACTGGTAGAGCAAAATCTTACAGAAAACCAGTTTGGCCATTTAACTTAGTAAAGGGCTAAAATGTTAACACAAAATTTTAAAGAAAAAAAATTTTTTTTCCTAGATTAAAAGAAACTGCATGTCACGTACAACAAAAATGACATTCCAATAAAACATGTTAATTAGGATAAGGAGACAAAAAGTGTACATAATTATAAAAAAGGACATTCACAGACAAATATTCCTGAAAGAAATTTGTGTAAAGACTTTTCTGGTCATAAAGGATCAAGGTTTGCTCTCCATTGAAAAGAGACTGAACAAATGCAGCATAGTGAGTGTTATTTTGTTTTCTTTATTCTATCCTGGCTTTGAAAACTTGGAAGAAAGGAAATTTTAAAAAATATCATATAGATTTAAATTTTTCTTTAAGATATGGTTCAAATCACAATATGTGATAACAATTTATATGACACACTAAGAATATTTTGTAGCATTTTCGGGCTTTACATCAACAGAACAAAAAAGTGAAAATCTTGATTATGAGAGCATAATTAGCAGTTTTGTTGAAATTAAGGCACGAAAAATTAAATTTTATTAAATAGCTATATAATTTACCAATTATATGTAAGTCTTTATTTTATTACTTATCAAAACCTCACTGGCTTATCAAGAGAACACTCAGAACTGGGCAATAATAATTAATTTAATCCACTTTTGATATTTTGCTGATTTGTCAGTCATTTAGAAACCATTAACATGCACTTTTGATTTTGTCAACATGGAGGTGTATTTGTCAAGGTAGACAGGTGCAATATGTTTGTTTAATAGTCTGTTAGTTTGATTTATAATTTTTAGATATGGAGACATAGGGTTCATGAGTCTCCATGTAGTTCACAGACCTTAGGAACAGGCCTGCAGGCTTGGTGTTTCTCCCCAAACTGTCTTCCCCAAATTTGACCTGAAATATCTCCCTTTTCTCTCTCCTTACCTTCATTTTTTGGTAGCTATTCTTTATGTGGTCAGTATTAGAAGTTTCTCTATTCCATTGAAAATAAACTTATCTCAAGCCCTTCCCTGCCCCCACAGTTCTCTGGCTTTACCTCTCACTACCAGGAGCCCAGCAGCTGGTTGCTCATAACGGATTCTCCTCAGAAGTTCTTGAGTAACTGAGGTACTGTCTCCTGGGGTCCCAAAAGAGACCTATTGATTAGCCGGGAAGCGCAGTTCAAGAGGGCTGGGCTCAGAAGCTAATGCGTTCTTGTCCTCATGCACCCACTTCCATTACCTCTCTCTTTTACCCCTCACCTGTACATTAGGTACTTCTAAGGCACTTCTTTGTCTACCCTTAATCACTCAGTTTCTGCTTTCCTCTCTACCAACTCTTTTCCAGTTACCCTAGAAGAATTGGTCTTTCTCTTTTCTTTGGTGACAGCAGCCTCCCTTTGCCTGCTTCCAGGCCATTTGCCCATGGAATTGGGTAAGGAAGTAAGGGCTGCTAAAGCTGAATGGGTCAACCTTCTCTGATGACTGAGGACATCCCTCATGGTTGGTGCTTCTCGTTGCCCTGCCCTCTGCTCCCTTAGTCTGGTGAATCTCTTGGTTCTGCACCTTTGCCAGACATTTGACTACTTGCTTAGCTCAAGGATCCTCAGTCACTCAGTTTCCTGGGCCTACTCTCACATAACTGTGCCCTCACAATTTCTATTTTTCATCAGTCCCGATATCTGCTCCTGCCCCTGACCAGCCCTCTGTATCCATCTTCTGAGTCTTGGTTCTTCATTGGTTCCCAGAGAATGATGTAATGAAAGAAGTGCAGAAAGTGTCTAGGTCAGATAAGGCTAATCAGTAATTTACTAAATCATTTTTTACTCAAACTCCATGTACGTCTGAAACAGCATTAGTCCAGTTTTTGATAACTTAATGGAATTTTGTATTTCAGCCAAAATAATACATTTTCTTCCAAATAACACTACTATACTTTTTAAATACTAGAATTATTTTTCTTGGATTTTATATGAGCTTATTGTTTTTTGATCCACAGCAATAATGTTTACAGACTATAATATTATTGAATTTTTATACTCTTAAAATATGCTATGAAAAATCAGTATTTTGGAATCAGTATTATGGAATATCTATAAACAAGTCTTTAATGCATGTGGTGACTTGGGGGAGGGGGAAGGGCTAGGACTTTCGTTCCTACCATAATTTGATCCAGAGTCTATTGTAGTAATGACTAACAGATCACAAGATATAAATTTTGGAAAACCACTGCCGTTGGATTTCTGCCACCTGTAGTTAGTGATGTTTCTTCTTTTTCCATATGACATCATGATAGTAAAAATAAAAGTAGGGAGGAGTTATGCTGGTATTAAGGAAAAGGAAAACCAACAGTTTCAAGTGAAATCAGAGCCAAATTCTAGGTGACTAGACTTATCTCTTCAAAATGTCCATCAGTTTTATTTTTTATTCTTATTTCTGTTCTGGAGTAATGAAAATGTTCTAAAATTGATCATGGGGATGTATGCACAACTATGTGATGATACTCTGAGCCAGTGATTGTATACTTTGGATGGTTTGTATGGTGTATGAATATATCTCAATAAAATTGGGGGAAAAAAAAAAAAAGGTCCATCAACCTCCTCCAGTTAGACCAGGGCTTTTTCAAACATCAGACTTCAATATAAAAATCTTTGTTATCTCACATTGTTGATTCTCTGTGTAGTTTTTTTTGCTAAGTTTAAGATTATTTTTCTGTGCTTATTTTTCTTTGCATTTGGACAATTAAACAGGCAATTTGGCATTGTTTCAGGAACCTACTGTTTAATATATTTAGTCATTCTTTCCTTCATTCTTTGATCCAGTATTTACTATGAGAGTCAAAAAGCCACTTCATATATTCTCAAAGCATAGCTAAGCGACCTTGATCTCTCTGCCCTTTAGTGTTCTATTCAAGAATGGCAATACTCATTGAATGAAGTACTTGAATGAAGTAATATCATCCAATCCAGCATGGTATATGGATGATAGATGTTCGATAAATGATAGAATTTATGATTTATGTTGTTGTTATTGTTACAGAAATTTTCTGTTGCTGTTAAACATGTATGCTACATTCTCAAAAAAAATGACTGTGGTTTGGAATAGAACTTTTGGTCATCTCTAAACTGCTGTTCAGTCCTCATTTCTATCCAATATGGGAATGTGGGGAGGGCGGTTGAGATAACAGTGGATAGTAATTCTTACTAAATTACATTGATGCTGAATTCAAACTCTCAATGAAGTAAAAACTCTGGGATTAAAATATGTCTAGACTTAAATATGCAAATTATTAGTATTTTTAGATTAAAATGTATATATTTAATTTAAAAATATTTAAATTATTTGCTTGTTTGGATTGTGAGATGGCTTGGGGCCAGGATGTATCTTAATCATCTCTCTATCCCTAGTGTTGGGTGCAAAACCTGACACAGAGTATGGAATAGAACATTTGAATCTTTGGTGGTAGTGGTAGCAGATTTTCTCTCTATGGTAGCTGGGGATGATTAGGAAAAAGCCACATTAAATGAAGAAGATTTTTTTGATTCTCTGAGGGGAATAAAGGACATGTTTTACAAATTCCAGTTGTTTTGAGGAATTAATAGCAGGGAAAATTACTGTGTCCGTGAGAAGTGACAGCTTATCGAGGCAGCAGAATGGAAGTTATCCCCTGGGAATGAACTCAAACATTAGCTTTCAGATCATTTCAGCAATGATAAACCAGAGGAAATGGCTTCAATTGAGTGCTGCCCACGCCTGGCATGGGTTTCAGTCCAGGGAGACCTCAAGGGCAGTTGATTCTCCCTACATCACTCATTCCACAATACAAGGGGGTGGGTGGGTGGAAACTCACACATCATTTCCAAAGACATTCAGTATTTACAGAATATATTTAGAAATCTAGGCCCAAGAAAAGAGGCAGGACATTCCGGAAATACTACAGACCTCTCAAGATCTTGCCAAATCTTGCTTCTCTCCACTTTTCTATCTCTCAGCTTTTGTTCATCTGCAGCTATGAAAAGGAGTCTTCTAGTTTTATGCAATCTTTGATAGAAAGCAGTCTCTCCTTCTCCTCATCAGTCCTAAGTGCCCACTGTCCTCATGCCCTTTATCATCCTCTCTTTTATTAATTTATTTATTCAACAAATATTTGGCATGAAGAGGGGAAAGATGGTTAAGATGCAGTAAAGATGCTTAAAATATATAAAAAAAGGTAAGAAATTCATATACCAGGAAGATAAGATAGATATACTTAGGCCAGGAAGAAAAATAAAATACTGCCATTCAAATTGATAACATTACTTCAGGACTTTGCTTTTTAAAGGGGGTAGCATAAAGTTGGCTGTTTATTTCAGAAGATATCCCAACTGAGTCATTTTGGAGATGTAAGCTGAAACTCTCTGGGCATTTGGATGGGTGAGTACAAAACAAGAAGATGGTCAAATTGCTGTGCAAAACAGGAAGATGGTCAATTTGTACTGCATCATAAAGTGAGAGGAATTAAGAATTTGCACAGAAGTGAAGAGATGGAGTCCAGAGAGGAAAGAACAAGGGAGCTATCAGGAGGCTCTGGAAAGGAAGAGAGGCCCATGCATCATGATGCAGATGGAGGCTTGAGGAGAACATTGGCCAGAAAATAACTCTGTGTTTTGTTGACAGAGGGCAATTTAGGACAACTATGTCCAGTGATCAATGTAAGTTGTTTTCTAGGCTGTGATGCAAACATCCTTTTCTGACACTTGGTAAGTCTGTTCTAGCCAACAGCCTTATGCCGAGGAAACAGAGTACTTGGTTCAACAGCAAAAACCAAGAGAGAAGGCTACAAGGTGTGCCATTTACTGCTGGCTCTAGTGAGGATGGCTCAGAAAAGTGCAAGTGTGCCCCATTTCCCCTTCTTTGAGGATCCCAGAACTATGGAGTATGGAAGGCTGGGCTTTGGTAAATTTTCTGTAATACTTGGAATGGGAACTCCAGCCATTCTTTTTCTATATTAAAAGAAAGACTGGAAGCATCCCAGAGGTTGGTTTGTTGGGAGAATTAAAAAAGTTAATCCATGTCAAGGACTTGGCAATATAGTAAACACTCAATGAGTGTTAGGTATTATTATTTTTATTATTATTAGGACATCTGGGTTAAGAAAACATAAATAGATGCAATATAAGACAGGCAAGGTCTAACAAAGTGATACAGACAAAACGCGCTATAGAATTTTAGCGATGGGAGAGATTATTTCTGGCACCATTTTTCAGATAAGATTTTGTGGAAAAGCTGGACTTCCCGATAGAAATGTCGACCTGACCCTTTTGAGACTGACGGACATCTTCAGCTGGAAGCCCAGCTCCTAACATGAGGTTAAAGGGCATAGCTTCGGAGGGAGGGAAGAAGATTCATTTTGACTGGGGTTAAGGTTAAGTAAACAAGAGCAGAGAATATTAAGCTGGAAAGGTAAGATGGGCATAGACTGGGACAGTTTTGAATGACAATCCAAGGAGTAAAGCCACTAAATAGGCAGTATGTGTGTGCAGCACAGGTTTCACAGAAGATTTCCAAGGAGGGACTATCAAATCATAGCAGTGTTTTTCAGAGATTAATCTGGCAGAAGGAATTGTTAGATTGTCGGGGGGAGGGTGTTCATGGGAGGAAGAACTAAGGATAATTTTTCAGTAATTCAAGCATAGGATGATGGTGGTGGATATGTAAAGAGAGAGAAGAGAAAGAGCTGTCAGCATAAGAATCAGCATGACCTGGAAACGGACTTGATGTGCGACTGGGGAAAAGCTGATTATCCCAACCCAGATTTGAACCTAGGGACTAGAAGACTCTTTGTACCAAGAACAGGACAAGGGGTGTCAGATACTTTGGGAAACTCCCCCAGTCACAGGAGTGAAGAAGAAAATTCAGACAGGAGGGAGAAAATGGGAAATCAGATGGTAGATACTCTTGGTAGTGCAGACTCAAGGCAGATAAGAGTTTCAAGAAATTATTGATTAATATATTAAAATCTTCAAGAAAGAGTTAAGAATGATGGGGCCAAGAAAAGCCCCCGGTTAACCAAAGTCATTGTTGACTTTAAAGAGACTTAGGGAGAGAAGCAGATTACAAGGGCTTAAAGAAAGGAGGCAGAGGCTGAATGAGTATCAATTGTTTTTTCTTTGTTTGTTTTGAGAAATTTGGAGGCAAATGGAAGGAAAAAAGATTGGATGATAAACCAAAGGTGGGCAGAGTTAAACTAAGTTTTGTTACCATCCAAATCTAAGCAATATGACCATGCTTTCAGGAACAGGGATTGAGTAAGTAAAAAGGGGAGATGAATATGCTAGAAGACCGTAGTTATGAAGGAGATGTAAGAAGGTTAGCTCAAGGGCACAAATAGGTTACTAAGCCCTAGAAAGCCTTGCCAACAGCTATGAGGACCCAGTTGTGGTTCTTGGTGGGAAAACTTCTTCAGTTACCTTTTGTGACTATCCCCATCAGTGGCAAGGATAGCAGAGAAGATGGATTGGTAGGTACTCCAGAGCCAGAAGTTACCAGTGACACAGTGTAATGTCAAGGAAAAAAAAAAGATATAACGAACAGTTAGCCAGGAGAGTATTGAAATTGCTATCCATGGTGTCTGTATTTGTTAGGCAGGGAAGAGTAGTCTGAAGTAGTTGGAAGAGTGAGAAAGGAGGTGTAGGAGGACTGAGGCTCTCTATCAAGGCAAGATCTAGTGGAAAAGAGGGAGGAGAGGTAAAAGTAAAAGGATGTAACCCCACCCTCTCAAAATCAAACTGCATCTTCTATTTTGAACCTGGAGCAGTTCTAGGTGATGACACTGTGGCAACATGTGGCGATTTGCTAAAGTGGGGTGAAAGTCAATGGCATTGAGGAGCACAAAGAAGTGAGACAGAGTATCTTGGAAAAGTTATCAGTAAGGAGGCAGAAGTCACAGAGAAAGATGGCCGAGTGAAGAATGAATGCGTGAGCCAGGTGCCAGTCTTCAAAGAGCTGTGAGCAAGGGGTGATGGGTGCCTTTGAGAGGAAGGGAGGGGTGGTGGGGGGGGTGGTAGTGGTGGTGTTGGTAGGAGAATTTGTTCCTAGGGTGGCAGGTGTGCATAACAAGGATGGAGTAACTGTGTAGATAGAAAGGAATCTGGAGTCGGGGTCTCCTGAGCAGAGGGGAGGCCTTTCACCCATCCTAGTGCTGAGCATGCTGCTGGGGCAGCAGAAATGCCTCAGGGAGATGCAATCCAGGTTGCAGAGACCCGGGAAGATCTGCAGTACCAGGGACCTTTGACATCATCACAGTAATGTTTCCAGGGTGGTGAGGTGATTTAAAAGGTCCTCGGTCTCATCTTCAAAAAAACAATCTCTCTTTCTGTTTATTGACTTTTCTGCCTGAGATGTAGAATGGCAAAGCTGAGAGTGAGGATAAGAAAAGGACCATCACTTATTTAATAGGAAAGTCAGAGATTAGAGAAATTTAGGACATTTCCCCCGAAGTCACAGCTTCCTCTTCTACCCCTTTAACTAAAATAAATGGATAGATAGATAGATAGATAGATAGATAGATAGATAGATAGATAGATGATAGAAAGATAAATATTTCTTCTTTTCATTGCATCCTCAGTCCTTGTTGGTTTATTGCTAAAACTCTACCACCCAAACCAACCCAGGAACCAGAAAAAAAAGAATTTGTATGCAGATGCAGAATGCCTGAGCAACTATTTAACTGTTAAAGTATTAAAAACAAATTCCTCTTTACATTAC
Organism: Choloepus didactylus; assembly: GCF_015220235.1. Classification (NCBI taxonomy): domain Eukaryota; kingdom Metazoa; phylum Chordata; class Mammalia; order Pilosa; family Megalonychidae; genus Choloepus; species Choloepus didactylus. The sequence goes on from NC_051313.1 coordinate 104,745,692, forward strand.
CAAAACACAATAATTTCTTCTTCAGACTTCCAAAGATACATACATTGTTAAAGCAAGTAGTCTTTTGGAAGTTTTCACAGATATTCACTGAGGTTTGAAACATTCTCCTGGGAACTATCCTGAAGGGTGCAGTGGAGGAGGAAGATGCAGAGCTGTGGATAAATGCAGGGACCAGCCCCAGTGCAAAACACCTAGAAAATAAACAAAATGCTGCTCCTCAAGGGGAGGCTGATGACACCAGGTTTTATTTCATGTGGAAGAAGTGAGCAAATCTGAGATAAAGTTTCATCAAGGATTGAAGATAATTGTGGTCTTCCCTAGAGTCCTTGCTCTAATAATTTTTTTCTATCATGGGCGTGGGGGGGGAGGTGAGAGGGGTACATGTTTAATGTATGACTCAGCATGTCTCTATTTTTTTAAAAATGATACTTTAGTGACTTTTTTTCAAGAAGACAAACTACAAAGGGGAAAAAAAAAACTATTACATGCCATCCAGAATTAACGTATTACTACTTTGTATTAATGTTTCTTTTTCTTTTTCTTTCTTTCTTTCTTTTTTTTTTTTTTTTTTTTGGTAGTAATATTAAAGATGTAGAATAAACTTCACAAATTCTTTTATCTCCTGTTTGGTCCCATTCCATATCTTCTCTCTCCAGGGACAACCACTGTGTTTTAGGTTTGTGTTTTAGTTTCCTAGGCTGCTTAAGCAAATATCATGAAATTCTTTGGCTTACCCAATGGGAATTTATTCACTCATGGTTTTGAGGCCAGGAAAATGTCCAAATCAAGGCATCATCAAGACAATGGTTTCTTCCTGAAGACTAGCATTCTGGGACTGGCTGCCAGTGATCCTTGGCTCCCCTGTCACATGACAAGGCACATGGAGACGTCTGTTGGTCTCTCCCTTCTCTTTTGGGTTTCGTTTATTTCAGCTTCTTGCTTCTGTGACTTTCTCTCCCTCTGTCTGAAATTCATTCTCTTATAAAGGACTCCAATAAAAGGATTAAGGCCCATCCTAATTGAGGTGGGTCACACCTTAACCGAAGTAGCCTCATCAAAAAGTCTTACTTAGAATGGGTTCACACACACAGGAATGGATTAAATTAAGAACATGTTTTTCTGGGGTGCATACAGCTTCAAACCACCACAGTATGTATCCTTTAAGTTCATGCTTTTCAATTTTTTCTTAACCAAATATTTACCCACAAACAAATTGCACTGTGAATATTTTTCTTTATGTATCATCATGTGAGTATTTTTCTGCATCTGGCTTTTTCTATGCATTTGCCACTGGCTTTTCTTCACTTTGTTGTCCTGATATATTCATGATGATACTTAATAGATCTAGTTCATTTTTAAAATCCATTGCTCTGCTCATGCATATGTGTGCTTTTTTTTCTGATTCTAGCAATTATAAACAGTGTTGCAATTGAGCATTCTTTTATTTTCTCTTCATTTGCATGGATAAGACTTTCTCTAGAATTTATACAGTGACTAGAAGCAGAATTTTGAACTATCCTGGATACTGCCAAATTGCTCCCCAAAGTGATTTACCCAATTACACTCAACACTGGATGAGAGTTCCTAATTATCCAAATAGTTGGTACTTTTTAGTAACTAATCAATTAATTTTTACTAACACCTTTATTTTCAAGGGAAGCAAATCATGCTAAACTGGTCAATTGCCTTAATGAAGATGAACATTTCTTTTTTCCCTGAGAATAAACTCTCTGAGGTTTCACATGCATGTTCTTTCTGTGGCAGGTTTGATATTATGCTATATACTTTTCTTTTTCATGTCTCAATGAAATAACAGAAGTTGAAGAGTTCCAGGTTTTAAGTCTTTAGTAGTCCCCTCAGCACTTCAAGTCTAATGATGAAGGCAATATTAGTAGTTGGCAAAGAGAAAAGCAGCAAATAGAACAAGACTAGCCTCACACTTACATGCATGTGCAAACAAAACTGGCCACAAATCCCCCTTTCTCCTGGCTACTTAGAGCTCTTGCACAGACAGCCACATGATTGTGGTAACATCTCTGAGCACCTAGCACATCACATTTGTTCTATAACTTGCCATGATCTTTCACACTTCTCATGATCACTGCCAAAGTCAGGAATCATTCTTTTTAGGAAAACATCAGAACTTTCCCACTGAACTGTTAGGCATGTCAGCTCCTCCACTCAAAATAATGGAATTAATGGCAAATTCATTTCAAAAGTAAAACAAAACAAAACAACAACAACTAAAAGAACCTGTTTATCTGGCATTAAGAGCTTTAGGGAACAAATAGGACTGATTGACAAGATCATTCCTTAAGAATAACTTATTTTATGTCTCTGATATATGTTTTTAATGTATTGAAAATCACAGAAGTTAAAAATACAACTAAGTTAAAAATAAAACTAAAGGGAAACCAAGCCACAAAATGTATTGATATTTTCTGGTCTATTCTTGGCAAAGTGTCATTGTCCTCCTGTTAAAGGGTTTGCTATAGCTGATTGATAGTAGGACATTATCTTCAGAGTTGCCTAAGTGGATGGAATTCCTGAAAACACTGTGTTAAAGAGCTATTGAAAACCTTTTTATCAAGGTATTCTCACATCCAAGGTACTGATTTCAATGGGCTCAGACCTAGGCCACTTTTGCCGTATCTGGCAAACCCCATGTGTGTCCAGTTATTGTTTGAACTTTGCCTACACTTCTGCCATAACTGAAATTCTGTACCCTCCTAAGAGTTCAGCAGAGGCGGTTTCGCCATTTACTTTGTTCATCAGCATGTTTACTTTACATATTCAGGAGACATAAAACTAAACAAGATGTTTAAAAAATTGAGCTCCACCCCTTCTAATTCCTGACACAACTTACCGTGATTACTATATTTCATTTACTTCATGTTAAAAGATAATTTTCAAAATGATGAAATTATGACTTTCACACAAATATAAAATGAACACATGTCAAAGATTATGTGTAACTCATTAATTAATGAGGGGAACAATAAGATGTTGAAACTAATTCAAAGGAAAATCTCAAGAGCAGATGTATTTATATAGATAATCAGAAATGTTGAAATGTATTTGCCAATAGATGTAAATTGGTGAATATCCTTTATAGCACTAAAATGTAATGTTTGATATTATGCTATATACTGCAGAGTAATCATTTCTGCAGGGTGGAAATTAGGTGTATCTCTACAGGAAAAAATTATTTTTATTTCCATAGACAAGAATCATTTGTGTTACTATCAGTTTCTACATTGTTCAGAATTGTAAAATTGTCAATCAAAAATAATCAAAGGTGTACACCCCTACAGAATGAGCTCACCCCAAAGAGTCTACACTAAAAACCCCTTTCAAAAGACCCATTAAAATAACACCCAGTAATCTGTTCCCATTTTAAATTCTTTCGCTATTTTTCCTGACACTTCCATTTTCAATGAAAGTAATATCCATTAGTTAGGAATAAAATTGAGACTCCAGGAAGAAAATTCTAACTTCTGGTTTAATAGGTCATATATATGCATATATAAATTACAATTAACTGTACAAAACTAGATATTGGGAATCCTGCATATTTCAATTATCTTTACAGGTTTTAGATTATGGGTCTATATTACTCCAATCAAGCAGCCTTGGCAAGACTTCTCAACAGATACAGCTCTTATAAACATGCAAAGTGACCTCTTGAATTGGAGGAATTATGGAAAGTAACCATAGTACATGCTCAGAATTTCCTATTTCAATATCGTCATGGAAGGGGTCAAAACCATGAAATGAGAAATGAATATGTGGCTTTTAAAAGACAGCAAAACTCCATGCAAAACACAGAAGTTAACTCTGTTATAACAACAGCACCGTGGTTTGTTTTTGTTTTTGTTTTTGTTTTTTTAAAAAAAGCACAGCTTTTTGACTTTTAGAAAACACAAGGTCAGTTCCTCAGGGAGCACAGGAAAGATAGCCTGCCCTTGTCTGCTCCTTCTGGAACACAACACTGGCTGTTGATAGTGGTTTACCTCCTGCCATCCCGACCCCTCTGTTTTCTGACCTTTGCCTGATCCTTGTCTTTCGCCCCACCCGGCCCCGTCTTAAGCCATCCTCCCTTTCTTCCTCCCCAAGTCCTCCCTCCTCCTCTCCTCTTTCCTCTCCACCCCCACTGGGCATCTCCTTCTTTCTCTCTCTCTCTCTCTCTCTCCTCTCACCTCCAACTTCTCATTTTCCTTCACCCTTACCAACTTCTTTGGCGCATGTCTAAGGCTTCATTTTCTGAACAGCGCTCACAGCCTACTCATAACATAGTCTCTGTGAGAACAGGGACCAACAGCACATGGCACACACCACATCTTAATAAGTATTAAGCACTGCAATAGTGCTGTGAGGTTGCTCCACTCTGCCTGCTGGAGTTTCAACTGTAAAGCCATAAGGATGATCTTTTATTTTCCTTTGAGTCATACATTTTCCTTTTCTCAAAAAAAGTGATGACTGTATTTAATGATGCACCTCCTACTAACATTAAACCAATACAAACCAGACCCTTATAAACCTTACAGAGTTTATAGCCCAGCAAGAGAGAGAAGGACAAGTGGACAGACTTTCACCCCTTCGAGTTAGGGTGTTATGAGAGAGGTAAGCATGGTTTGCTAAGGAGGAACACAAAAGGAGCCTAGAAATCAGAAAAATGCTCTCTGGAAGGTATGAGGTTTGAAGGATTGGCAACTGAGGGGACAGAATTCTTGGTATAGTGATTCCTGTGAGTGGAGAGATGGAGAGAAGGGAATGAGAAGGAGAGAGAAGGTGGAGGTGGGCTTTGAGGCAAGAGAGGAGAGGTTAGCCAGCGCCAGATCCTGAAGGGACTGTAGGTCATGTTAGCATGTTTGGCTTTTATCTTTAGGTTATTGAAGCATTTTAAGTGTGGGAATAATATCCTAAAGGTTGTACTTTAGAGAGATTGGTCTGGCTGTTGGGAGGAGAATGGATTGGGGGTGAGCCAAAGGGTCAGCAAAGAGACCACTGGTGTGATTCTGCTGCACGATTAGTAGTCTGTGCCCGCTCACGCCCGTGACCCAGCCTCTCCTCCCCTTGTACCCACTTCTGAGTGCACTGCTGTTCAAGCGCTGTCACCCCACAGAACAAAATGGAGATAGTCTGGGCCTTTTGAGGACTGAGCTTGTTAAAATTAAAGCACCCCATAATTCCATCCCTCTTCCTCAATCCCTTCCAGCAAGGGCTGGCTTTGTGGGTGTGTGACCTGGGCAGTTGCACAGTGCCCCATGCTTAGAAAGGCCCCATGCTTGGTTTAATGCTCTTCCTTCACTGCTTGGAAACTCTTAATAATTTTTGAACATGGAACCGCACATTTTCATTTTGCACTGTGTCCCACAAATGATACAGCTGATCCCACTCCTAGCAATCTATGGATGACGGTAGCACTCAGAAAATTCCTTCAACTCCAGGGCAAATGGCCTGAGAACTTTAGTTTTTCCAAGACTAGAAAGAGAAGGTCATCAGCTTTCCCAAAGGAAAAACAGAGGGGGTCTTTTCCTGGGCTAGAGAACAGATGCTTCTGGGGCCTTCTCTGACCTGCCTCTTGCTGGCTGCCTGCTAACATGACATCTGGACTGTGGCCAGAATATAGTTAAGTTCAGTGCAAGAGGATGAGGACATTCTTGACTTTTGCAGAGTCAAACACTTCGAGAAACTTCCGGAAAAAAGTACTTGGTAAAAGGTAAAGCTAGCTGGCCCATCAGCACCTGCCTGTTGCCTGGCTCCTTCTGGTTTTCATGGTTCTTGGTATGTTTGTTCTCATCCTTCCAGTGGCCAAAGGACAAGTTTAAATTTCTTGTTTCCTCTAGGGAGCCTGGAGAGAGGCATCAGCACCAAATACAGGAAATCATGTGGAGAGGATCTCACATTTATTACAGTTCCCATATCACATCCCTTCCCCCAGCCTCCGCCCCCACCTCCAGCCACACAGTGTTGCCCAGCTTTTTCCCGCAGCAGAGAACAGAAGGAAGTTCACCTCCGCTCCTAAGATCCAGGAGCCTCTGTCAGCCAGAGGAGCCGAAGCCTGATCTAGCGAAAAACCTCCCCTGATTGTACGATTGAATGGGAGGCAGTTAAGGCTCACCTCATAGGAGGTTTTGGGGAAGATCTTCTGTACCAGAGTTAAATTTCAGGAGCCTCCAAACCAAAGAAGAGAAAGGTGGGTACCTGTATTTTTTTTTGTTTGTTTTGTCTTGTGGAACGTGAAGTCAAGCTGCTTTGAAGCAGATGTGGATGTCATATGGCTGCCTGTTTTCAACCTGTGTGTCTTGTTGAGATTTACTCATTTACTGCAAATAAACAGTGAGGAAAAGACTTTGTGGAAAAATAGTAAAAGAAATGGCACTGGGGTTTTTTTGCATCTTGTACATCTTGACATTTAAAGAATGCCAACCAGCACAATGCACAGAACATGAAGTTGATTCTCACTTTTGTAGGACAAATCTCAGTAGATGTTGGGTGCTTTTGGCCTCTGCCAAAGAGAAAAAAGTTTAGCAGCTGTCTTTTCTTTTAAGCACCACAAACACAGACCTCTACATGGAGGGTTCTGTTTGTTTTACTCCTTTCTGAGTTTTTCCTTTTCGTTAAGATGTACTAGTGTTGTTGATAGAGAATTTTCTAGCGGAAACAGACAGGAGTTTCTAATTTAGGGTACTTATGAGTTATAAGTAAAAGAACAAGCACTTTGCTTGGGGATCTGGTGGAATTCCATGTTATTTTCAAGAATTTACTACAAACAGTTGCTATTCCTATGGCTCTCTGAAATTACATACAAGCGGTGACATTGTATACCGAGTGTTATCTGAGAGGCTGATTTTTTTTACCCTCTTCTGGTAATTTACTCCCTGGGAATGGTGCCTGTCCTTAGCTGGCTGCTCCTTTTGGTCATTCTTGGAGCCCAAGACAATGTGCTGTGGTTTCAACTAAGACCCAGAGAAGGATTGAGGCTTATTCAAATAATAATATGTATTTCTCTGTTTTTTGGGGGTTTTTTTTGCCTCATATTTCTATTTTTCCTTTTTGTCCCCACAACCAGCTTTCACTTTAAGAGAAATATTTTATACCAACTTCATCAAATCTCAACAAATTTACTCCTATTTAATGAGCATTTACTATTCTTCCCTGTTTTATTTAGTTCAGATGCTTAGAATATCTTGAAACTAATCTATTTTGCCCCAGCACAGTCTCCTCTGTTCCAATCTGCCCCAAGATTCTTGGGAAAATGCAGTTCTGATAAGGCCACTCTCCTCAGTGAAGTATTTCAATTATACTCCAATGCTTGTTACTTAAAGTGTGGCCCCAGGACCAGCTGCATCAGGCCTCACTTAGGAGCTTGTTAGAGAAGCGAATTCTCAATTCCTTTCCCAGATTTACTGAACCTGCATTTTTAACCCTGTCCCCAATAATTCACATGCACGCTGAAGTTTGAAAAGCACCTACTTAGGAAGGGTGATGAGACCTTCAAGGTCTGACCCTTACCTTCCTGTCCAGCTGTACAGAATACCTTCTATTTCCCCAAAAAGTGAGCCCTCATGCCTTCCGATGTATAAGTGTGCTGTTATCCCAGCTTGGGAGACCCCCACTAATCTCCACCCAGCTCCTCATTACATTCTGATTTGCTCTCCTTCTCTTCACCTCATGCAGCCCACCTCCTACTAAGTGCCCGTCAAGACCCTGATTTTATGGTTCTTGGTCGAATACTTCTGTCATAGCACTTAGCACACTGAATGATGATTTCTCTGTTTATTTTCATCTCTGAGGAATTATTGATCTTTTATTTCTGAATCCATAGCACTTAGAGAAGTGCCTAGTGCATAGTTTGTGTTCAATCAATGTTGGCTGAATTCATGACCGAACAGATGAATGTATACATTGTTTGAAGAACCCAAAGTAACTACCAGATTGAGATCTAGAGTTAAATTTGAAGTTTTCCTGGTGGATTCTAAGGAGATTGCCAATCCCAATAACATTTTCCCACATGTCTCCTTTCTGAGATGTTGATGGATTCATCTATTCACCAAATATTTGGAGCACCTATTATATGCCAGGCCTCTTAGAATCCATTCTTGTATGTCTCTGTGAAAGCCTCTTTCATTAGGTACTTCCCTCATTCTCCACCACTTCAGCTTGGGACATACTCATTTTTCAGCAAATATATACTGAGCACCTCCCACATCCCAGGAACTGTGCTAGCACTAAGGATATGATGGTAAATGGCCCAGATGTAAGTCCTGCTTCTACGTAATTACCCATCTAGAGGACTTACTTAATAGCTTCCTCTACCCTACTTCTCCCTACAAAACCATTAAGGGAAACTTAAAGAAGCCTGGTTTCTAACAAACAATGGTGCATCCAAAAAAGGCCCTAGGATGTGTTGGACATCCTCACCTGGACTGGTGTTGATGTTGTCACAAACATTGGGACTGGCGGTTTGATGTGCTGAGCCCTCGATCATGGGACTTGCCCCTGTGAAGCTCATTACCACAAAGGAGAGTCTAAACTTGCATGTAATGGTGCCTAAGAGTCTCCCCATGAGTACCTCTTTGTTGCTCAGATGTGGCCCTCTCTCTCTCTAACTGACCCATCTTGACAGGTGAACTTGCTGCCCTCCCCCCTACGTGGGACCCGACTCCCAGGGGTGTAAATCTCCCTGGCAATGCAGAATATGACTCCCAGGGATGAATGTGGACCCGGCATCGTGGGACTGAGAGTATCTTCTTGACCAAAAGGAGGATGCAAAATGAGACGAAATAGTTTCAGTGGCTGAGAGATTTCAAATGGAGTTGAGAGGTCACTCTGGTGGACATTCTCATGCACTATATAGATAGCACCTCTTAGGTTTTAATGTATTGGAATAGCTAGAAGTAAATACCTGAAACTATCAAACCCCAACCCAGCAGTCTGAACTCCTGAAGACAATTATATAATAATGTAGATTACAAGGGGTGACAGTGTGATTGTGAAGACCTTGTGGATCACACCCTCTTTATCTAGTGTATGGATGAGTAGAAAAATGGGGATAAAAACTAAAGGACAAATAGGGTGGGATGAGGGGATGATTTAGGTGTTCTTTTTTCACTTTTATTTTTTATTCTTGTTCTGATTCTTTCTGATGTAAGGAAAATGTTCAGAGATAGATTGTGGTGATGAACGCATATCTATGTTATCATACTGTGGACAGTGGATTGTATACCATGGATGATTGTATGGGTGTGAACGTATTTAAATAAAACTGAATATAAAAAAAAAAAAAAGGCCCTAGGAGTTTAAAGGCAGAATGTCTTAGTGGAAAGAAGCTACACTGTGCTTTGGGGCTGTGAGTTTCACCTTGAACTTGAAACTCATTTGCAACATGACCTTAGGTGGGTTCACATCCTTTCTCTGAACCTTTATTTTCTCAAGTGGTGAATAAGGAAGAGAACTACAGGGAAAAGAAGCCCCTGTCTTTGTGAAATATACAGAGAGGGCAAGGCCAAGGAGCCTCTTTCATGCTACATGATTATTTGAAGGTGAATGGTTTATATTCTTGGAGTCAAATGGCAGAGATCTTAAGGGAGTGATTACATTACTATGCCCATGTGCTCAGCTGAAGACATTAATGCCGTTCTTTGGTACCTTCCAAAGAACATGGTGTGGTAATAACTGCTAGGGAGCAGTGACCCGCAGCATAGAGGAATCTCCTTGGTGTTAGTTGTTGGGTATATAGCTGGTGTGGGCAGACAAGGAGGAAAGCAGTGTTATCCTCAGGCAATCTCTGCTTTTGGAAAGTAGCCAGGAGAAGAGAAGGAAGTAGCTCTACCAAGTGGTACAGGAAAAAACTGGAAGCCTCTAGACATGCACTCACACTTAACACTGACCCTCACTGTGGCATAGCTTGCACACACACTCTCCCTTTCTGACTGCATGTGGGCTTTTCCTTTTTCCACCTAGAGATTTCTAGGTAGATTGCTGGATTTCAACTAGAATCAAACGTCAGGAGTAGGGCATAGCATCTTTTGCCCCAACCTTTGCACTTCCGTGGAGTGCGTGGACAGCTGAGAGGAAAAAAAAACTTCTTGTTTATTCTCCAGTCACAACCACTAGGCACAGGCTGAAGCAAACCCTTTAGGCACTCTCAAATAACTATTCTTTCTCTCTGAGGCTTCTTGCCTTTTTCTGCATTGTCCTCCATTTCTAAACAAGATGCCTCCTGCACCTCCTGAATTTCTTCTTGCTTCCTGTTGCTTGTGTGTTTTTTTGCCTCTGTACTTTCTACATGCTCACCTTGTCTAGGGTTGCCTTTCAGTAGCTGAAGCATTTTCTGCTGGTCATTTCCTCACCCTTCAAATTAATATTAATATCTGTTAATAAGCACCAGGTATAACAACAAAAGGGATGTTAACCTGGATGGGAGGCCTCTAGGGATCTGCCACAGCTCTCAGACAACATTGGCTCTATCTGGTTCAACATTTCTTTTTTAATCAGTAAGTCAAATGCATGCGGTGGGCTAGAAAGGGGCAGATCTGGTTTTGAAGCCTCAGTTGTGCCTTCTTAAACAAGTGGTTGTATCTTGCTGAGACTTAGTTTTGCATCTAAAAATGCAGGTATGTATCTACTATGCAAGGTTGTAGAGAAGATTAATTAGCTAGAGTGCCTAATTTGTTGTCTCAAGAAATACACCAGATTTTGAAAAAGGAGGCTGGGCAAAATAGTGAAAATGAGATTATTGTCATTTGCAGAGTACTTGAAGGAATCAGGGGGCATCTGAAATAAAAGTAAGTCTGGCAGCATGTAAGGGGTGCCTTCAAAAATCTAAAGGTTGCTCTATATGGGAAAAGAGAAGGCCAACAGAGGATGGATGAATGGGAATTATAGGGTAACAGGCTCCAGCTCAATGTGCAGAAGGATTTACCCACCATCAGAATTGTCTAAAAATGAAAGAGCTGCCTTGTGGCTTGGTAAACGCCCTGTCCCAGGCAGTGGTCCAACACCCTGGAAAACCAGAGGCTGGGGTGTTCCCAAAGGGATCCCACACTAGATGGTGTCCAGTCATTGACCCCTAAGTTCCCTTCCAGCTCAGAGCTACCAGGAGTCTCCTGATGTAAGTGCCCCGATCTAAGCCACGGAATGAAGGTCTGCAAAAAAAAAAATCATAAGGCTAAAGAGTGACCATCACAGATTTTTCACTAGCCAGCTCTACTACCTATTTGCTGCACTAATTTTAAAATATGGTCTTTGCAACAACAATAGAGTTAGGTTGGACTTCCAGGAAAAAGCAAAAAAGAAATGAGAACAATGAGGAGGGAGAAGTTCACTCCAAACTGCTCCTCTTGGGTTACTCTTTAACTAGATTATGGGTTATTTCTTGTGCTGCAAGCATATTCCTATCGGATGGACAATTGCCACATTTTGGTATTTTTTCAACCAAAGTAGAGTTAAGTAAGTAACAGCAAGACTCAGAGCTTTGTCTGCAATTTTCTGCTCTATCTATAAAATGGAAGCACTACTACATGCTTAGGTATTATTTGCCGCTTAGGAAAAAAAAAAAGCAAAATAAAGTTTTCCCATCCTCTAAATTTCTGGGGTGTGCATGTGATATTTGACTTTCGGGGAGAGAAGAGAGCTGTCTCGAGCTGTCTGCCTGCTCTGAGTCAAGTTTGTTGTGCATTGCCTTTCTCTCACCTTTTTTTTTTCCTGCTAAATGGTCAGAGCCACATAAATAATAGCTCCTCTGCCAGCTAAGGACCTGGAAACTTTTAGAAAAAGGGAGAATTTAGCTTAGGTGGCCCTGCACATATCATCAACTGCTCCAGGCTGCCCCAGGGGTTTCTGCTAACACTCTATCCTGCCTGGACTCCAAAGAACTAACTGGTTTTTGAAGAACCGGCTGGTCTTGCAGTTTGGGATCCTCACATATATCTGCAGATGCTTAGGCAGCATCTAAGCACATGCATTGCTTTCTTCAATCTTGCTTTGAAATCCTTGGGCAAAAAGCAACAAGCCTTTCAACAGACACAGGTGTTAGTGACTGCTACATTTTGTATACTTGAAACCAAGCCATGATGTATTCTATTCTCCAGGTTTACCTAGGCTTCCTTTTCTTAAAACAAAAATTTTAAAAATCCCTTTGAAATATAACCAACTGTGCAGGGCAAAATCACAGAGACCTGTGCAGACAAGCATGTTTATTTTTAGATGCACATGCGCCTGCCGGGCACAGCAAAGCAACTGTCTAATGTCCAAACTATGGCCCTGGGAATTTCCTCTAACAAGGCTGAGTTTCCGCACATTGTTACAGTACAAAGGGCAGAAGGAGGTCCGAGTGGAAGGCTCATGTCAACCCCGCCTAGAGTGAAATCTGGAACCTGTCATCCCCTTGGGCTACGCAGTCCAGAGTTCGGGGGTCAAGATGGAGGTTGTCTGCCAGCTCTGAGCAGATGCAAATGCGTGAACATGTATGGTTATTTCATCTAAAAATATCACAGAGACCAGTGATGGCATTTCAGAACCAAGGGCTGAGCTTTCTATTTATAGTGGAGGATCCAACCCTCACTCATGCGGTGAAGTGGACTCTAGTCTGAAACAGGGATGGCAGGCAAGCATCCTGGCTGGCTTAGTTTGTAATTAATAAAAGTGTTGTTGAAAGTATTACAGGAAGAAAAGACATAAACGAAACACACATGCATATAGCCCCAACTCACACCCCTGAGAGTAGTGTCACATACCTGAATCACCTCGAGCTTCGCTATTGTCTTAGGCCAGTCATCATCAATTTATTCATCTAAAAATGAATGCAATAGAGTTCCTATACTTTTTAACTTATTCAGATATTTTCAGGATAAAATAATTTACACTATTACAGATAAACTGACTCAGACTAGACTTTTGATAAAGGTTTTGCATTTTGTCCCGAATGTGCTTTGAGCTCCTTATAAGAAATTACTATAAAAAAATGTATCATCAAACCTCCAGGTTTGGTTTGGTTTGGTTTTTGGTCACTGCAGAAAAAGAAACCCAATTTGTTACATAATTGGTACACTTTACTAGCAGAGTTTCTTGTGCCTTTGTCACACCGCTCCTGGGGCAGGTAACTGCCTTCTTAGTCCAGACTAAAATGTTCAAGGTTATGTCTGGGGGCCACGATGGAAGAAGTAGCTAGCAGGTCTGCACACATAAGTACCACACATGCCCTGTGCCCAGTCTATGATCTCCATCCCAGTTACCCCACCCCCATCACAGCACAATCAAAAACCTAAGGGGGCAAGGGAGACCTGCACGTACAAACGCAGCACGAACAGAGGCAGGCTTGCTGGCTCTGCCAGCAGGTGGATATCCAGGCCCCCTCCAGGTCCGCAGATGCAGGAAAAGGCATTCTGATCTTTTGGTGAAAATGCAAGAATGTTAGTAAAAATGCCTTTATGGATTGTTTTGTTTGCAAGTGTTTATTATCAGACACTCCTCAGGGGTTCACAGGGCAGGTTGTGAATGTCCGAAGTGGGGCCTGGGAATTTCCTTCCACAAAGGCTCTGCTTCCTCTCTTTGTTGCTCCTCAAAGAACAAGTTCAAGCATTACTAGAGATCCTTACTTAACCCTTTCTCCTGTCCATAGCTCCTGTGTCCCCCACATCACTGAAAAACAGGCTTCCAGCCATCATAGGAGCAAAAAGATTTTTGGACTTGGGTTATGTGGCATGTGCAACTGTGTGCATGTTTACACATGTGTGCACACATGTGCGTTTGTTGGTGGAGAGGAGGTTGGTTATGAAACATAAAACTGATTTCAGTTTGAAAGCTTTTCATTTAATGCCATAGCATTCCCGCAATCACTGTTAGACCAGGTAAAATTTCTATTTTCTTTTCCATAATATATGTTCCAAATAAAAATGATGACCTGATTTCAGTTCCTTCTCTGTAGGGCAGGGCTCTCCCGGAATTACAGTTGTATTCCTCCTCTAGCGTTTGCTTATTGGCTAAAGCAGAGTTGAAAGATCTTTCAATAAGCCAAGAGTTATTTATCGAGCATATTCTGCATGCCTGAACTCTACTAGGCATCAAGGAAAAGCAGAAGTTCTACCTGCAGAACGATTCAGCAATTCAGGAGCATGTTATATATTTATACACACATACACACACACACATTCTCACTCATGCTCAGGAGACCACTTGGCCTTCTCAGAGGAAATTTCTCCCTTGGCCTCTCACCACCATCCCCACACAATTATCTGCATCAACATCCAGCTCCTCCTCCTCCTCTCCATAACTGAGGGAAGAGGTGGCCTTCCCTGCAGTTCAGAGCTCAGTTCTCATCCCCTCCCACCCTCCTAGTGACCTCACTATTCTCCGTTTATTGGCTCTTTTTGTTATCATTTAATTATCCTCAGGTTTTCTCATCTTAAAGCAACAGGAGAGGTGGATCTTCCCTAGACCTCACATTCCCCTCTAGCTACTCTTCTATCTTTCTTTCCCTCTCATGGCTAAACTTCTTGAAAGAATTATGTCTTTGTTTCATCCCCAGCCATTCACCCTGCAAACATTCTAAACTGTCTCCCATTTCCCTCCACCCCTACCGTCCCAGTGCCTTAGTGAATGAACACTCTTGTCAAGATTCTCTATGACCTCCATGTCTCCAAATCCATCTCACTTCATTTTCAACAGCATTTGCCACTGTAGACTACCACCTCTTCTAGCTTTGTCCCTGCCTTCTGGGACACCACAATCTCCTGGCTTTCTTCCTACTTCTTCGGCTGTTCTCAGTTTCCTTTGCAAAATCTTTCCCCTCAAGTTCCTGATGGCCATGACGTGGATCACCTTCTCTTCTCTGTCAGCACATTCTCCCTCCTGAAGTCCATTCCTCTGTCTAGCATTCTTGTTCTTTCCTTCCCTATCAAGAGAACTATTTATCCTCCAAAGTCCATTTTAAAGGACACCATATTACTCAACAGATCTGAATAGCTGATCTCTCTTGTCGGTGTCTTCACAGCACTTTATCTAAGCCTCCATTACAGTGCCTTATCTATTAGTATTCTCCATAATTGTTCACTTTTGTTTTTTCCCTAGGAAGTAGGGATGGCATCTTATTCATTTTTTTTACTCTTACCCCTTAGCATAGTACCTAGCACATTAGGTTTTCAATAAATATTTGATCAAAGAGTTAGGAATGCAAATTTTCATTTAACAAATGACAGACATTTTGGTCAACTTATCTCTGAACTGAGATAATACCTTGTACTCTTTTTTGGGATGGGTGTGTTAATAAATTTTTATTTTAACTTAACCTTTTAAATTAATCTACTCACATTTAGTCTACTCACAAAATCTGACCTCTTCTCAAAATCTAAATCACCGACACAATTCTCACTTCCTGTTTGAGTTTTCAGTCTTCGTGCAGAAGCAGAAATGAATGACAACTTGCACTTCATGCTGCATTTAAATTGCCACTGAGGGAGAATTTGTGAATGTGTCATGAATGACAGTGTATTTTTGTGCACCTGAAGTGGGGTTGCTGTGGTGGAGCAGCACTAATATTTTGTCAAGCTTCCCACTTCACTGTGGAGGATGGGGTTGCGTAAACTTTCCATGGCTGCACCTGCAGAACTTGTCTGCTCTACTTTCAAAGCCCCTAAGATAGTTTTGCCAATTGTCTGAAGGAGAATCATAGTGATCACAGGAGAATGAGCCTGAACCCTGAGTCAGTGCAAAAGCCACCCAGCGTCCTGTCTCCAAGGTGTATGTAGGGAAGAGGTGGGTCTTTGAGGATAGTGCTGGAAGTTCACCAAACTCTGGATGGCAGATGTAATGCTGCATTCTCCATTGGGCTATGAGATGAAAGTATGTAACTGCTATTTATTTTTAAAAATATTGTCTTTTTAAATTCTCTATTTTTGTAATAATGTATAAATATGATATATGAATACAGTAAAATTGTAAATGACATATAAAATACCAGAGACGTAAAGCATGTTTTGTCAAGTGTGGTCCAGAGATCACCAGTAGATTAATTCGCTGCGGTTCTGAAAGCAGATTCCCAGGCTCCAAGTAGGCCTATTGAATCAGTGTCCATGGGGGTGGGAATGGGAAGCAGAGCTACAGTATCCTAAATCATCTTATCCTAAAGAACTTTTTATCATGCGTAAGTAACAATATTTAGAAAATATCCACAATCTTGTGTTTAGGAAAGTGTTTATGCCAGTGTCTTAAGGGGTCCCTCCCTGCATTCTTCTGGGTATATATTAATGTTTTGGCAATCTAGACTCATCTTCACAAGGCTAATTTTCCTCCTGAATTTGTAACCTTTGTCTGGGCCACGTGTTTGGAAGACAATACTATAATGCTTTGCATCTTCCACACCATGAGTGTTTAACTTCTCATTTGTTTATGTCTCGGCAGCTGATCTTTGTGCACAATATAGTAAAATGGCCAGATCTGGGTTTGGGGCTCAGAGTCTGCCTCAAATTCTTCAGTTGGTTATTCCTTCAGTCTATGTAGTCTTTAAATGAGACTTGGTAAATTGCCTCCCTCTCTAAAATGGGAATAGCAGACTAGTTCATAGATTGTTGTGAGAATTAAGTGACATCACATGCAAAATGCACACAGTAGAGACCCCGTAATGGAGCTGGCTCTCAGTAAAAGATGGCAATTAATAATAACAACATCATCAACAATAACAATGACAATACACTTTGTGAGTTTGGGAAACCCGTGGATGATTTACTTCTCCTCTATCCCCATTTTAACCGGTTTCAAGGGACAATTCAGTGGTATTAATTACATTCACAGTTTTGTGCTACCATGCTGATTTACCTTACACAGCATTTAAGACAGTAGTCTGCACAAAGCAGGTGCTCAAAAACATTTGTCCAGTGAATGAATATATAGTGATTTACTGGTAAAGTGAAGAATACAATTTTTAAAATACAATATGTAATGAAACTACTAATATGACACATGACTAAAGCTTGAATCTGGGCTGCTCTTGATTAATTTTCTACAAATCATCTATTTTCCCACACACTATCAGTATGTTCTCCTTATTTTACCAGGCAATTCTGCCTATTATTTTTATGTTTAAGATTCATAACTGATGTCAATTACTAAATCCAGGGTGTTTTTTTCTATCTTTTTACTTGAGACTCACCTTAAGTCAATAGTTTCACAATGACAACTTCGAGGAACATACGGGCTTTATTTATTGCAAGGGATTATCCTTCAAAAATAAGACCTATAGTTAGAGAATTGGCTAATATTTTTTCTCTATTTACTGATTGCCCTAGCTTCATTTTTAACCTCAAAAACTAAACCACCAAATCACACCACCATACATGCACACATCCTTCTAAAGATTACCAACATAGGATTGCAGGGTACTGTAGCAATGAAAGAGAAGGAGAAAGGAGCCTCCAGAAGAAAGGGGACAGAAAAAGAGAGTGAGAGAAAGAGAGAACAAGTGAGCAAGAGAATGACTGAGAAAAAGCATAAAAGAAGAGTGCCTTATGTGAATGCTTCTAACTACAGAAGCATCTTAGAACTCTCTGGTCCTTTCTGATGTTAGCACTGAGGCCCTAATACTCACTAGGCTCTCTCTCAGCACTTAATGTGCATTGTCTCATTTAACATACCCCTAAGATAATTGAACCACTATCTGCATTTGCTGATGAGAAAACTGAGACACAGAGAGGTTAAGTAACTTGCTCAAACTCACGTTGCTAAGAAGTGGGGGAACTAGGATTCAAACCCAGGAAATGACCTTGACCTAGGCCTTGAAGGACAGTTAGTGTTAGCCAAGTGAAAATGGCCGAAGGAGGCAGTTCTAGGGAGAGGCATGGAGAATATAGAGCTTGCAGGGCCCTAAGGGGGTTCAGAGAGGCAACAGTTAGATGAGAAGAAAGAAGTGGAGAGTGGGGAAGCTGGATATGTAGTCAGAATCCCTGATAATTAAGGGTTGTAATTGAAAATAATTGTTGAGAGAAGAGAGATCCTATTGACTAACCCAGCAGTTCACCTGTTTATCAGTGTTTCTCCAAATGTATGCAGAGGTTCTCATTCAACTGGCCTAGGGTGGGGGACCAGACATCAGCAATTTTACAAGGTGAGAACCGATGTGGTGAAAATAATCATGCTGTATTCAATGTTTATTCAACTTCAGTGCACATTAAAATCACCCGCAGAGCTAAACACTGAATACTGGGTCCCACCCCTAGAATTTTAGATTCTGAAGGTCTGTGGGGGGTTCAAGAATTTGCATTTCTAACAAGTTCTCAGGTAGTGCTTATGGAGCTGGTCTGGGGACCACACTCTACTACTGATCAGAATGTCTTGAGGGTGAATCCAGGAACTTGGCCAAAATTCTTTAGTTGGTTCTTAGGCCACACAAAATTTGAAAATTTCTGGGAGGAAGAATTAGTTAATCCCTTATGTTCTTTGCTGTGATTTTCCTTAGCTATGTGTAATTGAAGAAAATCCAACCCAAATATTCCTAATATTCTTGTTCATTTAGATCTGTAAGTGGTCAAGAGGTGATGATTTCTAAGGGTCTTCTGAAATTTTAAATATCAACCTTTGGAAACTGTCTTTTGTTTGCAAAGCAGGAAGCTGCATGTTGCCCAGAGCAAGTACACTTGAGTCAAGTTTGCCCCTTTGAAGGGGTTTTAGCACATTGGCTTTTGAGCAAGTTTCTCTATGTTTTAGAAGAGTTTGCATCTGAGTCTTTATGGAATGTGCTGAGAAGGTGGAACCAGAGCTGTGTTTCTGAGGGTGGCCAATTGGCCAAGGCCAAAATGTACCCTGAGGGCTGTTATTTCTTCCTTGGCAGACAAGGAAGGAAGAGGGTGGGAAATCCAAAAGCACCGAGAACAAGGGAGAATTGAAAGGATGATGGGGAAGAAAGAATCCTGTATATTTCTTTTTTCTATTTGCTTACCAAAAAAAAAAATCTACCTTTTTTTTTTTTTTTTTTTTTTTTTTTTTATGGCATGGTCACAAACTAAATTTCTCACACAAAGATTTAGAAGAAAATGATTGATGTGAAAAGTAGCAAGTAGTGGCCAAATAAACAATCTTTAACCCAAGTCAGGGATGAATCAAAGTGAGTCCACCAGGAGCTGAAATAATTGTAAATCATAAGAAAACAAACCCATGGGAGTGTTTTATAGTCATTCCAGTAGCTGAACCTCCTCTATCTGTAGTACTGAAATGCAAACACTGTTCAGAATGCAGGAAGCATCTAGAACTCCTCATTCATCCAAAGAGGATTCAATTCCATTCATCATCTCTATTCCCTATGGAAGGGATGAGCTAATTTAATATGTTTTGACATTTGTCAACACTACACATTTTGTCACCTTTCTTTACCAGTGAAATTAATTGGTTGGCACCCCCACCATCTCATAGCCTCACAACCAAAATTCAGTCATCACTGAAAGTCACTTTTCAGTCTTGAAACAATAAGTTCAAAGGGAAGTTACTAAAAAGACTCAGATGTAAACTCTTCTAAAATGTAGAGAAACTTGCTCAGATTAACAGTAATTGGGTGAAAAGGAAATAAACAAAAAATTACTTTCCTTGAGCCCAAAAAACAAACTTTTACTGACTTGCTTTTTCCTCTCATTTGTTTAATTTTCACATAGGGATTTTAGCTGGTATATTTCAAAGTGAAAATATGATAGAAGTCCACCAAATACACCAATTTGGTTGTCTAATTTCCTTTCTTCATTATACACCTCAACAAGCTCATGGTGCAGCTAACGCCCTGCCATTTCCTGGTGCCCCTTGCACGCCTTTGTGCCCAATTCAGCTCCAACCCTAGATTCAAACTTGCTTGCACACAATCCAGGTATCTTGAATCTGGCCACACAACTGACTGTGTTAAAGCAGAATTCCCACCCTGCATATGGACAAGAACCACTAATTTTAGAGGGGGGCAATCAGTCCTTGAGATCTTTGCTTTGACATAATCAAAAACTTGGAAGATTAGAAAGGCAAGGCCACTTTTGGGGAGAAGTATGGGCTCCCTGTGAAGATTTTTATGGTAGAATCTGTGTGATGATCTCTACAACAATGGTTTCCAGAGTTTAATTTGCACAAGAGTCACCTGGGGAGCTTGCTCATAAGGAAGATTCCAGGACACCACCCTGATACTCTGGGCAAAAGTTTGTAGGCAGGACCTAGAAGTCTTGTTCCATGGATGCCCACAGCATGATTGAGCATCCTAAACATGAGAATCACTATAACCTTGTCTGAAACGCTCATCCCCAAGCACTAAGATGTTCCCTCATACATTGAGAAGAGCCAGAGCAGTAAGTGGGCTCTGAAGTATTAATGACTTAGGGGGTGGCCAACTTCAGGTGCCCTCCTCTGCCAGAACCTGTTTCCTTTCTGACAGCAACTATAAAAGTTGTTCATTCTCATTGGCTTTCTAGATACTTGACAGAGCAAAAGGATAGATAGAGGCAAGCATGCATTACCAGTCAACAGCATTTATGAAGGGCTAGAGAAATGTGGAAGGGAAGCCAATACACTCAGCTCTGGTTTTCTTCTTATGAGATGGAGCAGTGGGTCTGAGGCAGCAGCAAGCAGGGGAAGAAAGGATGGTGCTTTATAAGGCACCCAGAACACTGTCATTCTTCTAGCAAAGAATTCACCGAGCAAGCACTGGAATTTGTTCTGCAGGCTTCCCAGGGCTGAAGAGTGCACATGCTTTCCAAACACAAACAATTAAACTCGTAAACCATGTTTATTCATAAACTACACTTAATAGAAAACATTTCTGGTTATTGATAACTCCGAATATTACCTTGGAACTAAGACGGTAACTGGTGGAGGGCACTTTGTTCAGGAGGATTGAGATAAACATTTGAAGGGAGGACCTGCCATTGGCATGAACTGCTCTGGTTAATTCAGATAAGAAAAATTGCAGAACTGGTGGAAAACCCAATAGCAGAGTTCTGAGCCACTGAGGCTGGGTAGGGAAGGGATAAGGATCATAAAGGGGATTTTCAAAACCATGGAAGAAGGAGGGGCTTGACCTTCACTGCTCCCATCACCAACGTGCCCTGACCCCCACCCTCACACACACACACACACACACACACACACACACACACACACACACACACACACACACCTTCTTCTATGCCCCCTAAGCGCAGCTCAGAAAAACTATTTCCTCAACATTCCTCAAAAAAGGAGAAGCAGGGCCTGTGCACTTGTTTTCTCTCTGCCTGGAATGTTTTCCCTCGGATAGTCACACGACCCCTGCCCTCATTTCCTTTAGGTCTCTGCTCAAATGTTACCCTATAGTGAGGTTTTCCCTGCCCAGCCCATACACAATAGCTCACACACACACACACAGTTAAACCACATTCACACTCACACACCCTCCTTATTGCTCTTCATAGCATTTATGCTCTTCTGATATATAACTTATTCATTTATTTATTTTATTGTCTATATTACTGAATCAGTCAAGGACCTAGCAGAGAGAGAGGGAGCAAAAAAGACAGTCTGTGGTTAACCGAGGACATGCGAACAGTTGAATGAACAGGGTGCCGCCCCTTATGCAAAAAGGATCAAGAAGCTGGGTGGGTGTTATGAGGAACCTGGTGAAATCCGTGACTCTGGGAAAGCCTCTCTGAGACTGTTTCCTCATCTGTAAAATGGGGATGGTCGTGGTTCCTCTCTCATAGACTTGTGAGGATTGACTGGGGCCTGGAATGATGTCAACAGTGAGTAGCAGCCATTAGGATTGCTTCTTGTAAAAGGCAAGGTTTCTGATTTTGAGAAAGGTGTAGAAAACTGCTGCAGAGGCATTCATTCCACATTCTTGATTAGGGAGAGGACCAGGAAGTAGGGGGACAGCCCCTCCCCGAGACCTGCTTCACACCCCCTTCCCCCCCAACCACCACAGGTCTTCCTGCTTCCTTCCCTCAGGGTCAAGTGGAGCCCCAGCTTATTTCCCTTCTGACCCCGGGGCCAATGCCACACATTACCCTGGTTTCTTTTTCAGATGGCCCAGGGTTTTGAACTGTACTGACAAAGAAAACTGTGCAGCCCTTCCTTCCTCTAGGTTGGAGAGAGGTTTCCAGATGGAGCTGAAATCAGGAGCAGGTGGGGGGCTCGGGGGAAGGGAGAAAGGCAAGTTTAGCTTCCCTTGGAGAAGAGGGGAAATGCCTTAGTGAGTCTTGGCTTTCCCCTTCCATGGGCTCTCTCTCCACCTACATTTGCTAGTGGCTAGTCCTTCCTCCACACTCTTTGGGTCTCTGTTCCTAAAAGGACTGCACCGGGTTGAAATGGATGAGGCTGATGAAGAGACAATAGAGGGACCCTCTGTGAAATGAAGGCCCCCCCATGCTTGAAGGAAGAGCTTGGAGAGCGATTCAGGAATCTGTGGCACCCTAAGGGTAGGATGGTGGGAGGGGCCCATCAGAGTACACGCAATAAGATGGTACACTGTAGAGAGTTTAAAATCAATAATGAAACTACTGAAAATCTTATTAAAAAATTATTATTATAGTCACCATGTGCTGGCAATTCCAAACAACTTGAGTCATAAAATACTCTTCCTAAAACATCTTTTGTTGGTAAAGTTCTAAATGATTGCTGCCGTTAATGGTGACTTTTAATAATATAATGTAAGCTCTAATTAACATATTTTTATTACTTACTATCAAATAAACATTGTATTCTATGTAGAAGTTAATTCGGAAAATACTAATTATAGAGACAGCTCCAGACACAGAGGGACTCAGTTACATGCATTTGTTTCAGGAGTAAGTTCCTCAAGGTTTGGTACTGTTTGAGCTTGCTTGGGAGGATCCTTGGCCCCTGCAGTATGTCATATCTCTGCAAATGAACAGTAGAATAAAAATAAGCAATGCTAGTATGATGATGATAAAGACAACAGAACGGTAATTATATCAATTCTGTTATTCTATGTCCTCTAGGAGTTTTTATTTGTGTTTAAAGTTGAAAATACAGAATCAGTGTACAAACTGCAAGATAAAATATTTTTATTTGGTTAATACAAATTTTAGTTCATACTTAAATGTTTTACTGAATTTTTATTAATATCGTAAAAGGGAAATGTTTTATTTTTATGCTAATTGTTTCAAAATTAAGGAATGAATCAAGGAAATAAGGATTCCTACTGAACATAAGTTCTTGTATAAAGGAGGGAATGGTTAAAAAAGAGAGTTGGTCCAGGTGTCAAATATGCCGTGTACCTCCACTGTCCAGGATAGTGTGTGCTGGCTGCTGCTTTCTTCACTCCAGTTTTGCAATGGAATGGGCACAAGTGTGTGTGTTGGGGGATGGGGGGGCACGTGTTCATGTGCTCATGCATATGTGTGTATTAGTGGGTTCAGGGAACCAGTTGTGTCTCCTTAAATCACTACATGATTCCCAGGAAATTTAAGGTATTAAACATAGAACTATACTTAATATTGTTCCTATTAGTACACGTGAATACTACTCCCCAGGCAGGCACTTGATGGATGAGGTGAGTCTGGCACTTGCTCAGGGATGATACGGGGGCATTTCTAATTTACAATACTAAGTGACCCGAGGGCCAGAGGTCATAGGAGTGCCATGTTTAGTGAAAGCCCAGCAGGTCCAAATAAAGAGTCACGGACAGAGGAATAGCCTAAGTACACCAACACACACACTGTTGTGTAACCCGCAAAGGTCAGATCCCAGTGGCCCTAAACAAAATGGAAAATTGAGCAACATTTGAGGAATTCAGGAAAAGACTAAAAACATACGTGAGTTTTCCTTCTTTTCATGCTTCAGGGCCCAGGAGGCCTGGACTAATCATGTAATTATTGATATGTGGGTGTTTTGTGTACTATGCATCAGTTACAAACATAGGTTAGCAGTTCTGAGAAACAGATCCTGTGAATAGTGGGCAATGACATTAGGAAAGGTCTAGAACTTGATACCTGCCCCCCCTCATTGTGCCGAGATGGGCCACAGGAGCACTGGAGGGCTGGGCAACTTCCATCGAGCAAGGTGACAGTTTGCACAATGCCAGGCCATTTTGAGAAGCAGTAACAGCCACTGTGAATGCCTTTCCCTCAAATCTTTTACCCCATCTATTCCTGAAAAAGTTCACAAAGCACAGGCTAAAACACAGGACATCTCACCTTAGATTTTACGAAGCCCATCTCCAGGTCAACCAGAAGGTCGGTCACTCTCTTAGGTTGGGCATTATGGTATGAAATAGACCAAAGCAATGAATGAAGAAGGTGCCAAAGTACTGGCATATCCATTACAAGTAACGGCATGGCTTAGATCTGGGGAGACAGGGAATTCAATAAATTTGCAGAGGAGCCACCTGAAGGTAACAACTAATACTTTTCCTCAATATCTAAGCAAGCAAGCTGTATTGAGCAAGCTAGGTTTTTGAGTAATATGTGCAATATCTGGAAATAACTGCCCTTATTTTTTCCTTAAAATACATCACTAAAATAACATAAAAAGTGGTGTTCTTTTTCTAACAAGATCTTGCTAACTATCAAATATTTAGTTTACCCAAAACTCAGTCATGAGCTCTCTTATTTTTTAGCATTCCACATCTCTATCCTTTTAAAAAGGCACATTCTTCCTTTTCCCCAAGGCATTGAACTTCAGAAATTTTGATTTATTTTCATTTGTGCTTCATTTTCCATTCTCACCACTGCTGCTTTCAATTCGGTACTTTTCACCAAGTTGATCTTCTTGTGTCTGAATTTCAGAGCCATTGTCGTCCTTCTTACACGCAGACGTTGGCCAGTCTTTTTCTGGTTTCTTTCAGAAGGAAGCATTGTCATTGTGCCTGGCATATTTATGTATTCTTGAAAGGGAAATTTTTAAAGAGTACATCATTTCTCAAAAGAATTGAGAGTAGTGTTAATTTGGGGAAATAAAGTAAGAGCAGCAAAAGCAGTGACTCTGGAGGGAGACGGACATGTATTTGGGGAAGGAGGGTAAATTTACCACAGGGAAGGCCTTCTCTGATAGACCAGAAGGTGATTCTAACTTTGTAATGTCACTCAAATATTGTGGGTCCCAGAAGTTTACTGAGCATCTGTTATGTGCCAGGGTTTCTAGCTTTCTTAGAAATTACTTTCACTCTTTGGCTAAGATAGTGGAGTTCCTTCCTGTACTCCTGTCTTAGTTTTTCAGGGCTGCCCTACCAAAGTACTACAAACTAGGTGACTAAAACAACAAAAAATGTATTGCCTCACAGTTCTGGAGGCTAGAAGTCTGCGGTCAAGGTATTGGCAGGGCCGTGCTCCTTCTGATACCCTTAGGGGAGAATTCTTCCTTGCCTTTTCTAGCTTCTGGTATTTGCTGGCAATCCTTGGTGTTCCTTGGCTTATAGCTGCAATATTCCAATCTCTGCTTCCATCTTCACACCTCCTTTCTCGTCTCCATCTTCACATGCCATTCTCCCCCTGTGTTCAAATTTCCTCTTCTTATAAAGGATGCCTGTCATTTTGGAAAACAGACCATCTGAATCCAGTTTGGCCTCATCTTAACTAGTCACATCTTCAAAAGCCCTGTTTCCTAATAAGGCCACTGTTTTAGTGTCCTCAGCTTCTCAGGAGAATGCCAGGCAATGGGTCAGCTTAAACAATGGGAATTTGTGGTGCATGGTTTTTATGCTAGGAGAAGTCTGTGTCAAGGCATCATCAAGGAGATGCTATTTCCCAAAGACTGGTGTTCTGAGGCTGGCTGCTAGTGGTCCTTGGTCCTGGGTTCCTCTGTCACGTGGGAATGCACGTGGCAGCCTCTCCTGGCCTCTCCCTTCCCTTCCAGGTTCTGTTGATGTTCACCTTCTGGCTGCTCCCTCTGTGGCTTTCTCTCTGTGTGACTGAATTTCATTCTGGTTATAAAGGTCTCCACTCATAAGATTAAGACCCATTCTGGCTGAGTTGGGCCACATCTTAACTGAAGTTAAGATGTCATCAAATGTCCTATTCATAATGGGTTCACACCCATAGGAATGGGCTAGGTTTAAGACATGTTTTTCTGGGGTACATACAGCTCCAAACCATCACAGTCACATTTCATGACCTGGCATTAGGACTTGAACATATGTTTTTGAGGGACACGATTCAACACATAACAACTCCTATATCTCTATTAACAAGCAGGGGATGAGGTGGGGGGTGCAGGGTGCATTACTGTGCATAGGAAACCTCATGTGGGTATGTCAGCAACCAAAACCAATGCTTTGACTTTGCTTTCGAAAGTGTCAGAGTATATATCTAAGAATATAAGTATCCAAGTATATACACCAAGAGTATATCCTAGCCAGGTGAAAAACAGATGTGAGGAAAAACCAAATCTTCCCCTCAATCCATGTATTATTTAAAAAGTATTAATTGTATACCTATTGTGGTATACTATGTTCCTTTTGCATAATAGTTGGTATTTGTCACTTCAAAATTAGTCATTTTTTATAAAACTGTCACCTCTTGAGTATTCAATTTCCTTCTTTCTTAAATGCATCTCTAACCTGAGGTTCATGCACCCTACATAGATCAAATTCAAGGCATCTGTGAACTTGGGGAACTAATACACATCTATTTTCACTAACCTCTACTTGAGATTGTGTTTCCGTCAATAAGGAATATAGGTAACAAACCACAGAAGTATCAGTAGTACCTGTGACTTTGTCAGCAATAGAAATCCCAGACATTTTATATCACATTACTGTGTTTCAGATTCTCATAATTTACTTTATGCTGATCAGTACTTCAAACTGTGATAGTTATTAAATGTACCTCACTAAATCTTTTAATTTAATAGATTAATAAAGAAGTAAATGTATTATTAAATCCCATTGTTCTAATATTTTGATAACTATATTTCAATATAATTATTTTCCTTTGTAATCTTATGTATTTTATTTTATGTTTTTAAAAATATTGTTTGGAGGAGTCCATTGGCCTCACCAGCCAAAAGGGTCCAAGTACAATTCCTTTTTAAACTGTTTTAGTAATTCTTTCAGCATGGATCAGTGAGATACCACCTCTTTCAGTCTTTATATGTCTAAAAATATCTTTATGTTGCCCTCATTCATGATTGGTCTTTCATTTGCGGAGCCAGATGAGGTCATCCGGGCAGAACGAACAGAGTTAAAAGAACAATTGGACCCAGGGCCAGGTCTGGGGCACTCCCACTTGTAGAGATCAGGCATAGGAGGAAAGGCCACCAAAGACACTGAGGCGAAGAGGCAGGTGGAGTGGGAGGAACAACAGGAGAGTGGGCATCACAGAAGCCACAGATGGAGCTTCAAGAAGGAGGGAGTGGCCAAGTACAACAAACAGTGCTACAGGTACACCAAATGGTGCTGCAGGGTCAAGGAAGATAGAACAGCAAAGGGACCACTGGACATTCCACACGCAGGCCAGGCTGGCCATCGCAAGAGCAGCTTCTATGCAGCACCAGGGGAGGAAGGTTGATTTGACTGATTTGGGGTCCAGAGGCACAGGTGAGGAAGTGGAGACAAAATCTACCTGATCAGTTTTTTGGGGAAGATTGGCTAAGAAGGGGAGCAGAAAAATGTTGCCATAGATGGGGAGAGAAAGACAGTGTGTCAAAGGAAGGTTTTTTTTTTCCTTCATTTTTATTGAGATTGTTCAGATACCATACAATTATCCAAAGATCCAAAGTGTACAATCACTTGCCCCTGGGTACCCTCATACAGCTGTGCATCCATCACACTTAATTTTTGTTCAATTTTTAGAAACTTTTCATTACTCCAGACAAGAAATAAAGTGAAAGATGAAAAAAGAAAAAAAGAAAAGGAAACTCTAATCCTCCCCTATCCCTAACCAACCCCCATCAATTGTTGACTCGTAGTATTGGTATAGCACATTTGTTACTGTTTAGGAAAAAAATGTTGAAATACTACTAACTGTAGTATATAGTGTGTAATAGCTATATAGTTCTTCCCTATATGCCCCTCTATTATTAACTTCTAATTGTATTGTCATACATTTGTTCTGGTTCATGGAAGCGATGTCTAGTATTTGTACAGTTGATCATGGACATTGCCCACCATAGGATTCAGTTTTATACATTCCCATCTTTTGACCTCCAACTTTCCTTCTGGTGACATATATGACTCTGAGCTTCCCCTTTCCACCTCACTCACACACCGTTCAGCGCTGTTAGTTATTCTCACATCTTGCTACCAACGCCCCTGTTCATTTCCAAACATTTAAGTTCATCCTAATTGAACATTCTGCTCATAATAAGCAACCACTCCCCATTCTTAAGCCTCGTCCTATATCTTGGTACCTTATATTTCATGTCTATGAGTTTGCATATTATAATTAGTTCCTATCAGTGAGACCCTGCAATAATTGTCCTTATGTGTCTGGCTTATTTCACTTAGTATATTGCCCTCGAGGTTTTGTCATCAACCCAATTTTTTTTAATATGGTTTTGTTCACTCACCATACATTCCATCCCAAGTAAATAATCGATGGTTCTCTGCATGGTCATACATTTATGTGTTCACCACCTTCACCACTATCTATATAAGGGCATCTGCATTTCTTCCACAAGGCAGGAGGGAGAGGCAAAGAAGGTAGAGAGGCAAAAGAAAGAGGGAAAAAAAATGACAGCTAGGAAGCAGCAAAAGGAAAAATAACCTTAAATCAAAGTAGAATAAAGAATCAGACAATACCACCAATGTCAAGTGTCTAACATGCCCCCCATCCCCCCCTCTTATCTGCATTCACCTTGGTATATCACCTTTGTTACATTAAAGGAAGCATAATACAATGATTCTATTAGTTACAGTCTCTAGTTTATGCTGATTGCATCCCTCCCCCAATGCCTCCCCATTTTTAACACCTTGCAAGGTTGACATTTGCTTGTTCTCCCCCGTAAAAGAGCATATTTGTACATTTTATCACAATTGTTGAATACTCTAGATTTCACCCAGTTACACAGTCCCAGTCTTTATCTTTCCTCCTTTCTTGTGGTGTCTCACATGCTCCCCACCTTCCTCTCTCAACCGTATTCATAGTTACCTTTGTTCAGTATACTTACATTGTTGTGCTACCATCTCCCAAAATTGTGTTCCAAACCATGCACTCCTGTCTTCTACCACCCTGTAGTGCTCCCTTTAGTATTTGCTGTAGGGCAGGTAAAGGAAGGTTTTTTAGTTTTTGTTTTTGTTTTTGTTGTTTGTGTGTGTGTGCGCACGTGGAGGAGAAAAGAAATTTATTTTCGTTCTTGCAAGAGCGGGCGCACAACCAAAAGAAAATGGAATGGTCAGCATGCCGAACAGAGGAAAAGCAGCACAATTTATCTCCTAAGTCTAACATGCAGGTGCCTCCCCTGTGTCCCTGTTGGCTGGGTACTCCAGAGGTTACAGTTCATCTGAGAGAGCTGACTAACCTGTCTTTGATTATAACCAAAGGAATATTTTTAAAGGGAGATTCTGAAGCATGTTGTGTACTGATAGGAATGATCCAGAGGTGGGGGGTGAGAAGGGATGGGACTCAGAGCCCAGTGGAGGAAGGGGAAGGCCATCAGGACGGGCAGGGACATGTTCCTCTCCAACTGGAGGGAAGGCCAAAAAAAGGTAGTACAGGTGCAAGAAGGCTGTGAGTTTGGGAAAATGAGTGTTCCCATTCAATTGATTTTGTTTTCTCCATAAGGCAAAACAATAAAGTGTGAAATGGTCATTTTGAGGAGTTAAAAGCCAACATGAAAAATAGGATTGCCAGGTTGTGTGACTGTAGCAATGCCACCAATAATTAGCAGGACGATTCCAGTGCATAAAATGCATGCCT
The DNA here is from genome assembly GCF_015220235.1 of Choloepus didactylus. Taxonomy (NCBI): domain Eukaryota; kingdom Metazoa; phylum Chordata; class Mammalia; order Pilosa; family Megalonychidae; genus Choloepus; species Choloepus didactylus. The sequence goes on from NC_051313.1 coordinate 104,775,502, forward strand.
GCTCTCAGGCTCTCTGAAATACCACCTCTCCCCTCTGTATTTTTTCCCATGTTTCAGCTTCCCTGCCCTCCTGTTTGCTCCACTCTCTTCCATATTAAAACTTCTTTAATTGCTGACTTAGATAAACTAATTCACACTAATATGAAAATCATTGAAAACGGACAAAATGTCAACCTCACAAGGGTATAGGAGTCAGAGTAGAGGCTGTTCCTTCCCATAAAGCAATTTGTCTCTAAATGAGTAACTTTAGGAATTTAGGGTCAGGTGGACATAAATTTTCCTGTTGCCTCTCAAATCCTGTCACGGAGGTGGCAGCTTATACTCCTGATGTCACCTGTCATAGCTTAGACCACCGTGTGCCGTCCACTGCACCGTTTCCATTAAGCTGTATCCTAATATGTTGGAAAGACTCACTTGACATTGTTTTCATAAAGGAATATAAGCACTGGAAAAAAAAACAGGCAATTTAAAGAGTTTCATTTCTGACTAACTTGAAATCCTGAACCAGGCATCATAAAGAAAAGACTACAAGTTTATTACTGTCTCTTTCTCTACCCAGAAATCACTGCTCCATCTTAGACATTAGGTATAGGGAAGACCCCTTTAACTGTCGAATTGTCCCAATTTAGAGGTTAAAGGGAAAAATAGCTTACTAGTCTTCCTTGGGAAGGAATTGTCTGTATTTAGGAAAATACCTCGATAAGCGCTTAGATAACACTTGAGACCTGGAGAACCCTGAGAAGACAGTAGAGGCTCTTCTGCACGAGGAGTGGAATATGTTTGTTGACCCCATAGAGGGAGGCACTGATGGGAGAAGAGTGGAGAGGAGGTGGAGGGAAGAAAGGGGAGAGGGGCCTACAGGCTGGCCCTAGAGGTGGTGGGGGTCTGAGGCACCACTCAACAGTGGGCAGCCAAAGCACACTAATAAAATTGTGATGATCACTGGTGCAATCTCAGCTTGTTATGTTTTCTGGAATGTAAACTTGTCTTTGGTCACCCCACTCACCGCCCCCCTCCCCCCAAATCTTCAGTAAATTCTGTCATGTCCACATTTGCTGTGTGTAGAATGATTTGGGTGGAATTCAAAGAAGAGGCTGGAGCAACTCAGACACAACATATATGGAAAGTGGGAGCCCTATGGGTTGAGCAGGCCATGAGGATATAAACAACTCCCGGAATTCACAGATATCCTGAGGAGGGCTTTGAACCTCCACAGCCTTGGGTAGGTAGATTCCTGAGAGACAGGGGGCCACATCCAAGATTTGGGTTAGACTTGGTTCTGAAACCCAGTCTGACCTGGTAAGTTCTGTCCCCTTGCTTGTTCCAGCAGCAATCATCCCATTTCCAGCACTTCAACAGTTATAGTCTAACTGAAGTGCTATAGCCCCAAATACTGTCAAGGGAAGGAAAAACTGCCATGCAGTAGGATGAGAGCTTAATCCTTTCTGGCCTGGATAGGTACAACATGAAGAAAATTCTGGAGGAAACATTACTTGTTGACTTGTTGATGACTAGCATTTGTTTATGGGTGTTGTCTGAGAAGGAAGTTGCAGGCCTTTATCTCTTATTATGATGCTGTTCTGAGAATTCTATTGAAACTGGAACTATGGTAAGGGGAAGCATTCGGGAGTTGTTGATGAAAGAGAGCCTGCTTAACTGGCACTGGCCTGCTTCCAGGGAATTCTGCTGCTATCTTGTATGTTTAATAAATAGAGAGGGGATAAATGTTGACTGATACTTGTTCTCTTCAGTACTGACAGGTATAACAGGATCTTGCCTCTGTGTATCACTAAACTACCTAGAACTGTTGTTTCTCCTTCCACGGAAATTGGGGGTAATGTTAAGAGAACTACTTGCATAGACAGAAGATCTAAATTTTAATTCTGGCTCTGACTGTAATAGGTATTATGACCTTGGTTAAGTCTCTCACCTTCTCTTCCACATAAGTAGTTGGAATGAATGATCTCCAGGGGCCCCCTCTTTCCTCTAACATTCTTTGATTCTGATTTTTATTCCGGTATGGATGACTCTTCAGCTCACATCATCTTGTGGTTGTAGCACTATGGCTATTCAGTAATTCTCTTGGAAAAGACTCAGGATATTGTGTCTGTAGTCAGAGGCAAAAGTGTGGGAATCTTTATGTTGGGGTCAGGGGAGATGCTGAGACCCTGAAAACTATTAAGAGCAATGGACTTTGACAGGAGGTGCTCTCATGAGGAGAGGGCTTTGCAAGCCCAAAGCAAGCTCTGCCAGATACTTGCAGAGCACTCTCACCATTACCTGCAGATGCAGAGACCTAAAATAACAGGGTAGAGGTTAGAAGAGGAGTGAGCACCAGTGTTCACTGTCAAAAGGACATGTGCACTTTAGAGGAAATGCAGTTTCCTTCTAAATAGAGTCCCTCCCAGTTCGAGACAAGAAAGACTTCCCATCTTCTCAGACATCCTGTTCTTCCCCATGACCCTGGGGGGAAACGACAGGAGGAGGAGTCAGTGACAAACATGGTCCATCAATAGCTCTGACAACACTTGCGTCACAGCTGAGCAATGTGGGTGATAAATGCCATGCAGTGAGCTTCCAGTATGCATTTCCTGCTACATAGATGGCAGGGCCACCTGTAAGAACTGATGGTGGAACCTGAAGACTGGGAAGCAACACAAGGCCACTGGTGGTTAACACTCCCCAGGAAAAGGTCACAAGGGTCAGGAGGGGCCTGGTGGTGACACCTCTATGGAGCTGTGACTCAAATCTACCTCCACTTCCCTCATACACTGTCTCTCCTTCTTCCAGGAAAAGGCAGGGAAGGTAGCGCTGGAAGTAGAGCCCCAAACAGGGTTCCATTTGGAGTGTGTTTTGGATTTCTGACCAAAGCTAGGCCATCAGTGAAAGCCATGAGAGGGATAAGAGGGAGGTGGGATGGGATTGTCAACTGCATCCAGTCGATTCAAAAGATGGAAGCTTTAGAATCATCCATAGTAAATAGCATAAGTATCCGAAAGATGTGTATACAAAGAAGGAGCTATTATGCCTGCCTGTCATGCTGGAATGGGTTCAGTAACAGCAAGTGCAAATAAAACCAGAGAGTCTGCAGCCAAGCACAGATATGACCAATCACAGTTAGTAGAGACTCTGCCAAAATATACACTCAAAAGATAAGAATAAGACCATTTGTATATTATAAAACTGCCGAATAATTTGTCAGTTCCTTCCTTGCATAAGGACAGGCAGTGCCAGAAGAGAATTTTCCTGGCCTTGGTATAAAACTACCAAAAGAAAGCTGACCGTGGGTCACACTGGGTCAAAAGGGTTACTGACATCTGATGTAGATTAAAAAACACAGAGTTTACCCTGCCAGGACGTGGAGGGGGAGTGTTTTGCAGGTTGAGCCATCACATACTTTCGTGTGGCAATGTCTGCCCCAGGGCTGTGGTATTAATACGATGGCCTGTGTGTTACACTTTCAATACTCTTCTCCAGTAGCAGACTATGGAAATGATTGTAGAAGGTAGAGTGCATTAAGGCTCTTCCAGGTTAGCATCAATTCACCAGTCATGTGTTCAACAGATATTTATTGCACATCCATTATATGCTAAATGCCACTCTGGGTGCTGAGGACACAGTGGGCAAATCAGTCAGACAAGCAGCTGTGCCATCAGGGAGCTGACCGTGTGAAGGGATGGAAGGCAGAGCCAGCCAGTAAATAAAATAAATAAATAGAGCACATTAGTGGTGGTAAGGGATATGGAAAAAATTAAGCAAGGAAAGGGGTTTGGGAAGACCGAGATGTTCAATATGACGGTGAACAAACTAAGAAAGCAATGTTAGGGCAAAGGTGTGGATGAAGTGAAGGAGTGAGTCATGAGGGTATCTGGGCAAAGAACCTTCCAGGCAGGGAGAATGGCAAGTGTTAAGACTCGGAGATGGAAGCAACCTCGTGTTCAAGGAGGCCAGTGAGACTGGAGCAATGAGAGTAAGGGGGAGAGAAGAAGAAGAATCCAGGCAGGGAATGGTGGGGGGCAGGGTGTGGATGAGGAGACCTTATAGACCTTTCAAAGGACTTGGGTTTTGACTGAATGAAATGGGGACCACTGGAGGTTTTTGAGCCCAAGTGGACATGACAGAAATTATGATTTTTAATGATCACTCTAGCTGCAGTCTTGAGAACACTGTGTAAGGGGCAAGAGTAGAAGCATGAGGAACAATAGAGGCAATCAGAATAATCCAGTTGAGAGACAATGATGATGTGGATGAGAATGATAGCAGTGGAAGGGATAAGAAATAGCCAGATTCAGCATGTGTTTTGAAGCTGGAGCTAATAGGATTTGATAACAAATTATATATAAAATATGAAAGAGAGGGCGCAAGGCCAATTCTTAGGGTTTTTACCTAGGTAACCTGAAAGGATGGAAATACCCTTTTCAAAGGGGGAGACTGTTGGAATAGTTAATTTGGGAGGGAAGCTTGGGAGTTAGTTTTGGACCTGCTAAATTTGAGATCCTATTGAATGTCCAGGTGGAGATGACAAGTAGGCAGTTGGATATATGCATCAAGAGTTCAGGTGAAAGGTCTGTAATGGAGATATAAATTTGAAAGTCATCAGCACAAAGATTTAAACCATGGAACTCGTGGAGATTTCCTGAGGAATGAGTGTTGATACAGAGTAAGGAGTTTCAAGACTGAGCCGTGGGGCACCCCAATGGTAAGAGAAGGAACCAGCAACAGAAACTAAAATGGAACAATTTAGTTTTGCATGCTTTTGTTGATCGTTTACTATATGCCAGCACTATACTAGGAGCTAGACAGAGAACAAATAAGAACACTCCCTGCCCTTAAGGTACTTACAATTCAGAGGAGAAGTCAATGCATTAAACTGACAATTTAAATGCAGCGTGGTAAGTGTAAAAAGACACCTACCTGGCGGGGAGAAGGAAACACTTGGTCCATGCTTGGAGGGTTAAGAGGGTCCTTAAAGGAAATAACTGAAAGGGAGACTAAAAACCACTTAGGTGTGGAAGAGGGGAGAGCATTAAGAGTGAAAAACATGGAGCATGCCGGGAAATGCACATGGATTTGGTACTAACATTTCTGCTGAGGAAAGTAAGAGCTCTAAGGAGATTATACCCTGAAGTCATAAGAAACATCTGGAAACTACCACAAATAGAGATAATAAACCTGGTGAATTAGTTACTCTGGCTACACATTTGCAGCCTGGTTGAAGAAGTTTGCTTTCAACATGCCGCCAACTCCAACACTTTAGAATTCAGGAGAAGGGCTTTTGTCACAGCCAAATCTGGCTGCAGCTGCAACCAGGCAAGGTCTCCCTGTCACCAGTTAATTCTGGGTTGCAGCCGAGACCATATGGTGGTTCCATTTTTCTATTTGTCTTTGTTTTCATTGTAAAGTAAGTGCAGCAAGTACAGAGTGTTCCTAGCAACAAACAGGGGACTGGGGGCGAGAGGAATTGATCCTGGGGGAAGGAAAGGGACAGACAGCTTGACACACCCCGTTCCATGTCAGAGAGCCAGCTGCGCCTAACAACCCAAACCCAAGCAGGAAAATAGGCAGTTTTAAAAGATGCATTTACCCATGAACTCACCGGGACAGTGGGAAGCTTCTTAAGGCAAATTGTAGCCAACTCAGATTCCTACACATTGTTAATGTTTTTGTAGATAACAAGCTCTGCATGCTTCCCTTTCTCCTGGAGTGGGATAACTGCCTGCCAACATTTCTTCCACATTTACTTCCGCCTTGCAGTTAATGTCCAAAGCCATCAGCCTGCAAAGTTCTTTTTGAGTCTTTACCACCACGTTAATGTCCAATTTCCTCCAAGTTTCTTCGTTTCTCCCCAACACAGTCAGCATCATTCGTCTACATTTACACGGTACACTCACATTGTCCCCAAAGGAACCAAATCTCAAAATAGAGATCTGATGTATTTTGGAGGTAACTTCAATGTCCCCATTGGTGCTGAGCCTAGAGCAAAGCTAGCAGAAAGACAGTGCAAATTCATACATGCAACTATTATTACAATAAAAATCCCTTTACTGAAAAATAACCAGAGCCAACACTTACACAGAGCTTACTGTATGCCAGGCACTGTTCTAAGCATTTTCACACGTATCAGCTCATTTTATCTTCACAACAATCTTGGGAGATAGGTACTATTATAACCCAAATTTTACCAGTGAGGAAACTGAGGCACAGAAAGTTAAATCACCTGTCAAGGTCTCACAGAGTTAGCAGTTGGAAATCTGGAGTCCATACTCTTAACCCCCAGACTATTCTGGGTTTTTAAGAACCGGGTGCTTTTCAATTAATTATATTTAATAGTAGAGACTTTTGTTGTAAGAAAAGAAACTGTATAAGAAAGTAATTTGGATTATTTTAGAATATGATTTGCGCTATTTGGCTTTGTGCATATGTTTTAGTATTCTTCCTGATTTTCTTATGCCAAGAGTAGCATTTACTTTTATATAAAATCAGAAGACTTATATTTCATAATATTTCATCACTGCAGTGGCTTTTAGCTGCATATGTCAAAAAACCCAATTAGAACTGTGTTAAACAATACAGACCTTTATTATGCCACTACCAGGAAACCAGAGGTAATGTGCCTCCAAAATTGGTCACATGTCAACCAATATCTGGCGAAGGAAATGAGATCTCTCTGCTTTAAACCAATCACAGTTTACCCCAAGCTCTAGGGAGGCTGCCCTGAGCCCACGGCCTTGGAGAGGTGAACTCCACAGTCAGACCTGGACTAGCAGCAAAGAGGAAACGGGGGAATGATCATTTCAGTGTCTCCCAATGATGGCCAAGAGTGGGCTGAAGAATACAACTGAAAATCAGTACCCAGAAGTAAAATGCTAATATTCTGAATGTTACCTTCTTTTACCAAAATATTTGGCTTCTGTCTTAAGTGTGAATACTGTTGGTGCCTGGCCAAGGGCCATAGCCATGGCCAGAAGGAAGGGTGGGCTAAAGAGAAGGGGAGCCAGGCTGGAGCAGGGAAAGGGGATGAGCTTAGACACATCAGAGCCCAGGTCTCAGGGTAATAGCTCACAGCTATCCATATCCAATAGCTCTTCCCGTGTGCCAGGCTTTTCACTTGCACCTGTAAGAATGACAATATTATTATCCCACTTCCACAAATGATAAACACTGAGTCTCAGTGAGGTTAAGTAATGTGTACAAAACAAGGCCACGTAAGTACACACAGGTGGGACTAGGATTTGAATCCCTAGAGTCTGATCCTGGCATCCTTGCTTTGCCCTTAGGAGGGTTTCTCCAAGTGCAGTCTTGGGACTACCTGCCTGCAGCTCACCTGGAGCACTTATTGAAATTGCAGATTCCAGGGCTCCAGGTCAAGCCTCATTCATCAAACCTTCTGTGGGTTGGGTTCCAGCATAGACAACTGAACTGCATTTCCCACACTGAAGTTTAAGAACTGTTGGACTATTACTTCCCTGCTGTATTCTGACCTTGGGCGAGTCACTCTTTCTACTTAGGCTTCAGTTTACTCACTTGTAAAATGAAGATGGTAGGGTCACTTCCAGCTCAAAACTCAGTGATTATAATTCGTCTTTAAACTCAACAAGCTGATGTTAGCCTGAATCTGGCCCCTTTCCATGGATTTCCTTATCTGTAAATATCAGTGTTATTGAGATGATATTTTAAGGGTTGCAGAATTTATAGTTTGATGCACAAATATTCATAGAGTTTCCCTGGAAACCTTGGAGAACTAGACATCCCCCCTAATGTGGCATATTTGAAATGCAGCCCATCTTAAAGCCCAGGACCAGGACTAAATGACTTTTTTAGGTCCTCTTACCCTCTTGTTTTTCTTGGATTCTCTGACTTCTTGGCACTGCCAGAGACAAGGCTCATCAACAATTTTAATTTTCCCTCCACTCTGAAATCACGATCCAATTTAACGGACATCTTTCAAAGAGTCAAACCACGTCCCATACCATTCGTTAGCTCTAACCCATTTTTTCACCGTTCTGGTTTCATTTTTCTGATTTTGTCTTCGGAAAAAGGAAAGCAAGAACCAGGGGCATTGGCCAAACAAGTCTGTCTACTCGGTGGAGAGCTTTCCAGATAAGAAGGATCTGAAGGACTTCCCCTGGGCGTGAGGGAAATTGCACACGCCATCCGGCGAAGGGGACCAGGAAATCACTTCTTGTTTTTCAAACAGCAGCCAGGCTCTCTGGGATGGCTTTGTGAGGCTCGGAGAGCCACAGCTGAAGGAGGCACGGGTGGGGCTGCCGGTCCTGCCTCAGCCCTCGCAATGAGAGTTACCAGGTGTGAGGCCTTGGAGGAGGCCGTGGAGCAAATGGCCCCATAGTGGAAACCGGGGAGCTTTCAGGCATCTGGTCAGAGCAGGAGCCGGCTTGGGGACGACGGTGCTGGACAGGTAACAGGCATTTCTCCTACTGTTCTCTGTCTCCTTTTGTAGCAAGATCTCAAGGGAACCTGAGCCCCTTTGTCATTCCTTTTAAGACGTTTTCCAGTTATGATCCCCTTTGCCTGATTTTCTTTTATGTAGCTGGCATTTATGTTGGGAGCTTAAAAGATGTTCAATCAAAAACATTGTGCAGCCTGTTGGGCAAGTTGGTGGGACCATGTTTAGGAAGACTGAACATCAGGCAACTATCTAAGATTCTTTGAGGGTTTTCTCTGTAATAAAGGAAACAATTTTTTAAAATGAATTCTCTCCTACCTGAGGCAGGAAATACCATGAAGTCTGGAACATGCGTAAACTAATACGCCGTTGCCGCTGTGTAGAGCGTTTCTATGGCCAGGCAGCCATGCTGCGGTTGTGCTGAGGAAGGGGGAGGCTATAGCCATAGCCAGAGGGGCATCCCGGGCTTTCTCAGGCTCTTCTGGGGCGAGGGTGATCATGGAAATGTAAAACGTGAGCTGCAACCTCCCACCCATGGCTGAAGGGAAAAGGGTTTGTCAGTAGTGCTGGGAAAGAGCAGTAAAAGTGCAGGGGCTTAAGAGCTGGGCAGGCTTTCTTTGAGCATTCTAGGAGGGAGGGAAAGATCCGAGATGCATGGTTTGCTTAAACCATGTTTTCTTATATTTTGTAAAAGGCCTGGCCATGCCACTTCACTGCAGCTCAGCTTTCCCTTTCATTGAGGGCTATTTTTTATTTGCCTTTTAGTTTTGAATTACACAAAGAATGCATGAAGTTATTCTTGTTTAAAAGGTTATCAAACCCCATACCTCCCAGGTTATCAAGCCCCATACCTCCCAGTACACCAACTCCTCTCCCTCCCAAAGATTATCCTGTCAGTAGTTTGCTGTGCACATCACCAGTTAAAAGACTTATTTTCTATTCTTCTCAGCTTCTAGGACAAGACTGGCACATAGAAGCACAATAAATTCTCATTTTCAGATTCATGTATTGATCCTTAGCAATACCTTCTTCTAGTGGAAGAATAAAATGATACATGGGGGTGTTAATCATCCTTTTAATGCTTCAAGAAGTCTGAAATAATTTTGCCCGTTTTTACTGTTATTATGTTTGGGTTTGGTTTGTCTGTGGCAGTTAATGATATTAATGATTTAACAGATTAAACTTTAGATTTGCCAACTAGTGGTTTGGGCTTTTCCTTCAAGGTCCATGGAAGATAGCTTTGTTCTGGAAATGAAAGGAAATGAAAAAAATAAAAGGAGAGGAAATTAGATAGACAGAAAGACAGGCAGACAGAGAGAGAGAGATGATAGATAGAATGATTGACTTTGGGATTATGGATATGGTTGAAAATGATTCCATTTTATTTAGTGGATAATCGATATGTACAAAAGATTGACTTGTTTGCAATGTCACTTTAAGTCTTCTGTAAAAATCGTGGCCTTTTCTTTTCCTGCCGTACATTGGTAGGAGACATGAATAAGAAAAATATCGGCAAGGTGACATGGCTCATGGAGAAAGGGTTTGGAAAGAAGTTACAAATAAGCAACATCATCCCCAAGAGTACTTACACAGCACTTTCAGTTCCTATTTGGCATTTTCTTGCCCCTTTCCAGGGTTCCTTTACCCCCAATAGAGGGCCACTTGACCCTGCCAATTTTGAATATTCTGTAGTGCTTTCTGGTCTACCAACCCTGTTAAATTCACCTGCCTTGGTTATTATTTGTTTACTCAACAACAAATAATCCTTTTAGGGCAGAGAGATGAGAAGAAAACCAAACCATCATTTTTCCAGCCCCATTCTTACTCAGTAATGTGTGGATATAAATCGCGTGGAGCAGAGAATTAATGTAATTGGCCAGATTCTGTTATCTGCATGGTAGAAAACTCATAGTAATAGACCTGCTGTCTATTAGTACTACCCTAGGAGTTTAACAAAAAGAAAACGATGTCCAGACCCTGCCCCTGCTCAATTAAATCAGAAATCTGGGGAAGGGTCCTGGCGTAGTATTTTTAAAGCTCTGAAGTGATTCTATGATACACCTGGGGTTGATAACCATTGAGTCTTGGCCATTAGAGCTGAAGTGGCTGAATTGCTGAAGCAATACCTGTTCATGAAGCCAAGAAGTTGGAGCCAGAAATGCCGGCAGGTGTGAGCACCACTTATTGGAATTCTGTCTGCTGTTGTTTATCAGAGGAACAGACTTATCTGCATGTGAGAATGAAAAGGAGTTTTCTGGCTCCCCTGACAGCGGCAGTGCCTGTCGAGTTTAAATTGGAACAACCCGACTGACCTCATTGCAGATACATTAGCTCCCTGCTACTTGTTGGATTTTATAAAATCAGATTAAATGTTCTAGGTAAACAGGATGCAGTCTTCTAGTGCCAGATGATTATGGAGGTCATACATTTTACTCAACGTCACCTTTAACACATTGTGTTCCGATCTTAAGAAAAAGGAAAAAATGAAATAACAATTGTCATTTGCATGACCTGCCACTTTCTAGACTGATTTAATTATGGATCAGCAATAAGTCAGGCTGTTTATTAAATCATAAAATGTGCCCCTTGAGACTATTTTTCCACATTCTAGCATTGCTCATTGGTGTAATATTTGTTTGCTTTATAAGGAACACTAGGAGGGGTTTTGGTAATTATCTCTTTTTCCCCAGTGCCTGCAAGTTTCTGCACAGATTAAGATGCTCTAGGAAGGCTTGTTGAGTTAAATATCTGCATGGGCTGTTGCACACTGTGAATTCAAGAGTTATTTATCAGCTCTGTATTTCAGTCCACACCGTATGCCTCTGGTCTTGATGGCTAAAATAACTGGAATCTTGCCTATTTCCCAAAAGATACACAAGAAAAGTGAAAACTTTAAAATCACAGGTTAGTGTAGAGAAATAGGAAAATTCATTCATTGACAGTAGGAATGTAAAATGGTGCAGCCACTGTGGAAGACAGCTTGACAGTTCCTCAGAAAGTTAAGTATAAAATTACCACATGACCCAGCAATCCCACTTTTAAGTATATACCCAAAAGAACTGAAAGCAGGGACTCGGACAGGTGTTTGCTCATCAATGTTCATAGCAGCATTGTTCACAATTGCCAAAAAAATGGAAGCAACCTAAGTGACCATCAACCGATGAATGGACAAAAGATGGTATAAACACAAAATGGAATATTATTCAGCTGCAAAAATGAATGAATTTCTGATACATGAGACAACATGGATGAACCTTGAAGACATCAGGTTGAGGTGAAATAAGCCAGACACAAAAGGACAAATATTCTGTGATCTCACTGATACAAAATCATTAGAATAAGCAAATTCATTGAGTCAGAATCTAGAATATAGGTTACCAGGGGTTGGGATCAGGGTAGGGAATAGGGAATTAAGGCTTAAAATATACAAAGTTTCTATTTAGGATGACAGAAAAGTTTGGATAATGGATAGTGGTAATGGTAGCTCAACATTGTGAACATAATTAACAGAACTGAATTAATATCTGAATGTGGCTAAAAGGGGAAATTATAGATTGTGTATATGTTACTAGAATATGTTTAAAAAAATCCATGAAATTACACAACACAGTGAACCCTAAGTGAAACCATGGGCTATAGTAAATAGTACAATATAAAAATGTGCTTTCATCAAATGTAACAAATGTATCACACCACTGTGAAGTGTTAATAATAGGGTGGTATATGGGAACCGTGTATTTTATGCACGATTTTTCTGTGAACCCACAGCTTCTCTAATTTAAAAAAAAAGTTAAGAGTTCAGATTTTGACAGCAGACTTGGCTATCTACCTGCTGTGTGACCTTGAGAATGAGTTACTTGATATATTGAAGCCTCAGTTTCATCATCTATAAAACAGAGATAATGATAGTTCTCACAATATAGGATTGTAAGGATCAAATAAGGTAATATGTGCATAGTACTTAGCCTTATGCCTGGCACATAGTAAGTACTCGATAAATGATAGCAACAGTTGTGATCACTTACTAGGTGAATTAGTCAGAGCTGAAATAATGAGTAACTCTCAGAAATGAGGAACAGACCATTTCAGTGTCCAACAATAGTATGAGAAAAAGCTGAGAGGTAGCAATACAGTCATCCAATATTTATTGCTAATATCTATGACATATTTGCAAAAGAAGGTACAATAAAAATTTGTGAGTGAGTCAGTCTGTTCTGTATCCAAGGGTTACAGAATACAAATTTGGCAGAACTGTGTTGACATTAGATCATGGCGATCTTGACTGCCACATGGATTAGTTCAAATGCCTCTGGGCATTTGAGAATGTTTAAGGTACTGGGAAATGGTATGGTAACAATCTGTGAAATATGGTGTCCTGGGCAAATCAAATAGCAGCTGGTGCGTTTCATTGTTGAACAGGGAAGAAAGAAGGGAAAGGACTCATTCAGGAGATTACTGCAACCATCCAGATGTGAGAAGATAATGTCCAAACCAAGGTAGAGGAAAGAAAAAGCTATGAGAGTATCAACAATGGAATCGTTAACACAAATTAGTGACTGGTCGAATCGCTGCTCCCACTGCTGTCCTTACATCTGTGTCCGAGAATACCTGTGGGTTTTGTAGCCTGGTCAACTGGGGAATGGAGCCAGCAGCTGGGAAATCTGGGAGGAGATGGGAAAGGAAACAGCAGCTGGAGAGAAGACAAGCTCAGTTTTAGATGAGCTTATAGGGAAATGAAAGTTTAAGAGAAGTGAAGTAATTGGGCAAGGATAGCAGTACCCAATCTCAGAAAGATGTAGTGGAAGAGAGCTGTGCAAGGAGGAAAAGCAGAGGGCTAAAACGGCCCCGCCAATTATTAAAATGTTGGAATACTTTTAATCCGTGTGGTCAATAACTGCTGCCTCGAACCCCCTGTATGATCCAATTGTCCCCCCTCCTTCCACTCTGCCTCTGCCCCAGCCTCAGCCACCCAGCCCCTTCCCTTGGACTCTCCCACAGACCTCCCCACTATTCAGCAAAGAAATGGTTAAAGCTGGCCCAGCAGAAGGTCACTAGGTCTCTGCTCTAGTACAGTCCAGAGAGAGGTTTTGATCAGCCAATTATTATCATTTAAATACCCCAGTATTAGTTTGAATCTCACTAACGAGTGGTAGAATGATAGAACTAAAGGGCTCGCACCCAAGCCCCAGCTCTCTGATGCTCAGCACTGCAGCCAACCACAGGGCTGTTGGAATATACCCCTGGCATTGTTTTGCCAGGATCAGGGAAATCCCTCCACCTTGTACATTAAGGTAGCAAGATGGACCAGATAAGAGCAGAGTTAGGAACTTGATGTTTTCATACAGATGGTAATCTCTTGCTTAAAGGTTAAAATCGTCCAGTGATTTACAACATGGAAAGAAGAATAAAAGGTTATCAAGTCTGTGCACATGTGCAGTGTGTTTTGGAAACCCCGACTCCATTGTGTACAAACAAATGTTCCTCTGTAATCTGATGGTCCTGAACCACCCTGACACAATGCTTCTGCCGGACCTCATTTCAAGGCAAAGGAAAAAATTTTTCAAGGCAGTTCTTTAATTGGTATTGTGTTTCATTTTTTATTTAAGTAAATATTTAGCTTATACTTCTGCATGTGCAAGAGATGAATCATCTAATTAAATAAGGTCAGCAAAGATAAGGCTTATCACCTCTGAAGCTGAGAATACAGATTTCTGAAAGCTGGCTCTTAAAGTTACATCTGAGGGTTTTAAACTATATTTCTGCAAGTCAGTGGTTGGGGATTTATCCTCTTATCCTTACTGCAGCCCTATGCATTCTTCATGGAGAGGAGTAAAGATTAATAATCACATATTTGCAGTGATAGTCCTCCTGAAATTTGATACTTCCATCCATCATTACCACCATTAAGTAGTGTTTCTAGTAGTAGAAGGGTATATGTGCACATCTATTTTCAGTTTCTCACCTAGTCTCTATTTTGACCAGAAATACATGTTTATAAAATAGTTGCCTAAGCATAGAGTCTGGATCCCAGGATATGGGGGTGGGAAGGTGTCAGGAGATACGCCCACGGCTTCTTTTGAAAGGTACAGCAACTTGTCTAGTTAACCAGACATGGACCAAAGTTTAGTGAAAGGTCATGGCTTCCTTTGATAAAACAGGGTGAAATCCAATGAATTTAAAAAGAAAGCTATGCATATCAGAGCACCTACTGTGATACTGTGTGGCATGCTCAGCTAAGCCATTTATATATTATGGGAAGATTGAATTATTTGGTCTCCAAACTCAGCTGGGCCTTCAACCCTGCCTAGACTTCCTAGCATGTTTCCTTGGTCAGTTTGATCTGTGTCTCTCTGGAGTGACAGCTTTAGGAGCTCTCCTCTGTCCTCCAAGCTCTAGCCTACTCTGTTCTTACTTCACTCTCAGGGATGAACTTGCCTTGAAATTCAGAAAAAAAGAAGTCTTTAGATGGGAGCTGTCCCAACATCCCACCATGTGGCTGCACCCATCCCCTACTTCTGCCCTTTTCCTATGCAGGAGCTGTCACTTCTATCTTAGACCAAGTTCCCATCCTCCTACCATCTCAGGAAACTTAAACTATCAACCAGTAACTACTAACCTTAAGATAGCGATAAGCTTTACTACATCTTCAGCCTCCTTTCCTCTGCAGGACTATCCTATTTACTTGTCAACGTTTTCAAGTCCTTGTCATTAAAAAAAAAAAAAAAAAAAGCTCTCCCTTGATCCCACATCCCTTCCATCCTTATTCTCTCTTTCCTCTGCTTCACAGCCGAACTTCTTGAGTTTCATATACTTAGCATCTCCAAGTCCTCACCTCCCATACACTTTAAAATTTTCCTCATGGCCTCCTTAGAAGGACACTCACCCTAATCCAGTCTGGCCTCATCTTAACTTGGTTACATCTGCAAAGACCCTGTTTCCAAATAAGGTCACATTCACTGGTACCAGGGCTTTGGACCTCAAAATATCTTTTGGACACAATTCAATCCACCACAGACTGGAATCCATTGCAATGGTGCATGTGATGGGCAGTGGACTGGATAGTAAATCAGGAGTGGGTAAGATAAATAAAAGGGATAGTTTACAGATAGGCTCACAAGCCTAAGCAAGTTTGCATTTAAGTTGAAATAATTGTGAGGAATTTTAGACTCATAGAATAGTAATCAAAGCTTCAGAGACCCCCTCCTGTACCCCAATTTTGAAATCATTGAGTGCAGGCAAATCCCTGACTTTGCTGATAAGAAAACTGAGGATCAGAGAGGTGAAGTGGTTTGCCCCAGGTCACACAGCTAGTTAGTGGCAAAAGTGAGGCTAGAACTCAGGTTTCCAGTTGTCCGGTCTGGTATTCATACAGAAAGTTTTCCACTTATTTTTGTTGGTATCCCAACAAAAAGTTCTCTTGGCTTAAATGGTACCTTATTTTTACCCCCAAGTGAAACACACTGATTGGTATATAACTTTGATACTAGCCCAGACTAGCAGTGTGGCCTTGGTGAGTTACTCATCCTTCTAAGCTTTCATTTCCATATCTGGAAAGTAGGGATAATTTGCAGACAATAATCATTACCTATAATCCTATCATAAATGACTCACCTGACACTAGCACAATATTATTATCTAGAATTTTAGGGATTGTTGGTTGTCCTATCGAATCCCGACTGACTCAGATACTAACTGCTTTGGGGGCACTCAAAACTTGCTGGGCCTTATTTATCTCATCTTAAAAACTGGGGGATTAAACTAGAGAGGAACTCTAACTTGTGTTCCAATTCTGACTGTGTTTATTTTTACACACATGCTCTATTCAGATGCCCTGCAAATCCTTCTTTTTTTAAATTTCTGTAAAAAGATACACCCAGAATAAACACTCAGTAGATACTGAACAGCAGACCAGGGGACCACACACACCTGTTTGCAATGATAAAAGTAAAAAGAAGTGGCATTTTAATTGACCTTCAGCTCCCACCAGGGTCTTTTGTGCTCTGTACTTTGTAGACACGATCTCTAATGTTAACAACAAGGAAACAGGCGGCTACTAGGATCCTTATTATTCAAACCAGGAAACTGAGGCTCAGTGGGGTTAAGTGTCTTGCCCATAGTTAATAAGTGGTAGAGCTGGAATTAGAAAGCTAGCAAGACTGTTTTTACTTCAAAGCCTGTGCTCTTTCCACTGCATTCTATCAAGGGAAAGCAGGAATCACCTTGAGCCCTAATGCCATCAAATTCATTCTCCCTCCTACTGTGGGTGTAACTAATGCCATTGAGTGGTCCACTTGAAAGTGGTTAAAATGGGAGATTTTGAGTTGCATATATCTTACTACAATAGAAAGCTTTTAAAAATTAATGGACAATTAAAATTGCTTGAGATTGTCAGAAAAATATTCATTTTCCCTCCAATTCAGAATTGAAATAGCCCTGACTTCTTTGGTGACACTCAGAATATGAAAGAACATTTCCTCCTTGTTGGTCTCCAGGGTGCCGGTGAGAACAGTGTCTTCCCCCGCCCCATGGCTAAGCCTACATCACTGTGCTTGGGCAAGTTGTCCAAGGGAGCTTCCTGGCACAGCTACAGGGACTTGTTGAATATCACCTTTGGGAGCTGTTTTCTTCTTTTGAAATGAGAGACAACTCCTGCTTCTGCTGTTCTCCTTTGCCTGAACTTCTCTTTTCTTTCCCCATTCTTCACAATCTGGCCAGAAACTCTTTCTCTTGTTAAACCTCACCCGGTCACTCCAAAGCTCAGCCAACTCCCCCCTGTCTTCAACTCCAGCCGCGCTTGTCATCTGTACGCTGCAGCTCAGCTTGGAGACAGGCCAACTGGGCTCATCTAGGTGGCCTGGGCAAGTCGTTTAACCTCTCAGACCGTTAAGTTTCTCTTCTGTGAATTGGGATTAAAATACCTACCTCATAGCACTATTAAGTGAAGTAACATATTTTTGCACTTAGCACTGTGTCTGGTATATAGTGGGAATTTAGTGAATAGTATCTGTTAATTTTGTGTTTTTCTTTAATTCAATGTTTCTTTTATTGCATGTTTCATGGGCTCTCTAGTGGAAAGTGGGGTTCTAGGGGAAAGTGGGGTTAAGGACCCCAGAAAGACAGGACAGAGATGCTATGAAGAGCTTTCTGGGAAGAAATCATTTCCAGAAAGAATCCCACTATTGCCCTATGTGGAGGAAACTTGGGTTCACAATTTGATGATGATGACGACACTGGGTTATCAGACCACGCAGAGGTGGCCATGTTGTGAGCCCGCTTTGAACTTTGCCAGGCAACACAGGCCTACTTACTCTCACCCCAAGACACCCCCAAGCCTCCCCACAAAGAAGTCTGAGCAGGTCAAGGGTGATGAGGGTTTTGAGAGTTGTTGCTCTTAAGCTCTGGTTGTTTCTACAATTTGGGAGAAGAGTTTCCTGTTGTGTTTCAGGTCAGTTTTACAATGTCAATTCCTGGTGCACAGTTCCTCTGCAAAAGAATGACATTGTTGACTGATTCAAGGAACACAGCCTCTTCATCCTCAAAATGCCATGCTGCTGAGAATCCCAACTGCCCCCTCCTGGCATATGATGTCAGGGTGTGCTTTATTTTCCTCTCCCTCCACTCAACTTGACAGACAGGAAAATAGAGTCAGAGCAGACAAAGAAGTTACGCAGTGCCACAGGGTTAGTAATGAGGATTAGGTCATCTTTCCCAGCTCTTTCCAAGATACAGATGGTTCATTCAGGTTGGTGAGCTTTAGTCAAGAGTGTCCAAGATTTTCATTTTCAAAGGGAAAGAAGTTAGGAATGGCATCAGGTAACTTTCTTTCTCTCTCTGCATCTGTTTCTCTCTGTTTCTTGGACTTTGTCTGTCTGCCTTTTATTCCAGGAATTTTAGAATAAATATGAACTTCTAGGGGATTTACAATTAAAGGGGTCCTATCGAATACACATTGTCTTAAATGTGAGATACTGACCCATGCTTGCAACTGGATGAATATGGATTCTTTTGACCCATTAGCTCCACTGGCTCCCTCAACTGGCTGTGAGCTGTAGGGCTGATGCAAGTTTACCAATGTAGATAAGAAAAGTTTGTCTTCGGGTTTCCCCCCAAATGTAGCAATGACCTCAAATTCTGGGCTGATGTTCAGCTGACACCACTGTTCCAATTGGTCAGGCCTTTGCCATGCTGGTTGTCAAATACTTTGAATATTATCTTTTCCCCACATTGGTGACATTCTTCTTTCTTCCAAGTGGAGAACCCCTTGCCCTTGTACTTGACTGTACGTAGCTGTATGTTGTTCCTGCACGTCCAGCACTCACCCCACTCCATAGTAGGATCCTCCCCACATCTCATCTCTATTTCTATTGACTTGACATTTTGTTGTCACTAAATGAGTCAACAGAAATATGAATGTTAATTTAATTAAGAAGGACAGTCCCTGGGCAATAAAAAGGGGGAACAGTGACCTATACTAAAGGACAAGACATGACTAATTGGGGGCATTATAGTTCTTGCTGACTCTGACAAGAAAGGATGCACTGCCAACAATTGGGAAATGGTTGAAAGATATGGAGTCACTCCCTCCAGTACTTATGTTCTTCCCTAAGTTGACGCTCATTATGCAGTTACTGAGTCCCATCCCCTTGATTGACCACCTCAATACAGAACCAACTAGTATAGTATGTTCAGTTGGGGCCTAAAAAGAGTAAGTTGTCTCCTAAACACCCGATTCATCCCAGGAGTAGTTGCTATCACTAGGCTAAAGGAGCCCTGTCCAGTGCCCACAAAGCCTTACTCCCTTTCAACAAGAAAGGGAACACTTCCAGTAGAGAACTAAGCAATGAGTTGCTTTGATTTCCCTATAGCAGACACATCTGGTCACAAATATCTATTCCTGTAAATTAAATTGCAAGGCATTGTCCAAAACCATTGCATTGCAGAATTTTAAAAATGTGTTTTGTTTGCCAAATTTGCAAATTGGGTCAGTTTTGCAGGGCCCTGAGTTTCCCTCTTTTCTAGTAGAGAGGGGGAAAAGGAGGCAGCCTGCAGCTGGTGGTTGAAACACAATTCTGCCTGGCATGTACATCTTCACTATCATCAGCGTGTTGTTCCAGCCACCATTCCCTGGCTCTCCCTCCAGTGCCTCGGCCAAGTCCTGCCCTTCCTGGTGGTTGCCTCTGGATTCCACTGCTGATCAGAGGGAAGATCATTGCAGCCTGTGTTTGTGGAGCTCTTCAAGTTTCTTAAAAGTTTTTCATGTATAAAATCTCACTGAAGACTCAGAAAACTACGAGAGATTTAAGCAGGTGTAATTGTTCCCATATTGCAGATAGGAAAACTTGGATTCTGAGAAGATAAGTGACTTATTCAAGAAAGCACAGTTTGTTTGTAATAATCCTGGATCATAGCCCATGCCTTCGATCTCTTAGTCTAGGGCTCTTTTTCACAACAACGAACAGGCATGGAAAAGCCAGTTTGAAAGGAGTCTACATCGAGTAGCTTGTCCTGGTCCTGGGGTGGAGTTTATTCCCTGTGATACTCTGTTTTGTAAATGCAACAATGATGAATTTGCCACAAAAACCTTTGTTTCCATAACCAATGTTATAAAGACATAGCTATCCAAAATCAACACATGAGATGGGATATATAATGATACTAATATTCTATATTATATACTATAATATGATAAAGGAGTATATAGAAAAACATATTTTTATGATTTACTTCAGGAGTTTTCTTCCTAATGGGTCATAGCACATTAATATGGGTAATGAAATCATTTTTTGATGGATTGCTACCAGTGTTGAAAGAAAAGAAATAGGATAAAAGAGGATAGGACAGAATTGAGAGTATCAGAGTGCATTGTATGTAGTAAAGGTAAGTTTTGTTCTCTGCGTTCTTTTGCTCATGTCTGTATACACTGGGTCACAAGTCAAATTTCTTACTGAGTAGTCTTTTCCTTTTTCTTGCTTTCCCTTTCTCTCCTCTTTCTCTCTTTCTTTCTCTCTCTCCTTCTCCATGTATACGGAAAATCTACTCAAACTTCCACTACCTTTGCCCTATTTCCAGTACCATCTTCACCCCCATCCCCAACCCCTCATATGATCATTTCCTCACCCAAAGGTCTTGGGCAGAATTTGAACTCTAAATTTGATTCCTTGACACTCCTTCCTTTTCCTTTTCTGTTGCAAGGTCCTTGCATAGCACTGCCTTTAAGACAGGGCTTGCTAGTTCTTTCCTTGCTTAATAAATAAATTGTATCTTTAAACCATTTTGTTTCCATTTCAGGCAAAACAGCTCAAGCTTGAAAAAATGAAGTCCCCACAGAGAACCACTCTGTGCTTCGTGTTTATTGTGATTTATTCTTCCCAATCTACACTGAACTTGAATTTAGAGCCTATTGTTCACCCTTTGGTGAGTAAATCCATGTTTGCTATACTTTTCCCTGTCACATGTCTCTGATTTTCTGGGAATGTCACAGATAGAAAATACTTTAAAAAAAGAAAAAAAGCAACTTTTCTAAGGCCTTTAAGGAAATGTTGCAAATTGAGGGGTGAATGAACAAAAATGGCTATTACTGGGCTACAATTTACCATAGTTTGAAATCAAAAGGCCATCAATCAAAGGGACCATAAGGGAGAACCCCATCTTTCCCCCTGCAACTAAATTGCAGCCTTTAGGTTGAAGCTCCCACTTTGTGAAATTGACAGCAACAATGGCAATAAAACAGATTTTGAGCATTTCAAAGAACATATATACTCAAAGGATTCACTTTAACTTGGGCATCAGGCTAGAATACACTTCAAAAGACATTAATCTTATTGTTTCGTCAATTGTAACAAAGGTACCACACTAATTCAAAGTGTGATTAGGGAAAATTGTGTGGATGGGTGGGGAGGGGGTGTCTATGGGAGCTTTTTATTTTGCATGTTTTTTCTGTAAACCTACAACTTCTCTAATAAAGACTTTTTAAAAGCACCCAATAAAAAGATATTATCTGTGCATGTGTCAAAACAAC
This sequence comes from Choloepus didactylus, assembly GCF_015220235.1. NCBI lineage: Eukaryota > Metazoa > Chordata > Mammalia > Pilosa > Megalonychidae > Choloepus > Choloepus didactylus. Next base: position 104,796,924 of record NC_051313.1, read on the forward strand.
ACAGGTTGATATAGCTGAAGGGACCATAGGTATCACCAAGACTTTTGCTGAAAATTATCCCAGGTCATTTTGTCCTTGGGAAGTCAATGGGAGTTCAGCTGAACTAAAGGGGGTGATAAGCACCTGTTGGTTAAATCAACTACATAATCATGTGATAATCATGTTATTCCTTATTTAGGCTACTCTACCCACCAGAGCCACAGTGTGTTCGTTATTGGCTGTAAAATCTTGGGAGACTAATGTAATTTTCTCTATGACTCAGTTTCTTCCTCTGTCAAATGATGAGACCAGTACTTATATCCTATGATTTTTATAAGAATTAAATTAGTTAATATTTACAAGATGTCTTATAACAGGGCCTGGCACAAAATAGATGCTATAATACATGTCTGCTATTATTATTGTCTCCCACTGTAATAGTATTTTTTCTATTGATTTTTTTTAAAAGGTATTTCCATGTTATTTTATTCAATCTGTCACTGTTGCTAGAGCTTCATCAGTTCATTTAAAAATTTTTATAAAAGCATTATGGAATGGCTTTTTTTGCTCTACTTGGTACCTTTTAATTTTAATTCTTTGTTTCCTATTCCAATTATCTTTTATTTGTGTTTGCCTGACCTTTGTTCTTTATATTTCATTTAGTCTTTATTATATTACTGTGCTTTATATGGGTCTCTTGTAAACAACATATGTTTGAGTGTTTTGTTTTGTTTTTTTTTCTTTTAAACCAAATGTAAGCAAATTTATCTCTGATTAGGAGAATTTAATTTATTCACATTTAGTGACATATTTAAAATGCTTTATCTTACTTTCAGGATTTTGTCACATGACTTTTTATACTGCCTCTCTCTGTTTTTGTGTCTTTTATTGTTTGGCCTAGATTTTCTTTTGTTTTCTTTATTTCTCTCCTATTTTGGATAGTATACATTTCTGTTTATATTCTCTCAGAAATAACCTTTAAAAAACACTTCAAACCACTTTTCTCTAATTATCACCACCGATAATGAAACAATCTATTGCTATTCTTTTTTGTAAAAGGAAGGTTGAGCATGCTTTTGTTGAGTTAAGCCACATGAAATTGCTGCTACTTGACTATTTTTGACCTACAAAAACATCAATTTAATGTAATTTAACCTAATATTTTTCTCTGTTATGATCCCTTATTCTCTATTATGATCCTTCCCTTGCCCCAACTAACTTTCAGATTCTGGTTGCTACCATTGTCATCATCATTATTTTTATAACTAATGAAATACATTAATTATATTATGTCTCTTCTTTCAAGAGTTATTTTTGACATTTGGAAAATTTATTTAACCCTTTTCAAATATCATTTCAACTGAACTTATTTTTAACTAGTTTCAGTGCTTACTACCAGTGAGTTCCTATGCTTGAGCTCTTTACTTTGATTACTCTCTCAGAGAGTTAAACATGATTTCAAGTATATTTTGCTAAAAGGACATGTGAATTGTATGCTTTTGAGCACATCCACTTCTGAACAAATTTTTTTTTTCAGTCCTTTCTCATGGATGGGTACAGAGAAACTCAAAACTCTTTAGATTTTGCTCTCTTCTTTTCCTGCCATATTTAGGATTGTGGGAGGGAAATGTGAGGCCATTCTGATTTTTATTTCTTTGAAAATAATTTTTTTTCTTTTGTTTCTGGACTACCTATAATTTTTTTCCTCAGTCTTGAAATTAAAAACTTTCACGAGAACATGCATAGATAAAGGCCTCAAAAATTAATTTGAAATATATACAAAAAACTCTTTCAATATTGCAACTTACATTAATATTCTTATTCTTTAGTAATAAGTTTTGTTCTTGTCCTTTATTTCTAAGATTCCTATTATATGCAAATGCAATCTCTTGGTTCCATATTTTGTGTCTCTAATATTTTACTGTATAATTCTTGTACCTTTTGTCATTTAGTACTTTTCGTCTGAATTCTGAGTGAATGTTTTTAGAGTTTATTCTCTACTTCATTCATTGCCTTTAACTGCCTCCATCACACCTCCTAATTTTGCTATTTTGTTCTTGGTTTCTATGTATTATTTCCTGATTTCAGATAGTTTCCTCTTCACAAACTATTAGCTCTGGTTTCATAATGTAATACCTCCTGAAACACAAATTTCTTCAAAGTCTACCTCTCCCTGCCCCCATTTATTTACTTATAATAAATTTATTTCTGTGGCAGGCACAAAGATCTTTCTTCAAGCCTGAAAGAGGACTTTGCTTACCAAAAGGTGCCTTATACATAAGAGGAGATGAGGTAGATTCTGCCACAGACTCATTTCTTGTCTCAATCTTTTGGACCCAAAAGAGTACGGCTAGCACATAAGAGGGTAGAGACAATGCCTTCCACCCACCCCTTCCTCCTCATCTCCCCCACCCCTGACTCTGTAGGATGCAGTCCTTTGCCAGGGTGCCAGGCATGGTTTGCTTAGCTGGCTGGATCTCAGATCCTGCTCTCTCTTCTCCCAGACTGCCTTGTGCAACTTGTACCATCGTATGCAGCAACCTGTTCATATAAAGAGAGGAGGGAAACATTTGCACCTCCTGTGAATTCACATGAACAGTGTGGAGGCCTGGTTACTCAAGGGGTGTGGGGAGAAAGCCAGAGATCAAGGTGATCTCAGCTTTGGGGTGGTTTTTCATGAATTCCAGAGTTTCTTGGTGTCCATGGCTACAGCAGTGCCCTCCCACTGTGAAAGCTTCAGCAAAGCCCTTCCGTCTGTCTGCCTGGTGGCACAGGCTGGTCCAGAGATAAACTGCAGGCCTCCCAGGACTGATGGTGGAATGTGAATTGCATCTTCCTAGAAGCTTCCACCACCCACCTCAAAGGACTCCTTTTTTCCACCCTAGATGTAATATCTTCAGACAGCCCAAAGGCCCAGGACGCTTATTGGAGAGGTACACTTAAGCCTACCTTATCTGCTTATTATGCCCTAACCTACCACCCAGCTTCCACTGCTGACCTGCATTTTAAATGCAACATGGGGTGGTAATTAGCCTTTGAAGTGGGACAATATAGCCCAGTGCTTCTCAAATATCAAAGTGCAGGTGAATCACCATATACTGCCGATTTCAATTCAGTAAGTCTGCTGTGGGGGCCAAGACATTCCATTTCTGACAAGCTGCCTTTACTGCTGCTCCAAATAACACAGTTTGAGTAGCAAGGCAGTAGATTCTCATCTTTGGGACCAGGCCTGGGTCTGAGGCCTGGCTCTGACCCTCACCAGCATTAGAACCTTAGTCAACTGTCTTCTCTCCCCGAGTGTGTTTCCTCTATATTAAATGAGAATAAATAGTAACTACTTCATCCGTTTGCTGAGAGGATTAAACGATCTCATACATATAAGCTTTAGCACAGTGACCAGCACAGAGCAAGTGCTTAAGGATTGGTGGCTATGTTAACTATTCTAATATAAGCAAATCTGTGTTAATATAGTTAAGTGAGGAGACATTCTAACAAGATCCTTGCTGAGTCAATTATCTAGCATGGAGGCAAAGATACAGATGTTGACCTGAGGATTTCAGGTGCAGAAAAAGAGGAGTGAGTGACGAGGCCATGGTGAGGGGGTGGGGTGAGAGCTGTGACAGCTGGGGCCCACCTTGTTGGCCCTCCCGGTCCCTGGGGTTTTTCTTTTCCACACCTGCAGAGCCACCTCTCCTTCCTGACTCATCTGCCCAGGAACAGAAGAAGCTTCCTGTGGCTCCCCCTCCCCGCCCATGGGCCCCACGCAGGATGAGGGCCAGGAGTGCAGCGGAAGGACCTTCCCACCCACCCGGGCACAGAGCCCAAGGCAGGCAGGGGAAGCCAGGCAGGAACCAAGACGTATATGTTGCCTTTGCTTCTTCTCGCTTCCTACACATTGGAGTAGACCTAAAAGAACCTCACTGTGAGTGCAGCATGGTCCTCCCTGCTTCCTACTGACTTTAATGCTCTCCTCAACCTGTGTCCCCTAAAAGCCTGCCTCTGGGGGATAAGGCTTTTTACTGGAGATTAAGATTTATAACATTTACTGTGTAAGTACACCAGGGAAGGGAACCATATTCAACTCACATAGAAGAGTGAATCTCTTACATCTGATCTTTTCTTAAAAATATAATTTAGTAGAGGAGAGGAGGAGATAAGCCAAGGGAACTAGTCATTGAAAAAGGGGAAGAGGTAAGAGGAAACAGAAGGAAAGAGAAAAACAGTGCTAGGTTAGGAGACACAGGGTCAGCGAGACAAACCCACAGTTACCCACAATTTCCCAGGGTATCTCCTGATAAAATGATGCCAATGTCTCTGTGGACAAGTGCAGACTTGGAAGCTAAGCTAGCTGGGTTCAAATCTTGGCTCTGCTGTTTAAAGGCTGTGTGAACTTAGAAAACTTACATGACTTCTCTGAACCTCTGTTTTCTCAACAGTGAAATGTGGATAATTATAGTACCTATCACTTAGGTTGTTTTTTTTTTTTTTTCTTTAAGGATTAAATAAGTAAGCACACATCAAGTACTTAATAGTGCCTGGAACATGGTATTGAATAAATCTTAGGCATTATTATTTTTGTTATTGTTATGTGAAATAACTAGAAAATAATAGTAGACAACACAGATGGCAGAGAGAGCCCTGCCTTGTGTGGTGTTCCTAAGTGTGTGGCATTCATGGCAAAGGCAGATCTCTGTGGACAGGAGTTATCTGGGAAGACTTCAAAGAGTGGTGGGGTGTCATATATAGAGACTAGAAGGGAGTTTGGATTGGGAAGCACATCATTTGAAAAACCCACCTGGAGTCAGGGATGAGCTAGAAACTTGGGTCAGGTCAAGGCAAGAGGCAAGGCGTGGTTACTAGATTAGGAGCTGATCAATATCAGTTCTTAAACAAAGAAGCCACATGATGAAAGGTGATGAGCTTCACAAGAGGAACTGGGTGGCCGTGCACAGATAGAATTCCATGTGAATGCTGCCCTTGGAGTAGGGTGATGCCCCATCCCTGAACAGCACTTAGGATGTAACCCAAACTATCCTCAGTGTTTTATGTTTGTTAATCATCTTATCCTCACAACAACCTCATGGGGCAGGCTATTTTTATTCCCGTGCCATAGGTGAGGACTGAGGCACAGAGAGGTTAAGTAACTTGCCCAAGGTCACACAGCCATGTTATGGCAGAACTTGCTCTTAACCAGTATACTATATGATAACTAACATTTATTAAGAGCTTTACAATGTGCCATATTGTAGTTCAGTGAATCCTCATTAGAACCCTACGAGGTTAGTACTATTATTCTTATTCCCATTAAACAGAAAACTGAGGCTCAGAGAGCATAAGTACCTTCCCCGATGTCACATAGCAAGTAAGTGACCAGCCATGTACCTAGACAGTCTGACTATGGAGCTGTATCTCTTAGCTCCTACAGCAGAAACCAGCAATAGAGACATCCACAGGACAAAGGACCAGAGAAGGAGAAAATAATCTCTAAGCACAAGCAATGGTTAAACAACCTCATGCAGCTGAAATATTGAGTTGGGGACAGGCTGAGTGCTGAGAAGAAGTTGTAAGATTTGTCTAAAAGGTCATTGGAAGGACTCAGGCTTCAAGTCTTAGCCAGAGAGCACAAGTTTAAAACATCGTAATTTATACTTCTTGACGGGATCTCAAAGTGCAGGAACTCTGAGAAACTCAGATATGGGAATTTCTCCCGCCCTTGGATCTAGAGACTGGTCTATGAAAAAGCAAATTTCCAAGTCACTTTACAGAAGCAACTCCATTTCATTCTTCCTACCATTCACTTGTTGCCTCCCTAGCATCCATTGGGCATCGGGTGCTAAACCAAAATCTGCAGCCCTAAGTTCAGCTCCCACACTTAGGGACACATGAGCAAAAACACTTCTCTAACATCAATTGATGACATTTTTAAATGTTCTTTCAGATTCTCAGTGAACATGCACCAGCAGAGGAAGAGCTACTAAGGCAAAAACGAGCAGGTATGTCAACTCTGTGCTTGGCTATCCCTTCCAATAAGTCCAATCAAATGACATTTCTTGTAATTCTTTTGAACACTATGATCGGCATAATTCCATCTCCAAGCAGCATCAGGGTCAAGCAGTACAGTTGAATTGCTAAACGTAATTGCAAAGGAACCCCATTCTGTACCAAATGACATCAAACAGAACGTAACACATACTCCCCCATTCCTATCCCATCACCATTCTTCATATCCTGGAGCTTTCCCTGTGACTCTCCTCAACTGCCCTCCATCATCACCAAATGCCTGCTTCTCTACTCTCAACCAGCAGGCTTTCCTTTTGCTCCCCTTCCCTTTCTTAAACCCTTCATTCAGCACTTTATTCTGTGGATCTACTCAGCCTCTAGGCCCAACTGCCCCCATTTCCACTCCCACCCCTATTCTCCCATCAAACTCCAAGAAGCGTTTGAACTCTGCCCTTTGGAGAAGTGGGAGCAGTGCAGAGCTATGAACACTCTCACTCTAATTCTCGGTGTCCAGTCCCAGGTGCAGGATCCTGTACAGGTGTTACTGAAAATCGGCAGGTTGGGTTTTCCCAGAACCTGATCCTTCCACTTCCGCCACAGCAGCCTTTCTAATGCAAAAATTGAATCCCATCATTTCCCCTCTTAAAATCCCTCATTGGTTTCCCATTGCCTTGAGGATAAAGTCCATTCATCTGCTCCTGTCTCACAGGACCCTACCTGCCTTTCCCACCTGAGTTCCTTCTGCTGTTCCCTTTCACACAGTGATGCCCCCCAGCTAGCTGACAAACAGTGCTCATTCCCCTTTGTTTGTCTGGGGAACTCCTATTCGGCAGACAATTCAGAAGCTCCCCTGCCCTGTAAGGCCTTCCACTGATGCCCCAGGCAGTTAGGGGCTGCTTTCCCTGGGTTCTCGTTGCCCTTGATACATTTCCATATCATAATATCCACCATTATGGATTGTATTTTTTTGCTTCCTATTTGCCATCCCCACTAAACAGGAGCTGTCTTCAGTCTTCTTCATCTTTGTAACCTAAGCACCTAGCCCAGTTTTTCAATGAATGAGTGAATAAATGAAAAGAGTGCATGTTTCTGTCATAGCTGCCCTTTTGTGAGTTCAGAGGACACATTCTTATTGTAAAGGTCTGCTGGCCCAGTGGCTGTACCAATTGTCTGGAAGGTAAAACTTCTTAACTATAGCATGTCGCCAAATCATTTTTCAGGCATATTGTGACTTGGTCTATTATCCTGTGGTCTAAAAGAGATATAGGCAGCCCTAAGTGAGCAGGCTTATCTTCAGGTCAGGATAGAGATATCTGAGAGAACCCTCACATTGCAGTAGGAGACCCAGCTGTTGCCCAGTGCTTGGATTAGAATTTGACTGCATTTTATTAAACTCTCAATATGCTCATTGGAAGGTCATCTGCTGCTCATTTCTTTGTCTTTCTCTCTTCTCTTGCCTTATCTTGTCTTGTCTTGCCTTCTCTTCTCTCCTGTCCTCTCCTCTCCTCTCTTCCCCTTTCTTTTTCCTCTCTTATCTTTTCTGTTTGAGTCTGCATTTTGCCATTCCTATAGAATCCCCACTCCCCATCTCCCTTCCATTCCTAAAGTGACCTGTAGCCCAGACAGCACTTTCTGTAATTTAAAACAAATGTCATTATCTCTATCCCATGCCTGACAACCCCTTGAACCCTCTCACACACCCGTGACAGGAAAAACACCAGAGATGTGCCCATTTGGTATTTTGAAGACCTTTATCTTTTAAATCAAACCACTTGCAGATGAATTCCAGCGCCGGATTTCTGCCAAGTTCTCCTAGGCTCAGGCTGCCAGCTTCCTTTGAACCATACAGCTATAAAAGTAACATCTTCCTGCACGTCCAGCCCGGCAGTTCATGGCCGATGGGGACAACGTGAGGTGCCAGCCCTTAGTGAGGAAACCACTTCTATATCTAAATATTTGACATTCCAAAATTTTTCCAGGCATGCTTTCATTAAAAACAATCGTGATGATGATAAATCACCATGAAAACATGTTTTCCATTTATTATACATGATCCTCTGTGCTCTTGAGCCTCTAGAGTCATTTTGGAAGTGTTAATCAATCAATCCGTCATGTGGGGAAGATGGATTGGCCTTGGTACTTTTACAAAATCACTCAAGTAAGAAATGGCCATAGAAAAGTCCCAGGCATTAGGCCCCAGTAATCGGCATGTAAGTTTCAATTAAGAACATCACTCTCCAGGAATACAGAAAAGGAACGCAATGGGAGCATTACATTCAGCAAGATTCCACAGTGAGGTCTATGTGTTCTGCCTGGTGTGCTAGTTGAGCGGGGTGTTCACACTGGGCTCTGATTTTCAGATTGGAAATCCCTTTCACATACACACCTAGCTTCCTTTTGGAGCCTAAATGCCCAGAAGGAGAAGCAAAGTTCCCAAAGGAAAGAGAATTAGGTCAGGAATTTCCTTTTGAGACACTGGACCAAATCCTTAGAGTTAGGGCTAAAATTGTCTCTGAAGGTAGGATCAATGCTTGTTTTTATTCTTAGCTTGCCACGGACATCCTTAGTGAACATGGGCAGTTACTTAGACTCTCCAGGATGTTTTAAAAGGCAATACCCTTATTTACATGGTTGTTGAGGTTAAATTATGATGTGTCTACAACACATTTTAAAAAAGTTAATAGCGTTATCTTTGTTGTATTTATTTTTATCTCAAATATTTTTTGTATTAAAAACAAAACCAGTAAGTTTTACTTGTAAAAATAAAGTAGCTCGTGAAAGGGCTTGATATAGATCAGGTACAGAGAAGATGTTCTGTGCCTTTCCCATATAATTACTTGAAGGCAGGATGATGGGTGCTATGATATAGGACTTAGCACTTTAGAAAGACTCTCCTGGGGAAAAGAAGCCTGCACAGAGACCCACAGCCAAGAGTAACTGTGCAGCTGCCTGTTAGAGCAAAAGGTGGCTGTTGCAGAGCAGAGAGAAGAACGGGCCCAAAGCATCCAGAATTGTGTCCTGATGACAAGTGTCCCAAATGACAGGAGTGGATTCTACATCAACTGAGGGGCTGGCAGAGAGAGGTGACCTCATAGAAGCCACTTCTAGTGAAAATTATCCAGGTACTCATGGCTGAATTAATTAAATGAAGAAGATATTAGTGCCAAGGAGAGCAGCAAGGAAGCTCAGCAGTCCAGACATGAGGCCCTGGCCAATGGAGGTAAGACAGAAAAGAAGCAGAGGAAATGCACAAAAGTCATTTTAGGAAATGGATCAAAAGGACTTGGAGATGGATTGGACATGGGAGTGAAGGAGAGCACAAGCTATGTGACACTCCACTTCTGCATGTGCCCGGGTGACAGTGGCTGGGGAGGCCACATTAGAAACTGGAGTTTCAAAAAGAAGCTGGTTTTGGAGATTTACTGAGAAACACAAAGTTTAGTCTCAAGAGGAATTTTGATAGGGGACTGAAAGGGGAAGTTTCTTATTTGTTCGAAGTAACTCAAATACACCATGTCACATTTGCAAACTTGGGAAGGGGGTCTTTGAGGCTGGGTGCTGAAGAGTGCCCGTTGATTCTTCTTTGGGTTCAAAAGGAGTGGCTGGTGAGAGATAAAATAGTGAGAAAGGGGGATCTAGGGCATCCCAGCCCTGCACCAGACACTCTTACATTTTACCACCTATTCAGTAAGAGCAAGGGTCATACCAGATCAGGTGCCAGGCTGCCAGTGTGGAAATCCTGTCCTTTCTGCAAAACTGGAAGCCCAGGTATGTGCTGGCCCTTTTTGATCTGGGTCCAGGAAATCTGTGCATTTTCCAGATGGAGGAGCAGATTTTTGGATGTTCATAGCTATAATCTTTCTTATGATAACATGAGGCATTTATTGCTCTGAGTGGGTGGTGGTGTTAGAGTGAGATTGAAAGGCTTGGTGTGTGGGTTTGTTTCTTGGTTTAGATTTTATGTTTGCAAATTATATATATATATTTTATATCTCTGATCAGTGTTCTTTTCTTTTTTGTCTAATTATATTGAGTGTCATAGGACTGTGATAGTATTAGCTTTTCTTGACCTACTGGCGAACATCTGCCATAGAATTATAATCATTATTTTTCTTATAATCAGTATTATTATTTTTAGCTAACACTTTCAGAATGTCTGCTTCGGGTCAGACACTTTACTAGTGGTTATACCTAGTTTCCCAACTCCTTAACAACAATCTTGCAAAGACAATATTACTCCTAATTTACAGATGAGTAAGGTATGGCTCTCAGGTATGCTCTGCCAGGGAAAGAAGGTATTCCAGGCAAGAAGTTCTCTTTGGCTCAAAATCCAAGCTCCTGGTTGAGTTGTAGTTTTCAACATGTGTCTCTGGCTCTTACCCATCAGATCCCAATTCATGATTCTTGGAACAGCCTTGTAGAGTAAGGAGGAATGATATTGCTGTCTTCATTTTAATACGTGAAAAGCTTCAAATGGGGCTGACTTTGATGATTTGCTTAAGTGCATATGGCTGGTTAGTAAGACAGGTTCTTTGATCAAGGCTTCACAGCCCAATATTTTATTACATGGGTCTGCCCACTCTCCCGTCTATCCACACCTGCCAGGCCAGCCATAGCCTGGGATTCTGGTGGTTTTCCCCTGTGTGTGCAATCCTTTCTAAAACCTTAGGGAGATTAGGATCCTTTGCCTGTAACTGTTGAGCAATGCTGCTGAATTGCCACTTGGTAAAACATGTCTAGAAACAAGCAGGAGAATGGATGTCTTTTGATGTTTACCTGCTATGGGACAAAGAGGGAAAAACAAAAGAGCCAAATCATTAGTGATCAACAAGGATTTGTACCCTTTTGTCAAAGAAAACTACACCAAACTCATTTCTCCTGGATGGAATGAATCAGAGGCTTCATTCTTCTGCAGGTGGAAGATTAAGTATCTATGTAGGCTTCCACTCTGAAAAGCCATAGTTCCCATTAGAGTTGCTGGGCAAAAGAGAATTGTTTGTTTAAAGAACTATGATTAAGACCCAGAGCTGCTTGTTGTCATTTATGGCCAACTTTCCAGAAATGTCTCTTTAAGATAAGTGCTTTGTGGTCAGCCAGTGATTTATGAGAAAGAGGGGAAATCCTGGTTTGTTTGTACCTCCTTAGTCTCCTGATAGGCCTATGACACTGATGACACCTTGAATTTGCTACCTTCCATCCAGGCCTCTGCAAGCCAGAAAAATACAGACCAAAAATGACAAACAGACAAAAAAACAAAAACTGGGCAAAGGAACCCAAGAGAAAGAAAAACATTAAAACAGGAGTGAGTTGGACAAGAGCAATCATTACTAGTACATTTATTATGATCACTTTTTATCCTTCCAGTATCCCTGAAAGGGGATGAAGCAAGTATCAGCTTCCTAGAAGCAAAAAGAGGAAAAATATGGACACACATATATACATGAAAATTGCCTGATTGTTTATCCTCATAGGGGCAGTGACAGAAGATGTCTGAAAGAAAACAGGACAAAACTGTTTTAGTTTGCTAAGCTGCTCAAAACAGATACTATGAAATGAGTTGGCTTTTAACAAGGAGAATTTATTTTATTGCAAGCTTACAGTGTTGAGGCCATGGAAATGTCCAAATCATGACATCTTCAAGCGATGCTTTCTCCCTGGAGATTGGCAGCCAGAGATCCTCGGCTTCTCAGCCACATGTTGAGGCACATGGTGGCATGGGCTGGTCTCCCCCTTCTCTGCCAGGTCTCATTGCCTTCAGCTTCTTGCTTCCATGGCTTTCTCTCTCTCTTTCAATATTCATCCTGTTTATAAAAGACTCTAGTAAGACACTTAAGACCCACCCAGAGCCTTGCCTTAGCTGAAGTAACCAAATCAAAAGGTCCTACTTACGATAGGTTTACACCCAATAGGTTTATGGATTAGCTTTAAGAACATGATTTTCTGGAGGTACATACTGTTCCCAAACCACCACAAAACAAAGCAAAAAACAAGGTTTTCTAGGTAGGACTACCACAATAAAGTATACTTAGTGACTTAAAACAGTAACAAGGCATCTTTCAGAGTTCTGGAGGCCAGAAGTCGGATATCGAGGTGTCGATAGATCCATGTTCCCTCTGAAGACTCTAGGGGAGAATCCGTCATCACCTCTTTTAGCTTCTGATGGCTGCTGGGGTTCCTTGGCTTGTGGCAACATCACTCCAATCTCTGTCTCCATCTTCACATGACCTTTTTCCCTACGTCTCTCATTTTCTCTCTCTTATAAGACACTCATTGTTGGATTTAGGGCCCACTGTAACCCATGATGATCTTATCAGGAGATTCTTACCTTAATTACACCTGCAAAGACACTTATTCCAAATAAGGTCACATTCTGAGGTTCCATATTTTTTGGGGGGAGCTGTTTAACCACTATAGGTGTTAATCTTAACTCTCCACCCCTGGATAAATTGCTTACCTTCTAAATTTCCTCATCTAGAATAGAACTTTAGATTCCAATCCTGGTTGATCATCAGAATTCCCAGAGGAAATTGAAAGAAGATACAGATTTCTGGGCTAAACCCATAAGGATTTTACTTTGGTTTACCCTATAGGCTCCAACTGTGTGTGTGTGTGTGTGTGTGTGTTTAGAATTCACTAGATATGTGTATTTATCAGTCAGGTTTGGGGACTACCAGAATAGATGATTTCAGGGCCAAGTCCATTGCCTTCTAAGTTACTATGGCATTTTTGAGTCTGTTTTGAAAAATTCATTTCTCAAGGAGAAGAAATTTCCTTTCCCTTTGCATGTTTCCAGCCTTAGCAGTCTCTAAGGAGTGGTGACTCCTTCAGAACTTGTTGAAGAACTTCAAGGCGGATGCACAAAAGAAAACCTTAGAAGCTGGTGCTTAAATTAACAGTTGCAGGAATTTCACAGATTGGAACTCCCTAAGATCACAGGAGCCTTTTCCCTTAGCACTTGAAGCTTTTGACTTAGCTCCTTGCAAAATCTCAGCAGAAGAACTGCCTTGATTTTAGTGGAGCATGATAACTTCCATGACTCACCATGTGCTTTCCAAGCATATGCCTGTTTTATGGTCATGTCTGAAAAGAGCACAGGAAGGTGGGGCTGGGCCCCAGGCAGGCACTGATATTATGTACATTGCAACAATGCAGACTGAGGGGGGTGATCCTGGGCTGTTACTGACTTCTCTCATCTGAAAAGCAGCTGCAGTCCAGGAAATCCTGTTTACATTCATGGGAGGAGAGCAGACTGACCCCTGCAAAGAGGATCCTGGAGCTAGTGAATCCTGTGGAGGGTATGCAAATTGCTGTCTTACTTTTCAGGAAAGACTGTACAAGGCAGACCTTGTAAATCTCATGCAGCCACCCAACTTGCATATATTTCCAGCAGGCGGCATAAAGTGCTCTAAAGATTAGGATCGCATAAAAAAAATTAAGATTAACAGCTCTTCCAGGAAGTTTATCTTCATCACAGAACTATTTGAGAATCAGAAAGAAAACAGGAAATTTGAGCAAAGGCCATAGTATCATGACAGACTGAGATTCCACATTGGCTTTTAAAAAGTCGTTTTGTAAATACATTTTTATAAGCAGAAAATATACTTTAAGATGTACTCCTAATTTTAAGAAAATCTTTACAGACCTTTTTTTACATGTTAAATTAATTAGCGCAAGTTGAGTGATGCAAAATGAAATAATTATTGGCAAAGTTGATGAGTTAAACTGATCTTCTGAGACAAACATAGCTTGCAACTGTAAGAGAACAAATATTACAGCCATCTGCAACAAACTTTTAACAATAGTAGTATACATATGGTATATACATCATATTTCCATATTTGACTAAAAATTTATATTTTGAAAATATTCACTAATTTTTTCTTCATTTAACTGATGAGGCAATACAAGCCACAACTTGTTTCTCAATGCATCCATGTAAAAAAATCTCCTACGCTTTTAAGTTTATTAGTTAGCCACCAACTGAGCCCATGGTTTCTGCTCCAGTTATACATTTCAGCCAAAATGGAGCCAAGGATTCTGGCAGTGACAGAGAATTGAACTGTGACTCCTCTCAGAGAGTCCCAGAATTGATTTGGCACATGTTCACTATGTGGTGATCTCCACGCCAGATGGAGTGGCTGAGGCCATGAGAAGTGAGGAAACAATTCCTGCCCTTGAGAAGCTTACAATTAGTTGGGGAGCCATGATGTCATAGAGGAAATAACAAAAGAACAATTTCAAGGCTATGTGTGAATACATTAGATGTAGGCATTCATGTTTGGTACAGTCCTAATCTGTGAGATCTGATAAACTTATGGAAGGGAAAATGATGATCATGCCCTTGAGAAGGTCTGGGAAAATGACACAGACGAGGTGAGTAAGATAGTCTGCCTGGGAAACAGAAGGCTGGTGTTTAGGTCTAAATGTTGTAATTTATTGGTTGCAACTTAATAGGCTTAGTAAATTGAGCCTCCATTTTTTCATCTGAAAAGTGGGTGGAGGGTCCATCTTCACTGTCTATTTGGTAAGATGATAAAGTGAGGATCAAGTGAAAGAGCATATTTGGAAGTGCTTTGTAAGTTCTAAGGTGCCACCATGGAGAGGAAGATGGTTGAGATGAACTTGGAACAGAGTTCAGGATTCAAGTAGGGGAAGAGACGGTCTGAGCATGTTGTGAGTTATGTGGTGAGGAGAGGGCCAAGCCCTGGAAAAGAGTGAGAAGGTGGCTTGCCTGGAGTGGGAGGAGGAGGGGAGGTGACAGAGTCTGGGCAAGTTGAGAGAGGGTCCAGAATGCCAGCCAATCAACAAGCCTAAAGACAATTTGGAAAATCATTGAAGAGCTGAAGGCCTCTTTTATTTAAGTTTCCAATTTGTCAAACTTTCTTGAGCACGTGTCAGGTTCTGGACACCGGAGATACAGAGCAAGGACAAATTGAATACGCTGTTTGCACATGTAAGGGGGAAGTGAACGAACTTCATGCCTTTCCCAGAGGTCTTCAAGCCAAGCACACACTCAGTCCTCAGAATGCATGAATGTCAACTGAATGGGCTGGAGGCACACTGGCTCATTACGGTCAAGGTAGCAGTTTGGAACTTAAGCAGGATCAAGGCATTTATTGTCTGGCCTGCTGCCAGAACCTCCCTGCTGGGTCTCCCTACTTCTATTCTTGCCCCCATTATGGTCCATTATCCACACAGCAGTGTTTGGTCTTAGACACAAGGGACTGTGGTGGGAATGGGGAGGAAGGTACAAGTCCTGTTGTGTAACCCATGGATCTCTCAAATAGCCAGAGACCACCACACAGACACCAGACAGAGCCACTGCTTTTCTCCTTTAAACAATAAAGTCATAGAAAGCACCACCTTAGTGGTGGTGAGTAGACAAATTCTTCTTTTTCTCTAAATGGTTCATTAGAAATTCTTAAGGGCTAATGTGCCCAGCGCCCACATGTGCTTGTCATTATCTTTAACTGTTGAAATGTCCATCTGGTTCTCTCTTTGTCTCTGATGGTGAGTTCTCACAGCTTTCCCGAACCTTCATTTCAGTTGCCGGGAGTGGCCCTGCATCTGAGGAGTACACTGTTGAAATCGAGATCAGTTTTGAAAACGCATCCTTCCTGGAGCCCATCAAAGCTTACTTGAACAACCTCAGTTTTCCGATTCATGGCAATAGCACTGACCTAGCTGCCAGCATGTTGAGTGTAGAGATGACAACAGGTGAGTAAAAAACCCGTTACTTTACAATAGAGGATTGGGCATCTCGGGAGAAAGGCTGGCTGAGCTCCTTACTATTAGAGAAAAGTATACATAGTAGACAAGTGAAGTGACCCAAATGGTGTGATTTTATGACTGCACAGGTGTGATTTTATGACTGCACAGTCTTCCAGGGTGAAGCCATCGCAGCCAGGAATTTCTCATATCAAAAGTTGACCAAAATGTTTGCTTGTCACAAATTGGCCCCAGGATATGGTCAGTCCCTTGTAGCAAACTACTAGATCCTCTTCTGGGAAACTGATAGGCATAGCAATATATTAATAAGGAGCAAGCTCCCTTCTTTTTGGCTTCACAGATCAGGAAATTGGAATCAGGTATGAGAGTGGATGAGAAGCAAAGTATTAAGCTATGGGATTGGCCTCTGACTCTCTTATGTCTCAGAGGTCCCAGATAAGGCCCACACCTGGGACTTGTTGTCCTGCAGAAGCTCTGAGATGGGGCTGCAGTGTAAGTTAAAAGGTTACTGCTTTGTCAATTGAAAAGCACTAACTGATGCTAGGTTTTATTATTCTGAAATGGAGGCAAGGATAAATCTTTAAAAAAATTCAGTCTACATATCCTAAGTTTTGGTTTTTAATATTTGCTACTTGAACCTGAAATAGCTCCCTTGTAGATGTGTCATTTCCCACCAAATTCTACCATTAGCATTAATTTCCTCAAGTTAGTGGTTCTCCTGTCTGATGCCAATGTGCACTGTGAATCCTCCATCAGGGGAGAGCTTATGCTGTTTCCCAAATGCATTTACCTACAGAACCCTTTTTCCATACAACATCTTATATAGCTAGTATATTTTGGAAAACATGGGAAACAGTCATCTATGTTCCCACCCTGTGTGGATCTTCTGCCTCTAAAATTATTTCCCCTAATCATGGGAAAAAATAATTAGTAAATAGATTTTTTGTCAACTTTGTTTTGCTTTCCAGTTTTTGTATGGAAACCTTTGGTGTCTGCTGGGGTGCTAGAAAACAAATTCACTCCCACCTACTGCTGGGGCACAGGATTACATCAGTGTCCAAAGGATCCCTAGGTGTTGGTTGTCTCTAATATTTCAGAAAAAGCTATTTGAAGGCTTTTCTTTGGGTAGTCACTTTGTGGACTTTTGCCTAGGTACCCATCTGCAGATCAAACAGCTCCTAATGATGTGTCTTTGGTCCAGCTTTAGGGATAAATTCTAAGTGGTTTGTTTTTAGAGTATTTTTCATTGTCTCTCACTGGGATCAGAGTCCACGTGGGCTTTTCATGTTTGACATGGATTGTAAACGCACAAATTTATTTGCATTCTGTATTTGTCATCTATTGCTATGTAACAAATTACCTCAAAACTTAGTCACTTAATGCAACAAACATTTGTTATCTCACACAGTATCTGAGGGTCAGAAATCCAGGAGCAGTTAAGCTGGGTGGTACTGGCTCAGGATCTCTCGTATGATTGTAGTCAAGCTGTTCAGCCAGAGTTGAAGTCATCTGAAGGCTCAACTAGGGCTAGAAAATCCACTTTCAAGTTCACTCATATGGTTTTTGGCAGGCCTCAGTTGCTCACTAGCTTTTGGCTGCAGGCTTCCGTTCCTTGCCCTGTGGCCCTCTCCATAGGCTGTCTGAACGTCCTCATGGCTTGGTAGCCGACTTCTACGCAATGAGTGAGTGATCCAAGAGAGAGAGACAGAGAGAGAGAAACCAAGAGGGAAGCCACAGTTTCTTTTATAACCTAATCTTACAAGTGCCATACCATTACTTCTGCCATATTCTTTTGGTCACATGGACCAACTCTGGTACAATATGAGAGGGAACCACTAAAGGGTATAAATACTCAGAGGCAGGGATCGTCAGGGGCCATCTTGGAAACTGGTTACCATACAATCTGTCCAAAACTGTTTATCATATTTATCATCACAGACATCCATTGGGAATGGGATAGCAGCAATCTTTTGGATTGTGATGCTTATGAGAATCACATGAATCATGTGCAGAACTGTCAAACTTCCCAGAAAGACAAAAATGGAGTCAAGTTAGGATTTCCTACAAGTATAGATACTTGCTTTCTATAAAAAATACAAAGGAATAGTGACCAGCTTCTCTCTCCTCACTGTTCTGGTTGATGACAGTATGCAGACCTGTTGGAAGTGAAATCTGGTGCTCCTGTGAAGCAGGCTACAGGTGGCCTTGGGAAAGGTGCCTGCACAATCTCACTTGTCAAGAGCATGGCAGCTCCTTCTCAGGGCATGGTTGCAGATGCCTTAAAGGACTGCCTCCCAATGGACCTTTTTGCCAGCTCCAGGGAGGTAAGTAGTTGCTCATTAAATATTTGTTTGTTGAGTGGCTTTTTGACATCAGCTCAAGCAAATGTTTCTCTGTTCTCTGTGCATACAGACATTAACATGAGGATTTCAAACATTGCTCTGTTTTTCAGCAGATGTTATTCTGAGAATGTCTGTCAGGCTTAATGTGGCCTTTCCAGAAGATCTCAAGAACTCTTCCTCTGCCCTCTATAGGTCGTACAGGACTGACTTGGAAACAGCGGTAGGTTTTGTGCCCAGGAGCTTCTTAGCCAATAAATTCTTTTGGCTGAACTGAGTCTGTTGCGTTGACAGTGGGCAGTTTGCAGTTAAACTCATTCTTTGCTTGGATCTGTCAGAATTTATGAATGTGAATGTTGAAATTATTCCTGCATATATGGGAAGGAGAATTTGGTAGTGTTGAAACCAAACTGTATTCAGGGGACAGTTCTACATCACCTTGACCGATAGGTGGAACTTCTTTCTAGGCTAGAACTGGTTGTGATAAGATTTGATGGCACCGTCTCACCAAAACCTATTTGGATGCCTGATGACCTGATCTAGAAACACCAGTTAGTATGTTATTATACATCTTCACACACCACATGGATAAGATCCTAACGTCTTTCAGGAAGATCAGCTCAAAACTAAGCACAGAGGGTACCAGACCACTCTACACTAGAGGTCTCTAGGGTTTCACTCATGTAGAGATAGATAATACTTCCTAGGTGTTAAATGCATGCCAGACACTGTTCTAAGTGCTTTATGTTGGGTTAGTTCATTGAAACCTAAATGCTTTGCCTAAGTTAACTCATTTGTAATAGAGCTTTCCAAATGGTGTGACACAAATTACTACAAGCGGGATGAGATAATGAATTCTCTGAACTCTCTGGGCAGTTGAGGCCCTGCTTCAGGCCATGAGCAACCTCCCACTTGTTGCCACACAAATATCATTTTCCATGGGGCCCATGGTGATGTTCCAATTCAGAAAGTTCTTGGGCATCTGATGTGCATATCTGATAGGTAACAGTTCTCCACTGCATGAGAACCCCCCCCACACACACACACACACAGAGCACACACTAAATTACATGCTTTTGAGGTAAGAGAGAGTTACATATTAATCTTTGGATCCCACTCATCCTGGATGCTTTCGTTTAACCTTCTTCCTTTTTGTTTCACTCTGGTTATAACTCCCTGCCTTTACTGGCTGGACTCCCTATTTTCTTTCCTAGACATTTCCCTGAATAAACTTTTTGCGTATTTAATCTGGTATCTCCTCAGAGGATAGACTGACAGAGTTAGTCAGGAATTACTTCTTCAAAGATCTGCTGGTGCCAGGGCTAACAAACTTAAAGAGTGATAAGGAATACACACTTTTTACTTTGTTTAAAATCTTTTGGCATTTCTTTCATTATACCTTGATATATAACACTCAACTTGCTTTATTTTCCAGTTCTGGAAAGGTTACCGAATTTTACCAGGCTTCAAATTCGTGACTGTTACAGGGTTCAGGTAAGAATGCTGTAATTTGATCATTTCTATCAGATG
This sequence comes from Choloepus didactylus, assembly GCF_015220235.1. NCBI lineage: Eukaryota > Metazoa > Chordata > Mammalia > Pilosa > Megalonychidae > Choloepus > Choloepus didactylus. The sequence goes on from NC_051313.1 coordinate 104,816,501, forward strand.
GCAGGGATCAATACATTTGTGGAGGAGGGCAAGCATATTAGACTGACATCATCTGGAATGTTTAACAGGAGCAGTTTGATAGAGATGAAAACTAAAGCCCGATTGTTGGGCTTAAGGAAAAAGGAAATAGTGAGAACCACTATCTTACTCCTTGTAGAAATCCCTACTTAGAAGGAAGGAGAGAAATAGACTAGCATTCATTCTGTGCATGCAAGAATTTTGCAAACAAAGATGTGGAATGAGTTTTTAGTCTAGGGAGTTCAGAAACATAAAAATGAAGCAATGTCGTTACAATGATGCCTTTATTAAAGAAAACCACCCATCAGCTAGGACCCTGGAGAGGCAGGCTGCATGTGAATGGCTCCTTCTGGAGCTGGGCATCCTGACAGCCCTGAGTGGATTTGCATAGCATTTCAAAATATTAGTTGCCAATCTTAAAAATCAGGAATGTTTACACGAACATCCAGATTTTTGACTTCTGTAACATTTGGTGCAACTGGTAACCCGGGGCCAGCATGGCTGTGTGACATCTATTAGTGACTTGCACTGTGGCTGCCTCCCTGTGACCAGCTCATGGGATTCAGTTCTCCAAAGTTCTCCAATCCCCATCTAGCTCCTTCATTCATTTATGTTCCCTCTGTGAAGTCAAACCCTGTCATAGGCTCTCAATGAGAGCTTAAAAGCACATTTATTCCAGTGAGCCCCTGAGAGTGAAGATGCTCTATTACTTCCCTCTCACTTGCTTTATCATCATTGTTACTTGGCACTCGCCTGGCAATCTCAGCAAAAACAGCCTGCTGATTTCCGGCCCCCACCCAGCCTTTTCCTGCTGCCTTATTTTCCCATGCATGTAATCCATAAGTATCTAGACTCCTTCAGGCCAGATACTCCTTTACTCAACGGAATGGTCTCTGCCCAGGCCTGGAAGTGTGGTTGTGAAATATGAAGTCAGGACGACAACACCATCGCCTGAATTAATGCATAAAGCAAATGAACAAGTACTACAGAACCTCAATCAAACCTACAAAATGGACTACAATTCCTTTCAAGCAGTTACGAGTAGTAAGTGGAACTTCGCTACATTTTTCCTAGACGTATATTCTGTTTAGGTATGTGATCGTGTTTGCTGTTCTGCTTAAACCCAGGAAGTTACGTTAAGAGGTCCTCCACAGGGCAATCCCTCCACTTCCTGGCACAGAGAGTGACATGCTGTCCCCACCTCTTAGGCCACCGCCTCGCAACCTGGCTGATGTCAGTTTGGACATCAGGGGGATGCAGGGGGAAGGGGTGGGAGCGGTGGGGAAAGAGACAGATTTTACAAAGGGGGCCACAGAGTCATGTGGGTTTATGGATTTTCTAAATTAATAGATCCAAGTTGTCCAAAAGAGTAAAACTAGCATTGTGGTAGAGATGGGAATATTCACAAAATTAACTGATATTAAGTTGGGGGTCACTGTTGCTTTAGAGCAGTGGTTCTCAGAGTGTGGTCCCTGGAACGCCTGGGAACTTGTTAGAAATGCAAATTCTTGAGCCCACTCCAGACCTACTAGGGCCAATCTGTGGTTTAATAAGCCTTCTAAGTAATTCAGATGCACAGGAAAGATTGAGATCAACTACTTTAGAGCACATATAACAATGGGAAAACCAGAGTATGTAACCCTGGATTTTAGATGCTCTTCCCCCATTTTACCGATGGGGTACAGAATTGGACTCTGCTGTGTTCTTGGGTAGGCGGACCTGTTGTTCTCTCAGGGGTAATAAGGCTGGGCAGGAATTGGGCGGGCGAGGATAGGCCAGTGGATATTCTGGAAAACTCTTGTCCATGACTCTGGAGTGAAGGAGTGTCCTCTTTGGAGGCAGCAGTGTCTGTGGTCAGACTGAAGGGGCCTGAAAGAGCTGCTACAGGTGCAACTGGAGGGAAAGAGCCTCAAGATTTAAGTTGTCATCACAGCAGGTTTATACTTTTTTTGTTTACATTTTTTTTTTTTTTTTTTGCTGGTATCAGGTCAATTTTACAATAAAATATTTAAGATGGTAAAACAATGCAAGAAAGCGTAAGAGACATAGCACTTCAATATAAGATAAAATGGCAAACTAAAAATTCAGAATAGATAGGAACAAAATAATGAAATAATGAAAACCAAAATATTAAAAGAAAGGGAATAAGTGAACTAGAAGTGAAGGCTTACACAGGAGCAATCTTAGCAATTTCACCCCTTACCAATCCCTAACGCCACTCCCACAGCCAACCAATAGTTTCACTTTCTTTGCCCTGAGAAATTCTTTTTATTTATGGTTCTGGGGGCAGAGGAAAATATCAGGCTCCAGCATAGTTCACCTTCAGTTGTGATTCCCCTTTCCCTGAATGTTTAGTGGTGTCAGGAATAGTCAACCATGTAAATGAATGAGAATCCAGCATTTTTACCTATCTGGAGTCTGTCCGTCCAGAAACATGCTTGCTGACAGTACAGATCACAACAGTGCCTTAATCTCCACGGCTTATTCTGCCAAAGACCAATGAAATCATTGTGAATGGCGTTCGACACACTCTTCTGCAGAGACTCTCCATCCGTCTCTGTCCTTTGAAGACCAGAAGGTGGTTATATCATACATATGGCCTTAGACCAATAAACATGACTTTAAATTGTGTGCAGTTCCATGGGGGAACTCTAACACCATCTTGTTCTCCATAGTGTTGGTGTTTACCTAGAGACAAATATCCAAAAATTTCAAATGGCTGGGTTTTTTTTTTTTTTTTAATTATAATCATTTGGGAGGGGGGAGTGTAAGAAAGAAAAATATTCCATGAATGAGTTGGAATCAGGAACAGATTTTTAAATCCATCTTTATGATACACAAAGGGCACATGGCAATCTTAATTAGTTGCATTTACTTTCTCATACATTAGTCCTCTGGTAATGTTTGATTATCAGCAGTGTTCCTTAACCAGAACATCGCCTTCTTTTCTCACTCTCAGTGAATTTATGTTCACTTCCATATAAAAACTGGCAGTTTTACTAATCATGGGTACTAGCAACAATAGTAAAGAAAACGAAGGTACAATTACTGAATCTTTTCTATGCCAAGCCAGTGTGTTTCAAATATTTCATCTTCAAATATCCTGTGATGTAGGTACTGTTATCTCCATTTTATAGACAAAGAAACAGAGGCTTAGAGAGGATGAATAATTTGCTCATGTACACATAGCATAGACCCCAAGTTTGTGTGACTGCAAAGCCATTTGCTACATTAAATATTCACAGATGGCCTTGCTTTGTAATAGTTGAATGTGACTTTTTTTAAAAAATTATTTTAATTAGGGACCTAAAAAAGTAAGAAGAAATATTTAGATACCTTATACTTTGACTAGAACATCATACCACCCAAAATTAATTTTATGATGTTTTTATTCCCATATTTATGAAATGCAGGAAGCATGGCCTGAGAATAAAACCCCATCCAAAAGAATCCTCATAGACCCTCCTTATCCCACCTCCTCTGATTTCCTCAAACATGTAGCTCATGAAAGACATAGCACAGAAAGCACAGCTAAGAGGGGAAAAAAACTATAAGTCATGTAAGCAAAAGGCATCCATAAAAATATATACAAAATAACTGATAATTTGCATTTATTTTTATCTTTGAAATGACTTTAGGTGGTGGTTCCCTGGAATTTTATTGCCCCAAACAGTAACAATAGTTACTGTTCCCTAAGTCACCTCCCAAAGTAGCTCTCACTGCCCGAATTTTATGAATGAGGTAACTGAGGTTCAGCAGAGATGGGTGAGTTCCCAAGGCCCCATGGTTATATGTGGGACAGAACTAGGATTCAAATCTGAATCCATCTGTCTGTAAAACTCCTGCTTTTAAGGACTCATAGCTATTAGATTAAAAAAAAAAAAAACATCTCCCAAGCAGACTTTATGTATTAACTATAGTTCATTCGTTTTCCCATTTCTAATTCATCAAAGACATAGGTCTATGAACCAGAGCTTTCCATCAGCATGAGGCATCAGAGTTATTGGTAAGGAGCAGTAGATATTATTCCAGTCCGTAGCAAAGAGACTTGGTGTTTAAGTTAGTTTGTGAAGCTTTTTCATGAGCAAATGTACAATTTTTACTAGGTGTTTGGAAATACTGAAAATAGCTTAGAGATCTCCAGTACTACCACTGGGGACACTGAAGTGGGTCAAGACCCCCCAACAGGAAACCATCCCCTTAGCAGCTGGCTCTAACTATTTGGACCTCAGACACCAGTTGTGAAGGGACAGAGGAGGACACTCACCACAGGTGCTGTGGAGACCCCCTTAGAATCCTTGTGGTGAAGGGTGCATTGATCACATTTATTTGCTGTAGGATCCTAACACCTTTTCTTTGTGTTTCCAGATGAAACTAAGTTCTCTGTCATACCAGAGACTATCTTTGAAGGGGATACGGTAACTCTGGTGTGTGAAACAGAAGTTTTGTCCTCCAACGTGTCTTGGTATCATGTGGAAAGGCGCCACGACATCCAGAACAGCAGCAGGTTCTCCGTGTACACCTCCATTCTCAACAACCTGACTTCGGTGTCGCACCTCACCATTGACAACGTCACTCAGAGTGACGCAGGTGGGTTTACGTTCAATAGCTTTTGTGGGAAGAGAAGGGAGAGCTGATAGAGAGGCAAACCATGTAACATGCATGTAGTTTTCTTCCTTGTCCAAAAGGAGTCTCCTGCCTCAATTTTTTCAAAAATGAAAATGAATCCCACGATGTGTGAGACAAGCCAGTTTAGCCTTGGGACACAAATATAGTTTTCCTCATCTACCAAGGCTTGTAAGTTGGAACCTAAGACAAAAAGCAGACTTTCTTTTTTTTATTTTTAAAATTCTTTTAGAAATAGCTTTGTTGAGGCATAGTGGACATATAATAAAGTGCACACATCAAAAGTGTACAATTTATTAAGTTTTGGCGTATAAATATACCTGTGGAGCCATCACCACAATCAAAATAGTGAATATATTCCTCACCTGCAAGTTTCCTTGTGCCCTTTGTATTGCCTCCCTCCTGTCCCTCCCCAACTCCCAACCCCACTCAAAGCAATACAGAAGTATAACTCTTCACTGAGACTGGTGATGAAGCTGACGTTCTAGAATTTAATAACCCCATTGTAAACCAGATGTCAACATGGTCATCTTGTTTCTGAACATGAGAAGGTGGGCTACAGACACATGGCTCCTATTACATCTTTATTGATTCTGATTTTTCCACAGGATTAAATAAGATGCCAAAAAAATATACACAATCTTCTAATTCTCCAAGGCTTTTCAATTTGTCTTTCCTACCTCTTCCATTTCCACACTTTTTTCTTACTAGCAAACTCCTTGAGATTTCTGCTGTTTCCTTAGAACATCTCCCCACTCTATCTGATGGCATCAGAAATGTCTACGTTGGTCCTGTGCATTTTCTGAAAGTTGCTTCAAGGTTGTTTAGACCAGGTCCCAGAGGCTTTTGAAAATGATGCTTTATGAATTACTGTCAGGACATGTAAGGTGAGGTTACAATTTGTATAAGGAAATACATATATGAAGTAATAATAAATGATTTTGTGTGTTCCATGCAGGTGAATATATTTGCAAACTGATATTAGACATTTTTGAATTTGAGTCCAGAAAAAAAATAGATGTTACTCCCATCAAAATTTCAGCAAATGAAGAAACAAAGGTGATGTGTGACAATAATCCTATATCTCTGAACTGCTGCAGTGAGAAGAATGGCAACTGGAGTAATGTAGAATGGAAGCAGGAGGGAAAAATAAACATTCCAGGTGAGAATGTTAGGTGATGGGTGCTTTTGGCAAATAGGCTTTTGCCTCTTAGCCAAGTAGAAATGGGAGACAGGGTGGATGGAGGAGGAAATATCAGATGGCTGCTTTTATCTGGACTTCAGATCTTAAAAAACAGTAAGTTTGATGTCAGGTCCAGGTGAGCCAATAGAAAAAAATCCAAAAATATATGCATACAAGTGTCACTGCTTGGGTTGTGGACAAGATACTGGCAGCAGAAGACACGAGAGGGAGTGACCCCAATGACATGGGTCATGGCTTCTCCTACCTGTAGAAAACCTTGTCCCCACCTTCCTCTCCTTCCTGTCTTCAGCAAAGAGCTAACAATAAAGTTTATGACTTTGCTTCTAATTTCTGTCTCTTCTCTGGATATCTGTCCTTCTAAATTCTCTGTCTTTATATCCATGTTTACTTCTATATGACCTATTTGTCTTTCAGCTGTTTTATGTCCATTTCTGATCCTGTTGCTTTCATTTTAGATCTGAGACCTTATCTGAAGTACCCCACTCTCCAATTTATACTGATTACTGATAATAATAATAATGTAAGCAATTAAAAGAGCAATAGTGATTCTATTTTATATAGTTTTTATGGTTAACCAATTTTAAAAAAATCTGTAATTTCTTAAGTGTTTTCTCAGTTAAACTTGACCACAACTCAGTGAAGTTGGCATTTTCACCTCCAATTTCCAAATGAGGAAACTGAGGTCCAGATTAAATGACTTAAACCAAGGTTCCCACAATAGGAAGAGAAAAGAAAGAACTGGGACTCACCTCAGATCTTGTTTCACAGGACCAGTGTTTCTCGGCCAAACTAGATGACAAGGTCAAACTTTATTTATTACCCACACCTGGTGGGCTAGCACTGAAATGAACTGGTGTGGCCGAGTTTGAACAGAAGCAGAAGACTGTTTTCTGTCTAGAAACCACATGTAACAACCAGTGCTTTTCTTACAAAGTAATAGCATTGTGTGCTCATCTCTAAAGTTAAAATCTTCTTTAAGGTAAAATTTGGCTTTACACATGAAATACACTAGTGTGGTGACCTTTTATTTTACAGATCCTTTGGCACTGGACTATATAAAATTATTAAAAAAATAATGATCAGGGTATTCTTTAGGATTTTCAGGACTACTATTGACTTGGGCTTATCATACTGTGTATGCGTCCCCCTTTCCCATAATGTCGACACCCCTTTTCAACACGAGTAAGTTAGGGTGGTCACTGCCTAGACATCCCCAAAGATCAGGAAAGTGGTTAAACTAGATGAAGGGGTAGCAACAGACAAGATGGAATGTAACAAAGCGTTATGAATACTGAATCTCAATATAACTTTCTTCTTAGTTGCTAGGGTATTAGAATAGCTAGAAGGAAAGAATTGAAACAGTGGAATGGTAACCCAAAGTACCCTTTGAAATTGTTTTATAGCTACTTGTTAAATTGTAATTTGAAAGTTATCAGCTTTTTATATATAAGTTATATTTCACAATAATGAAATAACTACAACTATGGTACTGTAACTCATAACATTTTTGGAAATTTCCTATACAACTACTTGTTAAAGCATACTTTGAAAGATATTACCTTTTTCATATATGCTATATTTCACAATAAGGAAACAAAACCGTGGAAGTGTAACCATAATATTCTTTGAAATTTCCTCTGTACTTGTTAAATTGCATTTGGAAGGTTATCACTTTTATGTATATATGTTATATTCTACAATTAAAAAATGATAACAAAATGATCCATTTATAGGCAACTTTTCCTGAGTACATCTATTTTGCAAAGCACATATCTCTTGCAGCATTTATAATTGACTTTAAAACACTGGAAAGAATGGGAAAGGCATTTGGTAACTGTTGAAAATGTTGACACGTGGTACATTTAGTCACTTCCTTGATTTTTAAGGAAAAGGAGGTGCAAGCTTCCTAAAGGCACTGCCAAATGGGAGAAAGGCCTTGGGAAGTTCCTGTGGTACTCACTTTAAGCCTCCAACTCTGAGAGCTGAAAAGCCTCACCCTCTTGCAAAGGAACCAGGAAGTCTGTGGTGCAGATGCTCAGGGACTTCCCCGTGACTACCACTTCTTCAGGCATTCCCAGTGCCCACTGCTGTCTGAACAGAGTTCAGAACAATGGATTTCCTGCCTCAGTGCTGACCGCTGGGGATCCACAAGTCAGCACCCTGCCCCTTCCTTCTCCTCCCCTTGCTGCCGCATGGGTGTGTTATACAGGAGGGCATAGAGTTTCTGGAAATGGAAAGAAGGGTATGGCAGAGGGAAATAGCAGATAACCCAAGAAAGCATGAAGTTGAAGCTTCTGCTCAAATATACAGGAAACAAACTGAGAATGTGCCTCAAATGAGATATGTATCAGATGCCCTGCTATCAGTTCTTCCTCCTTTTAATAATAATAAATAATCCCACATCTTCTTCCCCCAGTTGAAATCACACCAAAACACTTTGCTTCTCTTTATCTTTCATACCCCAGTGACCGTCACTAATGTTACCTTTGCTAGGGGCAGGCTTCAGCCAGGCACTGGTTCTAATGGTTTTATATACATTATATTAGCTCATTTAACCTGACAACAATCCTAGGCTGTAGCTATTATTATTTATTCCCATTTTACTTCTGGAGAAACTAAGATACAGAGTAGTTAAGTGACTTTCTCTACAATACCCTGCTAGTAAGTGGTAGAGTTTGGGATCAGAAGCCAGGCATCCTGGCTCCAGAGTCTGCAGACCTATTCCTACCTATCCATTCCAAAAGAAGAAATCTAATTTAAGTAGTAACTCTTTCTCACTGATCTGGCCTCTTTGCTGTTAACTGGAGAGCAAGCCAACTGTGACAGCCAAAGGGCTGCCCGTGTCATTGCAGGAATTCCTGAAACAGACATGGATTCCAGTTGTAGCAGATACACCATCAAGGCAGACGGAACCCAATGCCCAAGCGGGTCATCTGGAACAAGAGTCATCTACACGTGTGAGTTCATCAGCGCCCACGGAGCCAGAGGCAGTAAGGACATAGAAGTAATATTCACCTCTGTGGGTAAGGACCCTTTTCCTGGAAATTTTAGCCATAAATATCTTGTACCCTAAAACAAGGGCACCCAATCAACTAGGAATATCTATAGCAAAATAAAACAGAGCCTTCCCTGGGAGTGAGAGTGTGGTTGGGACAGATCACACAGTGGGAGATAGGAGATTTCCCTCTCTGCCATTTGAATTCAGGTGGAGTCTTTTTAAAATCAGTATGGGTAGAGGTGGGAAACAGTGACTGCAGGGAAGGCACCATTTACATTGTACTGGTAAGGCAGAGGGCGGACTGGAAGGTAGAGTTTCACCTTCAGGTTAGTCCTATTTAATAATCAAATTTATAATAAGAATAATGTCCCTAATTCGTCCCTTTTGCCTCCCATAATCCCATTCTCTCTCCCTTGAATTTCAATTACCTGGTTCACTTCCCTGCCGCCCTTACCTCCTTCCACCACCTCTCCTCTCTCACTTTACCTATTCTAGAGATAATGCTGCAGAAAGTTTTAATAATCTGATACATTGTGGTTATTTGACATTGGAAAAAGTGTTTTTCTTATCAATTAATTCACTTCTCATTTCATAAAATATTATGTCATTGCTCTCTGCAAAAATGGAACAAACTTGCTTTTCCATACATCTGACAGAAATGAACTATTTAGATAAACTGTCAGACTTCTCCAGAATAATTGGAGAAAGGACTGTTAAAAACAATAGTTGTTACTGTTCATCTTTTCTGTTACTGTGGCTTAGTGTTTTTATGAAGATCATGATCAGGTTTATCTGGAAAAAGTATTGCCCTGGAAGAGTTCATAGGTATTTTGGGCAATTTGCAGTTTTCTAAAATGAGAGCAGTTATTCACTCCAAATTCTAACTCTGGAAGTTGGATTGATTATGTGGGCTTTTGACTTATTTAGCATTTGCGGCAAGCCACTGGTCTGGCAGTTTGGGCCTCATTTGAGAATCAAGGAAACTGGATTCTTGGTTCCCTGAGCCTTTTCCTTTCCTCTCTCAGAAATAGCTAACCCTCAGAGAGCCCCTCTCCAGATCCCTACAGCCAGTGAGGGCAAGGCGGGGGACACAGTTGACTATGACAGAGTGACTTTGGGGCTGTATCTGAACACTTAAATACAAACTTCTAAAGGGTACTAGAGAAAGCCATATTTTGTTTTGTTTTGTCTTTTATAATGCTTAAGAATATTATTTTATACTAATTGGAAAAGCAATTAGTGGACTCAGGGCATGAAGCTATTCACCTGTGGAGAACAGAAGTGAATGGCATTTTGAGATGTCAACTATGTAAAAGATAATGTTCCAAGAGAAGTGGAAAGATAGAACTAGAACTAAAAATAGTGGGATGTTCATATAAGCTTCTGTCTATGTAAGCTTTGTTGTTAACACACTAGATGCATAATTCCTCATGAGCCTAGGATGGACTTCTCATCCCAGTTTGTCTGAGACCATCCAGGGGTCAATCATTTGGCTAATAAACTATATGATCCCCCTACTTAGAGTATCCATCTGGAAATCACTCTTTTCCTCATTTAGAAGTCATTTATTAAGCACTGACTGTGTACCAGACACTGTGCTAAGTGCTGGGGGTGCAAAGACTCAGAAGATAGTCCCTGTTCTTCATGAACTCACGTTTTTATAGAGGAGAGATCTGGAAAGGGTGAAATTAAAATACAAAATATGATGTAGTTTCATGAAAGAGTATTTTGAAAGAGTTGAGAACAAAGTTGCTGTGAGAACCGAGCCATTTATTCTACCTTGAGGTGCCACAGAGGAGGTTGGAGGGGAGCTTGGGTTAAGTCAACACCCCTAAGTTTGCAACTTTTTGCCCTGCTGATCATCAGGAGATAATTCCAGCCACAAAAGGGAAGTGCACGAATTCCTAAGGCATGTGATGGAAATGAGTACAGTTCAGAGCACCACCGGAAACAGCCTAGAAACAAGTAAAGCCCAGGAACAGCAAGGTACCAATCTCGCGTTGACAGAAATAGAGTCAGGGCGGTCACTTTTTTTTCTGTCTGTATCTTAAATTTCAGTCGTGTCAATGTCACCAGAAAGACTAAACATTGGACTTGTCGGTTTTGTTTTGTCTGTTTTATTTGTATTCTTTTCAGCCAACGTAACAATAACCCCGGGCCCAATTTCTGTTTCTGAGGGACAAAATTTTTCTATAAAATGCATCAGTGATGTGAGTAACTTCGATGAGGTGTACTGGAACACTTCTGCTGGAATTAAAATATATCAGAGATTTTATACCAAGAGGAGGTATCTTGATGGAGCAGAATCAGTGCTGACAGTCAGGACCTCAACCAGGGAGTGGAATGGTGAGTGAAAGGCCAAATACTGTATTGCACTGTTCAGATCCCCTGAAATCATGCAATAATAGTGACCATCCATAGAGGGCCTGCCTTGGAACACACTATGCCAGCCATAACTTACGTCATCACATTTAATGCAACAGTCCTTTGGGGGAAGATGTCATTATTCCCATTTCACAGATGGGGAAGCTGAAGCCCAGAGAGAATAATGAATATGCCTAAGCTTACACAACTTATATTGCAGAGCCAGGATTGGGACTTCATCTCTCTGACTCCAGGGGCCATGCTTAAGTTAAGATGATTTTTTTTTTTTTTTTTTTTTTTTACAAAAAGATCTTTTACCAAACTCTTGAAACTTTATACAATGGTATAAAAAGTTAGGTAAATGTTTCATATGCCTGGTTTCAAAGAAAGGAATATTTTTATTTCTATTGACCCCTCTACATTGTTCATATGAAAGGAAATACAAGTTTTTGAATGCAAAGGAAATTTGCTAGACAGAATTGCCACAAAAATAGCTAACATTTATTGAGAACTTACCATGTGAAAGGCACAGTGCTAAGTTTTTAAATGTATTAATTCATTTAATACAATAAACCTTGAGGATTGTGCTATTATTATTCCCATTTTACAGATGAGGAGACTGAGGCCCAGCAATTTTAAATAACTTAAGCAAGATTATACATCTGGGCACAGAACCAGAGAGCCAAGTCATTGCCTAGCTCCAGTGGCCTGCTCTTAACCATACTGCCTTTAATTAACTATAAGGTTAATCAGTCCAGATCCTGTGTGAATCCTGTGTCCCCTTAATTTTTTCACATAAGTCCTGGGTAATGTTATAAAAATAACTAGTTATTGTTTGGACTGGACTTGGTAGTGTACAATGAGGAAATGGGAGTATTTTTCTCCCATACTGACTTCAAACCTATTGTCCAATTGCTCTTTCCTTCTACTGGGCAAATAACTCAGGAAGAGCCCATAGCTTATCCAGTCACATTAAACTATTAGAACAGTCCCATAATCAGGTACTGAAAAATCTATTCTGATTTAAATCTACTATACTTTCATTTTATAACCAATTTAACACCCCTTCCCTCCCCAATAGGGAAGAAAGGATTTGAAAGGAGTTTCTGCTCACTACTTGTTTTACCTCTTTCTCCACTGGCTAGCTGCTGCTTCTGGATCCTCCAGGGTTGAGGCAAAGAGAAGGAATGCAAAGAAAAACTAAAGATCTTTCTTAACTTTAGGTGCCATTATAATCTTGCTGTAGTGTCTTCATGGCAGTTGCTCAAAAGGTGGCTGGCCCTCTGCTAGGTGCTAGCTTCAAGTATGATTTAATAAGTCTTTTCAAGATGCTCAATCCGATACCTTCCATATCATCCAGTTTGCCTAACCAAACACTGAGTGTGTAGGCTACTCCTACTACAGCTCTCTTTTCTCTCTAACAAAGTCTGCCAGCCTCTCATTTATTAGACCTTCCCAGATAAGAGTCAGTCATCAAACTCCAGGGTCCACAAGCCAAGCTCTCCCAAGAACCCTATCTTTCTCACCACACCCCTTTATGGTGTCATGGGGTCCTGGAGACTGAGGATCCTGCTCACTTAGAGGTGTATGGGGTGGGGCTGGGCCCCCCAATACCACAGCACTCCATCAGGCCAGCAATGCTCTTCAAAGAAATCCCTACCCCAACACTCACCAAAATTCCCATTTGTTCTCTGGGTGAATGAAAGAGCCTTGGCATAAGAATCAGGAATCTGGTTTGAAACTCAGTTCCACCCCTAACAGCTGTATGGCATTGGATAAGGCACTTTAATTTTATTCAAAAGTAAGTGAATATTTAGGTGGCCGTTGAGTAAGCAAATATTTAGATGGCCATTGGCTAATTCTTCATATACGTGGAGAGCCCAACATTGGAGTCAATCAAACATTTTCTCTTCCAGTGTCCTAGAAGGTGTATTGTGCCCTTAACCAAATTAGACAGGGAAAAAGTAAAATTCTTCTTAACCTTCCCAGCAAATGCCTTTTAGGGGTGATTATTTCATTACATCTTATCTTTCCTTCCTTCCACTCAGGAACGTATCACTGTATATTTAGATATAAGAATTCATATAGCATGGCAACCAAAGATGTCATTGTTCACCCACTGCCTCTACAGTCAGATATCATGGTTGATCCTTTGGAAGCTGCAATTCCATGCAAAGGTTTCCATAGCTTCCAGTGCTGCATAGGGGAGGACGAAGACTACAAAGTTACTTTCCAAATGGATTCTTTGTCCTTTCCTGCTGGTAAGAGACCAACCGCTTCACTGTCTGGACTTATTATTTCATGTTTCTACCATCTGAACATTTACTCTTAAAATAGGGGGTAAGAAACAGAGAGACTGCATCAAAGACAGGATATATCAGAGCAGAATCCTGCGAGCCTTTATTACCCTCTATTTTACTCTGTGACTGATGGCTCATTGTTTTGTGGCTGACGTCTTGGAAGTCTGTAAGAATGGAATCCATGCTTTTTAGTGGGAGCTGTTGAAGATAGTATTAAAAACTTTCTTGGATTTCCACTTCCCAATAATGGCAGGCTAGGTATTCTAATAGTCCGTCCCTCCATGCTGTAAAATACCATGCTATAAATTATCATTTAAAAAAATCCCTTTGAACGTGTAGCTGAGCATCCAAGAAGGTAAGAGGAATAACCAAATACCAACAAGAGAGGCAATGAAAAATAGAGATGTAGGCTTTAGCTAATGCTCAGGCTTTCCTGTGGGGATTTCCTGAAAACCTTGGGTTTTAAGGCTTTGAAAGGCATGAAAGAAAAGTCCTTGCTCCCTAACCTGTGACTGAGGCATTGCCACCCTACCCCACATCATGTCAGGACCCCTGAAGTGTTATGTTCACAGGGAAAGAGTAGTCTAAAAAGGCAAAATCTATCAGCTAGAGTTAAAATCTTGGCCTCTCTCTGGTGGGGGCAAAAAAGTTTCCCTTGGTTTGGGGTTTGACTTCATATTGCCTATGTGGTCCAGGAAATTCCAGGCTAAGGAATTATTTTAAAGTCATCCACTGGTAGCACACAAAAGCATCTGGCAAAAACACTGTGGAGTGTGCCCTCGATCCAGATCCTTCAGGATTCCCACAGATTAAAGTCAACCAAATATGAACTCACAACCGAAAATCTCAAAATACACACCTCCCTGATGGTTTTACAAACTCATTAATTTTTTCAATAACTATTCATTGAAGACCAAGTCAATGCAAAGCACCATATTAGGTAGTGAGAAGGAGATAAAGTGTGGCACATACATATTAATATTCAGAAGGGTCTTTGTCACAATAGACAATGCATATAAAATTAAATATCCAAAATGAGTAATGCAGGATGAAAGAGCAACAGAAGTTCAAAAACAAGGAAACTTGTAAAGACAAAGACTGGAGGGCTGTTCCTGTTTGCTAAAGCTGCCATTATGCAAAATACCAGAAACAGATTTGCTTTTATAAAGGGGATTTATTAGGTTACAAATTTACAGTTCTAAGACCTTAAAAGTGTCCAAACTAAGACATCAACACAAGGGTACCTTCACTGAAGAAAGGCCAGTGGCACCTGGAACACCTCTGTCAGCTGGGAAGGCACCTGGCTTACATCTGCTGGTCCTTTGCTCCCAGATTCTGGTGTCAAAATGGCTTTTCCCAAAATGTCTCTGGGCTTCTGTCTGTCTTAGTGTCTCTCTCTCAAAATCTGTGCATCTGTGCTTGTTCTCCCAGGGCATTTCTCTCTAAGCATCTGGGGATCTTCTCTTAGCTTCTCTGGGGTAAACTCTGGACTTCATCTCTTGGCTTAGCATCTCCAAACGTCCTTCTGTCTGCATCTCCAAGTGTCTGGGTCTGTGTTGGCTCTTAGCTTCTCTCAGGGGCAAACTCTGGATTACATATCTTAGCTTCTCTCCAAAATGTCTCACTCAGCTTCTCTGAGCTCCTTCTCTCCATGGACTCTTTTAAAGGACTCCAGTAAACTAAACAAGACCTGCCTTGAGTGGGCGGGTTCACACCTCCATGGAAATAATTTAATCAAAGGTTTCATCCTCAGTTGTGTAGGTCACATTTCCATGGAAACAACCTAACCAAATATCCCACCCTAATCAAAAGACTAATAAGTCTGTTCCCACAAGGTTGCATTAAAGAACACGGCTTTTGTGGGGGACATAATAGATTCAAACCAGCACAAGGGTTTAGAGAAGGCTGCATGGTTGGGGGACAAGGAATTAATCTATATACTGAAGTATTCAAACATTGCAATAATATGTGTTCAGCAGGCATGCATTCAGTGCCTTCTTTATGCCAGACACTGAGCTAGGCCCTGGGAGATGCAGCAGTAAATAAGAATGAAATTTGCTCTTCAGGTGCACATGGTCTAGTGGAGGAGACAGACCTATAAAAAGGAGACTATAAAACAATGCAATGAAGGCAGGATAGGATAAATGCACAGGAAATCATGGGATTTGGATAGGTACAGGGATGTTTGGAAGGCCTTTAGATTGTCAAAAAATGAGGTAAAGTTTTGTCTAGTGTACATGCAAATGTGGTCTTACTTCTAAGAGCAGAGGCAAAAATAAAAGATATAAAACCATATTAAAATTGTGGCACATTCCTGGAAAAATAAAGAGTACACAGAAACATAAGTTTGGGCAGGTTTATCCATACTGGATCATCATAAAAAAGGAGTGCCTTTGATACTCGTGTTGTAACTTAATTATTTTTATAACTCTATCTTTAGCAAAAGAAGTCAATGGAAAGCAAGTGTGCTACAAATACAATTTCAAGGCAAACTTGGATTCTTGGTGCCCAAGAAATGTTGAGATGTTTTGTCATTTTACCAATGCTGCTAATAATTCAGTCTGGAGTCCCTCCATGAAGCTTTATCTGGTTCCTGGTAAGACCATTTTAAATTATTTCAAAATGTTATAGCCATGAGCAGGCATTTATTTATCCATTCAATCACTCAGTCATGAATTCAACAAATATATATTGAGCAAGTTCAGTGTGGCAGGCCTTGGGCTAAGCATGGGGGTTTTAAAAGAAATAAGCCATGTTCCCTGGCCTCAAGCTTAGGGTAGATGGACATGATAAAAAATGTCATCACATATGATGTGATAAAGGCTAAAGTAGAGATGTTATGGTGGACAGAAGAGAAAGGTGTAGCTCTACTGATGATAGGTGGAGAGGAAGTGGTCAAGAAAGCCTTTGCAGATGAAATCAAGTTTCAGCTGAGTCTAGGAGACTAAGCAGTTCACAAGGCAGGTAAGAATGGACAGTGTCTGTGTTGGGGCTGACACTTTACTTTGAGGTTTCAGCCAAGGAAAGGTGTCCCCACTAGCACTGTTTTCCAGAGACAGGGCTACATGAAAAGAATTGATGTGTAAGAAATGGGTCAATGTGTTTCCATCCTTTGTAATCCCTGAGCCAATATGACCCCACACAATATCTTCAAGGTAAAGGTCATTTATTGTGGAACCATTTCTGTAAGAACCAGGCTGGAGAGTCCTTTAGTGTAGAAATAGAGAGAAAAGTGCATAAAAGATGGTCCGGGCTCCCACCACTAGCAAATTCTTCCAGTAGTCTTCTCAATACCTAACTAACATCTGAAGGATCCCATGGTTTTAACAGCAAGCTTCTTTGAGTTTACAGTATGACTTGTGGTCATTCCCACATAAGTTGGTAGCTGGGCCTAGGACACTGAAGAGGAACCAATTTAGAGTTCTCTGACTCTGAGTCACTATCCCCTGACCCTGGCAAGCACACCCCTTCCAGGAAACTGCCAAGGCCACCTTTTATTATCCCTGCAGCTTAATCCAGGGCCAACATGTGTTATTCACTTGTCTTTGTTCTCTTTCTTCATAGCAAGTCTGATTCCACTTCCTTTTCCCAGTAGAATTTACTTATTTACTTCAAGAGTTTGTACAATGACTGAGATCCCAATTACTGCTAAATTAAAATGGTGAGGGAGAAATCTGCTCCTTCACCAGAGAGTCAGGTTTCTCTGGAGATCCTGAGACTCTGCAGCAAATTTCATTTTCCCATTCAGTTCTGGTCTCAAGTAAAGGTGAACAAGAGTCACCCTTAAGGAAAACCAGAAGGAACAAATGCTTAAAAATGTTTCCTGGAATATTCTGGTCATGGGTGCCTGAAAGTGCTTCTCTAATTATGTCCTTGGCTTAGGGCAGTGCTTCTCAACCTTAGCATATTGTAACCAACCGGAGAGCTTATAGGAAAAAATATCAATGCCTGGATTCCACCTCTTAGAGACTCCTATTTTCTTGGCTTGGAGGAAAACTGGACATTGGTAGTTTCAAAAGCCCCCCCAGGTGATTCCAACCTGCCAGAGCTGAGATGCCCTGAATAAGGCAGTGTGTCCTCAGGCTCCTGGTGAGCTGAATATCTCTTACCTGAATGGACACACATTAGGCTCTCATCATTTTCTATGGTTGGGATTTTCCACACAGTAAAGAAGATTCTTGGGGAATGGGTATGGGGATGAGGCATGGAGGAGATAGATTATTTTAGGAAAGGCAAGTGTTGACTAAGGAAGTCAAGTTTGTAAGGGAAGAAGAGAGGGGCTTTGGAAAATCAGGGGCAAAATAAAGAAATTGGGTACCCCAGAAAAGGTCACTGTAATTAAAGAGAAAATCAAATTCAAACATTAAAATTCTATAATGGCCTGACCCTGTTTCCACTATCTTTCCTCCTTCTTGTCCCTTTTATTTCCATGTTTCCAATGCAGGGGGGAACATCACATGCCAAGATCCTATAATAGGTGTTGGGGAGCCTGGGAAAGTCATCCAGAAGTTATGCCAGTTCTCACACATTCCCAGCAGCTCTAGCAATCCCATTGGTGGGATCATCACGTACAAATGTGAAGGCACTCAGTGGAAGGTGAAGAGGAATGACTGCATCTCTGCCTCAATAAATAGTCTGCTCCACCTGGCCAAGGTGATCTTTAAACTTTTGACGCTGAACTCTGTGAGGAGGTCTATTTGGCTTGTCATATCTCTCAGCACTTAGGAAAATGGGGCTTGGGCTGGTTTGTGTTGCTCTGAAAAGCTCCTCTTATTTGTTTATTTTCAAAGATGATGCAATTCTAGAAATGCTTTAAAATGCTTAAATATAAATATATGGCAACAGATCATGTGCTCTGCTCTAGGACAAGCTGATGCCTTGACTTGAACTTCTCGGTACCTTGTTTCCAATACCTCCAAAGGGCAGGTGGTGTCGTCCTTGCTCTTATTTCTCCTTTGAATTATTTTAAGATCCAACAAATAGCTTTAACCTTTGCAAAAAGAGAGAAAGAGGAGCAATGTAAAAAATCAGGTTCATCGATGCAAAACAAACAAACAAACTTGGGCTTTACATTTATATAGGACAGTTCCTCAATCCTTAGAGCTCACCTTTAGTTCTAAACAAGGAACTACTCTGACTCTCTTATCTAGAATAGAGCTTACTGCTACAAGGCAGGGGAAATACCTTTCTTTCCATCAAAATAATTAAATGTCACCTCACATTTCATTTGTTGTAATTTAGAATCTCCTAAAATTCTGTGAGTTGCAATAAATAAATATTGGTAAGGCAGTCAGTGGGGTTCCAGATAATGGTGACATCCTCAGACAAAGAGTACCAAATCCTCTGACCACTGGAAGAAGAACCAAGGAAAAAGGGTGATATTAATTAGTGTTTTTAATCTGATTATCTTGTCTCTCCTCTTGTCTTCCACCAAATTCAATAAAATCCCTCCTATGTGCAAAGCATTATTATAGGTGCTATCAGGGGAAAGTCATAAATCAGATCATGGCCTTTGGTGTCATAGAGAAGTAACATGTTAATTTTGGCAAGGGTAATCAGGAAATTTTGCTTGAAAAACTTGAAATTTGAGTTGGATCTTGATCGATGAAGCATGAGGGATAAAAATGATCATAACTGAGAAAGATAGCAATTATAGTTTGAACTCAAAGTTGGGCCCTGATCCCAATTCTAGATACTGGTGCATTTCCAATGGAAAAAAAGGACATGCTGGTCTATCATACACCACTTGATTTATCCATCCAACGTGTTTTTATTGAATACTCATTATGTGCTGATTTCAATGACTTTCACTGAGTTAGACATTGGGGGTATGAGAGACATAAAGAAATATAACATGTGAGTCCATATTGTTAAGGAACTTACAATTTCATTGAAGAGATAGGGAAATTAAAACCCAACATGGCATAGTAGAGATGTCACAAATGTAAAATATGTTAAATAAAAGAAGTACTTACACATTCAGAGGAAAGAACTCCCCCAGGTTGGAACTCTCATCAAAAGCTCCATGTGAACGCAGAACTTAAGCTCATTCTTTAATTATAAGTAGGAGTTAGATAGTTTAGAAAACAGAAGTGTGATCTTTATAGATAAGATGACCATGTAATTTATCATCCAAAACAGAACACTTTTTGAGATTAAAAAGGGGCACTATTTATAATTGCTTCAGGAAGCAGAACTGTCCCAGGAAAACTGGGATGGATGATCATCAAGGTAAGTGACTTGAGAGAAAGCAAAGAGTGGCAAATGTGTTTCCATGTAGACTTCTTTAATCTATTTTAATCTAGTTTTCTAGCAATTATATCTACCAACATTTTCTTTTCACTTAGTCATTAGGTTGGCATGCATTTTACTATTCCCCTACTATGTGTGAGGTCTTATTTAATATTCCATTCTTAATAGCAGGCATATAGTTTAATAGGTAAGTAAGTTATTCCAATAGAACATTGAACACTACTGCAAGCACGTGCCATATTGATACACAGGCAGTGAGTTCAGTTGAGAGGATGAGCTACAGCAGCTTGGAAAGACTCACCAGGCAAAGAAAGTTTCATTACACGAGCAGTTTTTGGAGAGGTGGAGAGACATTCCAGATGGAAGGGCATGAATAAAAACTCAGAGGTGAGAAAGAGACAGCAGTGTTCTGGGAACAGTGAGTAGATCTTTTCGGGTATGACTGAAGGTTCGCAGAGGTGAGTGGTAAGATATAATATTTAAAAGGTAAAAGTCGACTCATCAAGAACTTTGAATTTCTTCAATTATCAACTCTGTATTGGGCACCAATTATATACTAGGTGTCTGGTTACTCAGGGGTGCATAAAACACAGACCCTTCCCTTAGACAAAGGCAAAAAAGGGATTGTACTTTCCCTGTGGGCATTGGGAAACTTCTTAATGGTTTTGATCAGGGAAATAACATGGTAAAATGGCATTTCTGGAATGTCATTCTGGTGAGTTAGATGAGGGAAAGATTGGAATACTTAGGAAACTGAAGTGTATGTCATAGAATTGAAAATCAAGAAAAAATGAAACTGTGGCTAGGAGAGGTTTCATTATGGATGGATTAACAGGATTTGATAACTAGACTGGCGATTATTTTGCGGTTGTTTTCCCAGGCTTTGATCCAGAGCCCCTCTCAGGACGAGAAGCTCCCTACATACCTTCAGAATCTATCTATTAGCACAGGCAAGGTGGAACATGAAATCAGATCATCTCCTGGGAGCCTGGGAGCCATTATTGACATCCTTGATTTGCTCTCAATGATTCCAACCCAAGTGAATTTCAAAATGATGTCGGTGAGTTTGTCTAAGCCTTGCAAGAATTTTGGCTTTCCTCCTCATCCCTTTGGACTTAGCATCAAGAAACATAATTCTTCCCCATTGCACCTTCGTCTCTATATTTTCCAGAGTAATGCACTGCTGTGGAGAGTAAAGTCAATAGCATGCTCTGCAAGCTGTAGTTTTTAGGATATTGGGGAATGTTTCCAATATTCATTTGGGGACAATAAGATTTCCTCATGAATATCTGCTTTAGCTTCTTCATTAAAATAGAATGAATTTTTATCTGTTTTCCAGGAAAGCTAGGAAGAAAGGACTTTCAGAATATGTGTGAGGTGGGACTCTCAAAGGCCTAATAGTAAGCATGAGCTTTGAAGCAATCGAGGTTCTTGAGGGAAAGAGAATTCATTGGCAGTATTTCAAATGAAGAAGCTTTAATAAAGGGATAATTACAGAGGGCAACTAGTATTAAGAAAACAAACAGTGGGTGTTGAAGCACCCAGAGGCAAGCAACATTTGAAAACCATTACCACACCTAGGACTAAAGGGCAAAGGAGAGGAAATAATGCTCCCAGAGCTGAGGGAATGCTGATGCCTTGGAGGGGGAACCACTCAGCAGGGGCTGTGGGCTTGGAAGGACACAGATATTGCAGAGTTGTGGGAGGAGGCTGAGGGGGGCGGTAAGGGTGGGTAGCAGGAAAATATATTCCACTTTCTCATCCTTCCCATGCTCCCATCTCCTGTCAGTGCCTCCCATTGCCCTAACCTAACCAGAGGCCAACAGGCATGTGGCTTGAGTTAGAGTCCAAAGGAGTCATCCTTCCAGAGGACAGAACAAGGCAAAGAAGGGCAAAGAAATTACACTGGGGGAGGATGCAAGTGGAAAATAAAGAGCCCAAGTTTATGGGAGAGAGAATCAATTTGCTTACCAGAAAGGGAAGAAGCGTTTGGCAACACTCACGTAGGTAATTTGATGCTCAGGGTTTGAGAGCATCTTCTGAGACCTCCTCACCCTTGCCAGTGAAATAACACCCACCAAAAAGCTTTTACAAGCTTGAGATTTAAAACCAAAAAAAAATTAATAAATATCTCTGCCAGTCAGTTCAATTTGCTGGGTGGTGGGGCATGGTTCTTGCCATCACTATTGCTCAATGTTTAAAGCCTTCTCTAACTCCCTGCCACAGGGCAGCAGTTTACACATCCGCACAGTCTACAATGTGTCCTTTTTCTCTCTTCTCCTTTCCTCTTACCTGAACCCACTCAGCCAGTTTCCAGGAGGATGTTATTTTATTCCTCTTTTATGACTGAATGAATTTGGTTGGTTTGATCCCCATGCCATCTTAATTACAGCACGTTCTGTCTACGGTGAACGTCATTCTTGGCAAGCCCGTCTTGAGTACTTGGAAGTCTTTACGACAACAACAGACCAATGGGAGTTCCCAACTACTGGATTCAGTGGAGAGATTTTCCCGAGCATTCCAGTCAGGAGATAGCACCTTTTTGTCCATCGCCCAAAGTAACGTGCAGATGAGGAGCATAGTCATAAAAACTGGCTACCCCCACAACTACAAAGAGAGCTTTGTTTTCTCAGACTTAGACCTCTGGGGCAATGTAATCATTGACAAGCACCAGCTGGAAAGTTTGCAGTCAGATACATCTATTGTCACCGTGGCTTTCCCAACCCTCAAAGCCATCCTTGCTCCAGACGTTCAGGAAAAGGATTTTGCAGACAGCTTAGTGATGACAACCACTGTCAGCCACAACATAACCACGCCATTCAGGATTTCAATGACTTTTAAGAACAACAACCTTGCAGGTCGGGGACCACTGTGTGTCTTCTGGAACTTCAACCTCGCCAACTACACCGGGGGATGGGATAGCAGTGGGTGCTACGTTGAAGAAGTGAATGGTGACAGCATCTCCTGCACCTGTGATCACCTAACATCATTCTCCATCCTCATGTCCCCTGACTCCCCAGATCCTGGTTCTCTCCTGAAAATACTGCTGGATATCATTTCTTACATTGGGCTGGGCTTTTCCATCTTGAGCTTAGCAGCCTGCCTAGTTGTCGAAGCTGTGGTCTGGAAATCAGTGACCAAGAACCGGACTTCATATATGCGTCACATCTGTATTGTGAACATTACCGCCTCCCTCCTGGTTGCTGACATCTGGTTCATTGTGGCCGCTGCCATCCACGACCATCACTACCCACTCAATGAAACAGCCTGTGTGGCCGCCACCTTCTTCATTCACTTCTTCTACCTCAGTGTCTTCTTCTGGATGCTGACATTGGGCCTCATGCTCTTCTACCGCCTGGTTTTCATCCTTCACGACACAAGCAGGTCCATCCAGAAGGCCATTGCTTTTTCTCTTGGCTACGGCTGCCCCCTGGTCATCTCCGTCATCACGGTGGGGGCCACCCAGCCCCAGGATGTTTACACAAGGAAGAATGCCTGTTGGCTCAACTGGGAGGACACCAAGGCCCTGCTGGCTTTCGCCATCCCGGCGCTGATCATTGTGGTGATAAATGTGACCGTCACAATCGTGGTCATCACCAAGATCCTCCGGCCTTCCATTGGAGACAAGCCAAGTAGGCAGGAGAAGAGCAGCCTGTTTCAGATCAGCAAGAGCATTGGGGTCCTCACACCACTCTTGGGGCTCACCTGGGGTTTTGGTCTTGCCACCGTGTTCCAGGGCAGCAACGCTGTGTTCCATATCATATTTACACTTCTCAATGCCTTCCAGGTAAATTCTCGGTGCAGGGATCTCAGGGAAGTATCTAGTTTGCTGGGACAAATTAATGATAGAAATACAAACAGGAGTAGGAATGAGAAAGGACTTTAGTCCAGGGGAGGCCCTAGCCCTAAAGAGCAGTAAATACATGAATGCAGTGAGACAGAAAGGAACACATTCCTCTGCTCCCATAGAACTTCATGCCTCTTATCACCTGCATTATGATTTTGTTGCATTTATGACTGTCTTCTGAATGCCCTGATGGGGTTCCTGATAATACAAATAGGAGGAAAGTCCCTTCCCTAACCTGGATTTTGCTATTTATTCAACATTATCTCGAATGTCCCTAAATGAAAATACCGCTATTAAACCAAGTCATCTCTCCAGTTAATTTCCACATGCATTCAATCTGTCTTTGTAAGGGCAGGGAATACATCTGTCTTATTGACCACTATATCCCTAATGCCTAATAAAGACCTTGGTGCAGAGTAGGGATTCAAAAAACATTTGGTGAATGAAATAAATGCTATATGCCACATAGTGGGTTGCCTAGAAACCTCTGCTGAAGAATAAAGGAATGAATGTTCTATGCAAGCAAGACACTCTGCTCAATTATGTAAAATAAATAAAAAAGACACCTTCTTTCCTCTCCTGCAGCACATAACTAATTTTAATGCAAGCCAGATTGATAGAGGGGTTTTAACAGAGGTACAGACAACAAGCCTTTGGAGCACAGGGAAGGGAGTGATTAATTTTGATTCATCCAGTGGAGGGGTGGGGAGAACAGGGCCAAAACTTTCCCAGGCCCCTGTGAGCTGGTGAATGAGGCAGGAGGTGAAGTTGCAACATTGTCCCCTGGATGCTCATGCCAAAGCCATGTAAACCATAACTTCTGCTACTGGACCCATGGCTACAAATGTAAGCCTCATATGGCCTTCATAATATGTCTTGATTGGAAGGGACAAATTATACAATCCCATGCCCCAGGATCTCTTCAAACTATGTAAGGGATATTGCAGACACAAGAGGTATATTTAATAGCATAACTAACAGTACCAGCAGTTCAAAATTGGGGGAAAATAGGGAAATAGAAAATATCTTTATGATATTGTAACAGTTAAGTTCCCTTGGTGTGGACCTACTGCACCCTTTTAACATTATCACGTACTAGACTCATTCCATAAATTCAGATGGGGCAAGAGGAAGAACCTATTCACGGCCAGGTTGATAATACTTCTTATTTTGCTGGAGAATAGCATATGATTAAAATGCATTTCTTCCCAATCTTTTTCCCAGGGATTATTCATTTTACTCTTTGGTTGCCTCTGGGATCAGAAGGTAAGAACAATGACAGTTTCATGTTCATCGAAAATTCTGCAGGGTACTCGTGGCATGTTGAATTTACTATAGCTTCTTTTAAACAATGCAGGTACAGGAAGCTTTGCTGAATAAGTTTTCACTGTCAAGATGGTCTTCACAGCACTCAAAGGTAAACTTTTCCTCTTTGGGGAATTTCCATTTTGTATGCTCAGCAATTCCACTATATAGCAAAGTGGAGGGTACGAAATACTTAATGTGAAATTTTAATCAGTGGTGTTAACTCCACTGCACTCACAAACTGCTTTCCCTCCACAACTACTTTTAGCATAGATCATATGGCTGTTTTTGCTTCTCACTTCATTTCGCCTGTTAGATGCAGCCATGGAACTATCATTAAGATGCTACCCTCACATCTTTAAAGGGGATTTAAATCACATAGATGATATAAACTTTCAATGAGAAACAAACAATCTTCTGGAGAATTTCAAGGCCATTAGAGAAAGCAAACTGAGGAGGAATAATGAATAGAATGTTTCTATAATTCATTTTGGAAAATAACTATTGCACTTGAATGTATTTGACTGCCTTTCATGTGTCAGAAGATACGAGAAATGTATCAACCAGTAAAACGTGCATTTGGAAGCAGTTTTCCTAATACTGCTGTTGAGATTCGAGTATCTCAAGGTGACTCTCCTGCTTGATTTGTTGGAAGTAGAAGTGTGTGCTCATCCAAGCTCTCACTAAGGACCTGAGATTAGAGATGCAGGCAGAGACCACTGAAGGACAGCAAATTAACCCTCCTGGACATAAAGCAGTGCCTTGGTCTAACAAATTTGCTTTGTAACCTTCTTTTTTCTCTCTCTTCTAGTCAACATCACTAGGTTCATCTACACCTGTATTTTCTATGAGTTCTCCAATATCAAGAAAATTTAACAATTTGTTTGGTAAAACAGGTACGTAGTGCCCTCTCATGACCTCTAGGTGCTCCTTGGTTGAAATTTCCCCTGATGGTGGGGCCTCAACCTCCCATCCTCCTTCTCCCCCATATCATGGAATTTACCTTCAGTAACCTCTTTGGGCAGAAGTCAAATATAGTAACTTGCTTACATTTCCCCATGCCACCAGGAGTCTAGTAAAGAGGGCAACTGATGATAACTCAAGAAGAATAAGATTTGGAGAGTCTAGACAAGCCTTTGGAGAGCTATCTTTCAATACTGCGTCAGCTATAAAAAGCGGAACCTTGAAATGCTGGCTCAGTACAACATAGAGTTCTTTTCTATATCATGTTAAATAGAAATTAGGTCATATTTTTGGATCATGGCACAACAAAGAATATGTTTAGAAAATCCTACTACAAGATCCGATGCCATGGTTTTCTTTTCCTTATTTTTCTTTCTTTTTCACATTGACATTTACACATGAGGGATCACTTACATTAGCTGTTCATTAGAAATATGCACAGTTACAATTTCTACCTTGGAGGTATGAAAGAGTATTAATGACTTTGGGCAATGGGTCTCAGCTATTCTGGCAAATCAAAACCCCATCCCATGTCACCGACCCCCCAGAAAAATAAGCCCCCAAATTCCTTCCAGCCTCTTGAAACTGAACAGTTCTCACAAATGCAGAGTTAGAAGTGCATCAATATCCCAGACCATGGCTTTTCATATGAGATCAAACTTTGAAAATGCTTATTAATTTCTGAAACTCCATATGGCTTGGTGTTTTCTACTTTAATTTGGCTAATATCCATGAAGCAGGAGGACCTTCACTTTCTATAAAGTCACTGATTCTACCTGTCATGAAATGATCAAACCTTCAGGATATATTTATTAGAATGATTACATTTGGCCAGCACTGTCACTGGAATGCATTTACCATTTGCATTAAGTTGAAAACAATGAAAATTCTATGAAATAATTCTACAGGATCAGATTTATGCAATTTTTTCAGGCCAACAAAATGTGTTCCTTGTTTCTGTATCAGTCAGAGAAATGTTGGGGTGGGGGCTCGGTTTCCAAGGTCAGAAGGACAACAGGGCCTTAGATTCCTGGTCATTGCCATCGGACGGCTTCTCAAGGGTCGTTAATGCAGTCTGCCCTTGGTCCATTTGAGGGTCCCATAATCACTGTAACTTTGGTTTATGTTGTCAGCAGCCTCACACGCCCTCCCCAGGCAATGATGGAAACCTTGTTAGCTGTGGCAGTTCATGAATTCAATGGTAGGGTGGGCACCGTGTCCCTTGCCTTGCCCAACACACACCCCCTACACATTTCCTATGCTCCATCCCCTCACCTTCCTGCTGATAAAGCCTGTGCAGTTGCCCTCCCTGCTCTCAGCACTTTTGTTGGCATCCCCTGACTTTAGATTCTTTTCTGATCCTGTCTTTTCTTCCCCTGTAGTTTTTTCTTCTCTTTCCTTTTCTTCCCTTTACAAACCATCCCCTTCCAGCTCAGCCTCTAGGTCCCTCCCAAGAGACCAAACCCAAGGGGACCAGGAGGGTTCCCCAATGCGATGTCCCCAGGCCCATGCATGGGGTGGCATGTGGAGCAGCTGCCCATGTTGAGATCCTTCTGTCGTTTGTAGAAATCTGGCTGCTGTTATGATGTGAAGTAGTTAGTGCTTATCGGCTGCCATGCATGCGTGAGAATGGTGGCCTTGTTTGTTCTCCAGCATTTCTGGGTCTCGGGAGGTGGGCAGGCATGGATTTATTTCCAGGCATGGCTGAGCTTAACTGGCTCCCGGACTAGAGCTTCCCCCTGGGCCATTTAGATGTTCACATCCCAGTGACATTGAGGGCTTGACTTTAAGACTGGGTGCCACTCTGTTTTGCAGGAACGTACAATGTGTCCACCCCAGAAGCAACCAGCTCATCCCTGGAAAACTCATCCAGTGCTTATTCATTGCTCAACTGAGAATGGGCACATCCAACCCATGTGACCTCTTAGCAATAGTGGATATGCTCAGAAAAAGAGATCCTTTCAAAACTATGGGTAGAATGTTCCCTAAACAGGCTTTGGAAGCAGACGCGGAAAAGACTTTTTCATTCGGAAAGAGGCTTCTTTTGTAAAGACAGACTAAAAGTAATTTTTGTGTGTTCCTCCCACCCCTTGTGTAATACCAAATGTGTATAGTATTTAAGTGAAACTCAAGTCCCCCAAGGCCCAATTTTTCTGTCTATATTGTAAAATAGAATTTTGAAGAGACCATTTCACTTTTCACATGTTGGGCACAAAGATAAGCTTTGAATAAAATATTAGTATGTAAGGAAATACTTAAAGGAATTCTATTTAAAAAGGAAGAAAATGAAAGGAAGGAAGGAGAGAAGGAAAGAAAGGAAGGAAGGAAGGAAGGGGAAATGAAGAAATGAAGAAAAAAGGAAACTGAAAAAGAATAAAGAAAAACATTAACGACCACATGTTAAGAGTTCCATGTTAAAGATCCAATGTAACTACTCAGATACTGCAACACTGAGAGTAAGTGTGATGGCTCAAAAATGGAGCCTGAGAATAAGCCACAGGGAAAGAGTTTGGAATCTTCCTGGTATTTTCCTAGCCAAGAGAAAAAACAAAAGGCAGTGCAGTGAAGAAAATAGAAAGGAAATTACATCATCAGGATGTTTCAAAGGGATAATAATGTTTACAAGAAAGGCATGGAAGGAGTCATGATTCCCCAGATGATAGACACATACATATCTACCTTCATATGCTAAGATTTCAGCTGAGTGGAATAAATATGCAGAGGAGGTAAGATGACTATGCTTTTTCAGGTCTCCTTTAACTTGGTTTAACCTGGTCTGGTTAAATTTACCATAGTTTATCAGAAAAGCCCTGCTTTTAGTTTGTCCCACATTTTGAAAGCAAAGAATATATTTTTTTGATATCCATGAATTGCCAGATTTGATACATTGCACTGAAAACAGATCCCAACTCTCACATATTTAACAGCTTTAACCAGGTACTTCTCTGTGCATTACTATAGAATAGTTTCCATACTCTTACAATATATTATTTTTGTTGTTACTATTGTGACTGTGGATTTAATGGCCTTTGTATCTTGTATAGCTCATTATGTATTATTTTTTACAGTCTTTAAGTTTCCAGCCCAATATACATTAAGATTTTTGTATGCTCTAATTTGTCTTTTTTCCAACCACTTGGAAAGCTTCTGGAGCTGGCTTGTCTATGCTCCTAATGACACTTTAACTTGATAAACAGATGGTGGAACTTTCCCCAAGAAGTTGATTGTGAAGTGTGTGTGTGTGTGTGTGTGTGTGTGTATATTTCATAAAAAAGCCAAATAGTTATAAAAATTGCATCCACATTAAAGCTAAACTAGATGCAGTAGATATAGCTACTATATATTCAAAATCAAAATCTAATCCCAAGGGAAGAATATGGCAGCATAAAATGTGGGCTACTCAGTGAAATTAGGATCTGTGATCTTCACAAGGACTGAGCAAATCAATAGGCCCAGCCTTTAGGAAGGTGGGGTGAAAGAGATCAACCATTCATCCAGGTTCAAAAGAGTTCTATTTTAATTCTTAACTCTTTAAAATCCGCCTCCCCCCTTTTATTTTTAACTTTAAATTCTATTTCTGCTTCTCTTCATGGCGAGGGAGAGGAATGGGTGGAAGTGGGGGCAGATAGAAGTCCTAATCACGCTTAAAGTAAATGAATTCCTTATTTCTACACATTCACAAAATGACACAGACATTTAGACGGAGGTTTGCTTGAGAATTGTCACATCATTTTCCCAGCTGAATAGTGCATTATTTAAAGTCCCTAAAGGAAATGATTGTTAGGGTATGAATGTTAGCCAAGTGCACAGGGAATTACGAATGTCGGGTGGAGTTCAGGACCGAGAAGAAAAGGTCAGAGGTTGGATTGGGGATCAGTTGGATTGGAATTAGAGAAAGAATTGCTTTGATGCAGAGTTGGAGTTGGTTCCTGGGGTTCTATCAGGGAGAACTGAGTCAGGGTTACAGCACTATGTTAGCATGGCAATTTTGACAGGCACACTCAAGGGAAGTGCAGCACTTTAAGAGGAGGCTGTGGTTTTCAAGTTCTCATTTTCAAAAGACACTGAACTTCCCCCAACTTCAGAAGGAATGCGTGGGAATCATTGTTTGACGTTGTGAAGGGGAACCTCTGCAAGGAAAGAACCTTCAGCATAGTTCATAATGGCCCTCTGGCCACGTTCGTTAACTAAAGCACATTCCTTTATCCACACCACACACACACACACACACAAATGCAGACATGAGGGCACACACATGCTTCTGACCTTTCAAGCCACGGCACTGGATCTGAACTCCAGAACAGCTAAAAAACAAAAGAAAAAAATTGGATATTTGCTGGTTTTCTGCCCAACTGCAAGGTACTGTACATAGTTCAACCACTGCCCTTTCCCAAGAAAATTTTTAGCAGTAGAATTCAAAATCATAAAGAGGGCAACCCATTTATGAAATGGGTTATATGAAAGCAGGGGTGTCGATTAGCCTTGAGGTCACCAGTTCTTAATCAGCAAGGATTACAGGGCTGTTGATAGCAGATCTCTGAGGGACAAGACGAAGATTTGGCTCTAGATTAGTGCGAGTGGGATGTGTGCTCTGGTTCACTTGTAAAAGGCCCAGTGCTCCCCATGTTGCTGACATCTCTTGGTGCATATAGTTGGTTCCATGTGCCTAAATTGCCTCTGATTAAGGGATCTTCCATTAAGTCCATTTCTTGCAAAGAGACCTGTGCTAAGGCTTCAGAGGTAGTAAGGTTGGAACATTCACAACTGAGCAATTAAATAATGAGTCATGTATCTGCCATCCTCCTCCCTGTTTCTTATTGGTTATATCCTGGAAAGAAATAAATAAAGCTCCATGGGATTTTCAGGATGTAGATTACCAAGGGCAGAAATGAAACATTGTACAAAGTCATGGCCTTTTGTGGTTGGTGTAGACAAGGCCACAGAGGTCAGCACAGGAAGGTTTCAGAAAAACAAACAAACAAAAAAAGGACCTTACATGGAGATGAGAAAGATTATAGCAATCAGTTAAGTGCAGGTGGGAGGTGGGGGGGATTATTCTGAGGCAAGTTGAGCAGATGGTCACAATCATTTGAGAAGACAAAAGGAAATGCGTTGTAGAAATACCAGGTGGGTGGAATGCCTTTGATTTGTGGCATGTGATGGTGATGTCAAATGGGACCTCTGCATCCCAAAGAGAAAGCTTCATTATCCAGGCCAAGAGGACTCTGATTCCCCTTGTGTTCAAAACAAAGGGGAGGTTGACAGTGGCTATATGTCTTATGTATCTTTTTAAAAGGCAACAAGAAACAGCCTCTCATCATTTCAGAGGAGATGTTAGCTTTGAAATTAGATGATATAGTTTTTTGAAGTTATGACTTGGGATTTTCAATCATATGTTGATTGTATGTGAGCATATGGTTAAGTTTCCTTTTCATGCTTATCACAATAAACTGTGTAATGAGGTCTGTGAAGACTTCTTTCCATTAATTGTCTGCTCTTCTGCAATATTCTACTGCTGCTGTATCAGGCTTCCCCATGTCGGCCAGAATTTAATTCACTCTCCAAACAGTGGATGACCTCTTGCATCTTTCCAGGCATCAGAGGTCCCAGAGGCTGACAGCTGAGCTCAGCTGGCTGAGGGCTGATGCCTTTCCCTGCGCCATCAGCCCTTCCACTGAGTGTGCTGATCCAGCAGCTTACGGAGCGTTTACACATTGGTCCTCACGGTAAAGCTTTCAGAACCTAACTGCGTGAAACAAAATAAACAGATGTCTGTTCTGACATTTGCATGTGGCTTGGTTGGGATTTTCATTGACAGCTGAAAATAGAGCTCCACATAGTATGCAGCACATACTGTTGCTGCAACCTGGTCCCATATTTCCTGTATTAGTTTTCTATAGTTGTATAACATATTACCATGACTGCAGAGGCTTAAAACAACGTCTGTTTGTTATCTCAGTTTCTCTAGGTCAGAAGTCCAGCATGGCTTAGCTGAGTCCTCTGCTCAGGGTTCCTCTTTCAAGCTCACTGATTGTTGGCAGAATTCCTTTCCTTGTGGTCGCAGGACTGAGGCCTTCAGCTCTAGGAGCTTCCTGCAATTCCCTGCCTTATGGCCTTCTCTACACCATGGTAGTTTGCTTTTTCAAGGCCCACAGGATAGTATCCCTGGTGCTTTGAATCTCTCTGACTTCTTCCATCTCTGACCTCTAGTCTCTCTTTTAAAGTGGCCACCTGGTTAGCCCAGACCCACCTTGGATAATCTCCCTTGGGATTTACTCAAAGTCAGATAATTAGGGACCTTAAGTACATCTGCAAAATCCCTTCACCTCTACTGTCTAATGTAAGCTAATTCTGGGAGTGATATCCCATATTATATTCACAGATCCCACCTACACTCAGCAAAAGAGACTTTATAGATTGCATACATCAGGGTCCGGAATCTTGAGGTCATCTTAGAATTCTGCCTACATATTTCCCAGCTGCAACCAAGAATAAGATCTTTTAGTGTGTAGGGGTGTCAGCCTCACCAGCACCACAGTTTGGAATGGCCCTGGCATGTCTATATCATGTTAGTAGTAAGCAATCACATGCTACTAACCATGAAATTCTAGTACTTATCCACCAGCTCTATAGCCCTGGGGTGTCCTGGGTGTCTCTAAGGTTGGAGGGAAGGATTTTGTCATGTTAGGAAGTTTTCTGGTTGCTCTTAACAAAGCAGTCCTGGGGATTTTTCTCTAGAACAGAAGTTTTGGGGAGTTCTGTGAAACCACTAAATTTATACATCAGGTCTTTTTATGTATATGTCCATAGCTTTCTTCAAATTGTTTAAACAAACAAACAAAAGCAAGGTAAGGGGCCCACACAGCTCCACAGAACATGTATGGGGTGGGGTGTTAGCTGAGGAAATGTGACCCGTAAATATTTTTCTATTTGTCATGGTAACCACACACCGGTGGGACTCCCTGGCAGCACCAATAATACAGAACCTTGCTGCAAACATCACAGTATTAACTGTTTGCTGAGTTCACCAATATGAAAGAAGTCACCTTTCCCAAGAGAATGGCATCCAGCTGTGTGGAAATTCAGGGCAAGTACAATGCTGTCTGGGAAAGCTTGATTTGAAGGAGATGAAAAGAGGCATACCAACTCAGAAGCTGACACCCTTCCCCAGTCTGGTGTTGTTTGGTGGTAGGGGGTAAAGTGGCCCCTGGACCCTTGACATTAGGCCAAGGAGCAGAGCCCTCAGTGCACAGGTGACAGCCAGGCCTCTAAGCTTTTGTCCATCTAACCTCCCAGTCCTTAAAAATAAAGTCAAACGCCCTCATCCCGGTGCTGGTCACTTCTCATCCCTCACCCCTCTCACATGGAATGCTACCACCATAAGCTGGCATCTCATGCCCCAGACCGGGCACGTTTTCAGATTTCAATAGACCCATGGACATCTCATGGGGATACACCTCTGCCCTCTTATCCTTCTGTGGGTTACAGTGGCTTGTCTGCAGTTTTCTGCTCATTTTGACTGATTGTGTTCTCCGTAAGACAATGTATACATCATTTAGAAGGAATATGTTTATTTTTATATTTTGAAGACTTTTATTTCCCTGGCTTTATGTCATTTATACTTTATACATATAAACAGAAAGAAAAGCCTGCTTCCTATGAATTCCTTTATGTGGACGTGTGTGCAGCTTTCTTGGAACTCTTCTGAACACCTTCAGAGTAGCACAGCCCAATGGAGCTGTTATGTGAGCCTCACATGTAGGTTAAATACTCTAGCAGCCATATTCAAAAAAGTAAGCAGATGAAAATTAACTTAAATAATATATTTTATATAACCCAATATATCCAAAATATTATCATTTCAACATGAAATCACCATGAGCATTATTAATGAAATATCCTACATACTTTTTTGTACTGTCTTCAAAATACAGTGATTTTAAAATACCTTATTAAAGGTATTTACGAAGTGCAAATACTTTATGAAAACATAAAATATTCGAATGTATAAGAGTGTAAGTGATTAATACTTACAGTGCACCTCAGTTGTACTGTCTGCATTACAAGCACTCAATAGTCACATGTGGTTAGAGGCTACTGCACTGGACATTGCAGCTTTACAGTACAAATCAGAGACAAATGCTTTTTGTTCTTTACCTCTGCTGCCTTTGGTACACTGACAGCAGGGCAGGAAAATAAATTTAAAACAAGGCCTGTACCATATCATCTCTCTGGCCTAAGCAGAGGCTCTGTGTATATCTGGAGGGGACACAGAAGTCCAGAAGCCCCCAAGTAACTCTCTTCCATGTAACTCCTGCCCCTCCAGCTTGGCCTGAAAGCTACACCACTGGAAACCCCCACCAGAGACTGGGGATATTGGCCCCTGACTACCACAGCCTCACATCATCCCTGGGAGAGGAGCAGGTGCCGGGGGTCCCCGTCAGCCTTACTTTTAAGCTAAAAGAATAAGCTTGATGGCTCATTAGTGTGGTGTAGCAGAAAGAACACGGTTTCTGGAACAGAAAGACACCCATTCTCACTTACCTCAGCCCTTCGCTAAACATCTCAGGTCCTTGGTTTGCTCAGCTGAAAAATGGGGATCATTCTAATCACCTTGAAAGACTGGTTTCAGACTTGAATAACATATTTCATATGACAGGTTTTGTAAATGTCACATATTTGCAAATAAACGATGAGTTCCCATTAGACCAGTGGGTATCACTTTGAAAGACAGAGAGAGGCTGACCACGGGAGATATCTGGGGCACCTTAACTCTGGTGATCACAATGAGATTCTAGGAAGGATTCTAAGCCCTGGGCATCTAGAGGTTGTCAGGAGGGTACTGGACCAGGATGGACAGGGCACGATTTATTAGGTTCCCATGGGGAGGTGAGGTAGTACTAAAAAAAATTATCTGCTTTGAAGTTTACCCTCAAACTAATCTTGTATGTGATGCAGTGACTTTTCTTACAAGGCTCCTGAGCACCGGTGCAGGTTGGCAGACATTTAACAATGTTGCTCAAAGACATGCCTTCAACACTGACCTTCCATGCTTCTGAGACGAGTTCAGCCCCTCTTCATTGCCTCAGAATGCTGAGTCATTGGGCATGCATGATTCAGCACCTTAGCACAATCAGCCCAGGGAACATATGTAGGGCCCTGTTACCCAACCATGTAGGGAGGACCCTCAAAGGCCCAGACCCGTCCCACAGCCCCAGGCACCTTCAGAACTCCTCCTCCAAGAATGGGGCACCCTGGAGATCAGCTCCCACCTGGAACTACTTCAGGGCTCTTCAAGTCAGGCCTGGAGATTCCATGGTCCCAGAGGATGAAAGTTCAGGGAAGCCTTATAACCAGGAGTTAACAAATAATGAATGATTATGATTACCAAATCATTATGTAGATTTTTTTCCTTCTAGTATACTGTAGGGTAGCCAAAAGTTAATACCTGAAATTGCTGAAACATGCTGAACTAGTCTCAGCCCTATTTATACTTGTTATTGTAAGGTGACAACTCCATCTCCCCATATTTGAGTCCATAAAAACCCTGAATTTCTTGGACTCCAGAAGACAGATTTTGGAGCCAGTAGGCCCTCTGCTCTCCTGCTTTGCATCTAGCAATAAACTCTTTCTCTCTTCAAAACCTGGTGACATAGTTTTGAACATAGTTGGTGCCATAGCACATTGGGCAGAGAACCCCACTTTTGTTCCGTATCAGCCTCACGGTTGTGTCTGGTCTGAGTCATTGTCTCCCCAGCATCCAAGGGGCCCACATAACAGACTCTGAGGGGCCCTTCATCCAGGGGCTGCCAGGAGCACGATTCAAACACCAACCTGCCTCTCTGGAGGATCCACCAAAGTCCCCTCTTCTCTGTAGGTGCCAAGCACGAGGTCAAAAGAAGAGGCTAGAACTGGCCCCAGGACAGACCCGTCACGTGTCCAGCCCCTCTTTCCATCCCTGTCAGTGGTACTGAGGAGCAGGGCAGCAAGGAAACACCTGGTTACTTCCCAGGTACCAACCTCAGAAGTTTGGGGTTCTCCCTGCCCCCCAACTTTCCTCATATCCTGTACAGACAGATATCTGTGTTCATCCTCCAGAACATTCTAGAAGAGAAACAAACTTTGTAAGTCTTCTGCTTTTAGTGAACATGGAGGGGGCAGAGGAGGAAGGGAGGAAAGATGGGCACGGTCACCGGAGCCCACCCTGTGGCACTCACAGGCAATTTACCTCGAAACACCATTTTCACGTGCTGGGGGAGGAGGGACCTTGGTTATGGTGTTCTACAATTTAGATACAGTTATCCCACATATTTAAAAAATGACTCTTTACAGACATCCGTCTTTTCCCAGGAAACTGCGAACTTTGAGGTGGAGGAGTTGAAAGTCCCCAGTCATCACCACGTGTCCCTCGGCACAAACGGAACATGCAGTGTGTGCGTGAGCCCTTTCACACACCAGTGTCCTTACTCTTTAATACAGAGCCAAGTTACAAATGAAATGTGCTGGTGACTAAAGACGGAACAAAATAAACCCAGCAACCCAGAAAAAGTCTCCCCCGGCTCCCCCAGCGTGAGAAGCCACAGGAACTGCCTGAGAGTCATGGGAAGATTGCGGTGACTGCCCACTTCCGGCGTTAAACAACAAAATCCAAGAATGGCTTCAGGCTCTGCCTTTGTTGGAACCCATTTTGATTGGTACCATCCTCTCCTCCATCCTGCCAACTCACCCCGGTAGTGGTAGGAAGAGGGGTTTGATTTTAACTAACCAGAAAAATTGTACAACTGTTTACTGTTGATCTGGAGCTGAGAGCGTGCGCCCTGCCCGGAGGAGCTGTCTCCCGGCTGTCATAGCTGGGAGAGGCCGTAGCAGTGCTGACAGGAATCTCCAGCAGGGCTAACGAGTGACAGCTGGTCTCCAAGGCTGGGTGCCAACATCACATGCACAACCCACCCGCTTCTCCTGAGGCTTGAGCGCCACCTGGTGGACAGCTAGAGGAGGCGCCTCTTCCACGTCGATGATGCCCCTGGTGGGTCAAAGCACAGAGAAATAATTTGAGGCTCATGAACAGAGTAAATGGGATGATGGAAACTAGGAATGATAGAGTCACTCTCACTCCGCACCCAACACTTCTGCATAGCTTAATATGATCCTATACAAAGGATCATATTAAACTATACAGAAATCAGAAAGGAAAAGTAGGGCTATGTGGAGAGGGCAAGTCCCATTCACAGTTTCAGTATGGATGGTGGATTTGCAGGTAGGTGTACTTTTCTAAGATAAAGCAGTCAGAGCAGCTCCCTCCGTCTCCGTTCTTTTCCTCCCCTCACTAACTTAGTCTTATTTATGGAACCAAAGGCCAAGCTGAAAGTTGCCCAGAAATGACCTACTCCACCCATTCCAGAATGGGCTCTGGAAGGTAGCTGAAGGAAGGGAAATGGGTGCCTCCCATGTTTCACAGGCCCTTAACACATTTTTCCATCAATACAGCTTCAAAGGGATTAAAGTGGTCTCATTCCCTTTTCTAATTCATCAGTCAAAAACTTGCCAGGCTGGTTTTCATTTACAGCACATGTTGAGTCTGCAGCTGTCCCAGGGCTGTCCGACACCCCAGCCAGCAGAAGGGAAGTTTCTAGCCTGGCATCTGCGCACACACTGAAAAGGATGTCTCTGCCAGCCAAAGTGTGACCTGAGAAGACCCAGAAGATATAAACGGGGCTGCCTGCTGA
This sequence comes from Choloepus didactylus, assembly GCF_015220235.1. Lineage (NCBI taxonomy): Eukaryota > Metazoa > Chordata > Mammalia > Pilosa > Megalonychidae > Choloepus > Choloepus didactylus. The sequence continues at coordinate 104,854,104 of NC_051313.1, forward strand.
GGGAGGGCTGGGCCTTGAGTGGAGGGACAAGCTGACCTGGCCTTGCACTATGAAGCAGACAACTTCTGACAGTGGGAGACTGTCACATGCCTTGGGACATTTCTCATCCTCCCTCAAAATAGCTATTGTCCTTTCTCCCTCATGTTTCAGATTCCTTTAATAAAGTACCAAATGTCAATGTATATCACTATTACAAGGAGTAAATAATGGAGTGGTATGTGGGAAAAATGCACCTATTGTAAACTATGGGTTGTTAATTAATGGTAATATTTTAATACTCTATCATCAACAGTAACAGATGTACCACACCAATGCTAAGGGCTAATAATAAGGAGGGCTAAGTGTTATGGAATGCTTTTTTTTTTTTTTTTTGATTAATGAAAATGTTCTAAAGTTGATTGTGGTGATAAATGCGCAACTATGTGATGATACTGTGAGCCATTCATTGTATACTTTGTGTGGATTGCATGGTGTGTGAATATATCTCAATAAACCTGCTAATCATCATCATCACCATCCAAAAAAAAAAATCTCTGAGAGAGATAAGGCTTAATAGCAAATACCTCTTGGAGAGGTACACAGCCACTTAAATTAGCCCTCAAGTGAAAATATCTGTTAATTATGTAACTATGTTAACCAATATTTACTGAGCTCTTAACATATGCCTGGTGCTGTCCTAAGATCTTGTGCTTTTACCTTAATTTAAGCCTAACAGCAACTCCAGCTTAGTTACTCTTTTGCTCTTCATTTTACAGATAAAGAAACTGAAGCACAGAAAGGTTAATAACTTACTCAGGGTCACACAACTCAAACCCAGTGGAGCCAGATTTTGATTGCAGAGTGCCTGAACTAGAACATGCACACTTAACCACCTCACTATTTTGTTTCTCAATGCAGCCTGATGTCAGTTGCTTTATTAAAAATAGGCTTCCACTTATTTCTATAATAGCAAAGCTAAGCCTACTTATAATTATGCCTAAGAGTCACCTGCAGACAACCTCTCTTGTTGCTCAGATGTGGTCTCTCTCTTTCTCTCTCTAAGCCAAACTCTGCAAATAAACTCTCTAACCTCCCCACTATTTGGGTCATGACTCCCAGGGGTGTAAATCTCCCTGGCAATGTGGGACATGACTCCCAGGAATGAGGCTGGCCCTGGCATCATGAGATTGAGAATGCCTTCTTGACCAAAGTAGAGAAAAGAAATAAAACAAAATAAAATTTCAGTGGCTGAGAGATTTCAGGTAGAGTTGAGAGGTCCTTTTGAAGGTTACTCTTGTGCAAGCTTAAGTCAGATATTGCAAATTGCCACAGTATGCCAAGCCCCAACCAATAGTATTCCTGAAAACCCTAAAGAATACCCTGAACTCTATGTAAAACTCTATAAAAATTTTACTTATTCAATTTATTTGTTCAGAAATTAAAAGCTTCCAGATTGTTCCTATGCCAGATAAGACCTGAAACCCAGAGATACCTGTCTCTCCAAGAATATCAACAAGTTTAATTCCTCTACCCCATAAGGTTGTCATCATTATTCATCATTGAAGAAGCTAGAATAGTCATTGTCCAGATGTCCCTGAAGATGGAGAGAATGATCAAATGAGAAGGAGTTATAATTGAGAAGTTAGGATTTAACAAATGTTATGACTACTGAATCATTATATAGATATTTCTTTTTAGTTTCTAGTATATTAGAATAGCCAGAAAGAAATACTTGAAACTGCTGAACAGTAACCCAGTAGCCTTGATCTTTGATAATGATTGTATTACTATATAGCATTCATCCTGTGACTGTGTGATTGTAAAAACCTTTTGATTGACACTGTATAGTTAGATGAATAATAAAATAAAGACATGCAAAGAAAAAAAAAGGCTTCCATAGAGGAGAGAGTTCTGATTGCCCAAAATGAGAGCTAGAGAACAAAGGTGACCATAACACTCACTTTATAATTTTACCCAGGGACAGCCCAGAACATAATAACCAGCATTCTGGGCAACTTCAGAATCTCCCCACTTCCGTTTTTTAAGTCTCTGATGGGCCATCAAAGGATTGCCACTGTGTTGCCTTATAGAAGATAGATCTTAAATCAGCCAACTCATTGTCTTCCTCAAGGGAACAGCTTGACTGTAAATATCATTTTAAATTTAATTTTCATGCAAATGAGCTTCCTATAGTTTCCAAGAGCCAGTGATGATATTTTTATTCCTATCTCAGATTTATCAAGCATTCTTAGAATGTTGGATTGTCATTTGGAAATAGGAGGATATGATATCAGAGATGAAGTGTGATTCTCAAGCTGTGTTTAAACACATCAATCAAGTCAAGAATTGAGAACTTTGACCTAATAAATTTGGCCAAGTTGTGATTTCCCGTGTGATATGCAGACTGAATCAACAGGGGATTTGCTACTTGACTTATTTGGATTCTTTGCTTCATTTTGCCTGGGTAGATACTTTGGGGTGTTCTTTAGCCTTCATTGACAGGTTATGAGTGTGGGTTCTGGAGCCAGTGCTTTCCAAATCATAGGCTCACAAGTTCTTAGCTTTGTGATCTTAGTCAAAGTAATTTCTTATAATTCAATGTCCTTGATGTAAAAGGGGATAATAATGGCAGCAGCTTCACAGGCTTTTGTGAAGAGGTAATCATAAGGCACACAGAATAGTATCTGGTGCATGTCAATCATTATTATTTTATGTCATACTGTGTGTGTGTGTGCGTGCGCACGTGTATAGAATAAAGAACAAAGAACCCAGATTTAGATGCAATTTCTCTGAACTCGGAATGAAAAGACATGTGTTTTAGTTTGCTAATGCTGCCAGAATGCAAAACAGCAGAAATGGATTGGCTTTTATAAAAGGGGGTTTATTTGGTTACACAGTTACAGTCTTAAGACCATGAAGTGTCCAAGGTAACGCATCAACAATAGGGCACCTTCACTGGAGGATGGCCAATGGTGTCCGGAAAACTTCTGTTAGCTGGGAAGGCACGTTGCTGACATCTGCTCCAAAGTTCTAGTTTCAAAATAGCTTTCTCCCAGGACGTTCCTCTCTAGGCTGCAGCTCCTCTTCAAAATGTCACTCTCAGTTGCTCTTGGGGTATTTGTCCTCTCTTAGCTTCTTGGAGCAAGAGTCTGCTTTCAACGGCCATCTTCAAACTGTCTCTCACCTGCAACTACTCTTTCAGCTCTTGTGCATTCTTCACAGTGTCCCTCTTGGCTGTAGCTCCTCTTCAAAATGTCAGTCTCAGCTGCACTGAGTTCCTTCTGTTTGTCAGCTCATTTATATGGCTCCAGTGATTTAATTTAGACCCACCCTGAATGGGTGGGGTAACACCTCCATGGAAATTATCCAATCAGAGTCATCACCCACAGTTGGGTGGGGTGCATCTCCACAGAAACACTCGAAGAATTACAGTCTAATCAATACTGATATGTCTGCCCACACAAGATTACATCAAAGATAATGGCATTTTGGGGGACATAATACATTCAAACTGGCACACCATACATGCTCCATATTTTCACATTTACTATTCATGATTAGGAGCATTTGAAACTAACCCCAAAGGTATATGACATTTTAACTAGTAATTATAAGGTTTGAGTTTGAATCATGCCAATTACAAAGCTAAAATGGGAGAAAACTTGACAAGGGAGCGAGTCTGATTAGCTTCCTGGTTTCTGCATTCAGCTTTGTTAATCTTCTATAATACAAAATTGTATTTAATCCTCAAACTAACCCATTATTTCCTATCTTTACAGATGAGCCAATTATATGCTATAGCAGTGGTGCTAATTAAATCTCTCTAAGTTACAAGTAATGTAAACACAACTCAAAATAGGCTAAGGAAAAATGAGCTTTTATTAGCTCATGTGAATGGAAAAGACACCAGACTGTAACACCTTCAAGTACAGCTGGAATCAGGGACTCAAACACTGTATTAAATCTTTTCTGTCATTTTCTTCCCCATTAGTACTCATTAGAGGTTAATACCACCTCAGCCCACTCTTTCCCCTATCCCCACCCACCAGTGGCTGTGATACTTTGCTGAAGAGTACTCACAGTTATAGGATAAACATGAGATTTTTTTTTGATTTATGCTATTTTTTTTTATTGTGATTGTTCACATACCATACAATTATCCAAAGATCCAAAGTGTACAATCAATTGTCCCCGGTACCATCATACAGCTGTGAATCCATCACCACAATTAATTTTTGTTCAATTTTTAGAACATTTTCATTACTCCAGAAAAGAAATAGAGACAAAGAAGAAAAAAATGAAAAGAAAACTCAAATCCTCCCATATCCTTAACCACTCCCATCTCCATTGTTGACTTGTAGTATTGGTATAGTACATTTGTTACTATTTATGAAAGAACATTGAAATACTACTAACTGTGGTATATAGTTTGCAATAGATATTTATTTTTTTCCCTATATGCCCTTCTATTATTAACTTCTAGTTGTAGTGTCATACATTTGTTCTGGTTCATGAAAGAGATTTCTAGTATTTGTACAGTTGATCATAGACATTGCCCACCATAGGATTCAGTTTTATACATTCCCATCTTTTAACCTCCAACTTCCCTTCTGGTGACATACATGACTCTGAGCTTTCCCTTTCCACCTCATTCATGCACCATTCAGCACTGTTATTCTCACAATGTGCTACCATCACCTCTGTTCATTTCCAAGCATTTAAGTTCATCCTAGTTGAACATTCTGCTCATACTAAGCAACCGCTCCCCATTCTTTAGCCTCATTCTGTATGTTGGTAACTTATATTTCATGCCTGTGAGTTTACATATTATAATTAGTTCCTATCAGTGAGACCTTGCAATATTTGTCCTTATGTGTCTGGCTTATTTCACTCAGATATTGCCCTTAAGTTTTCGTCATCAATCCATTTTATTTTTTTAAGATGGTTTTGTTCACATGCCATACATTCCATCCTAAGTAGACAATCGATGGTTCCCTATATAGTCACATATTTATGTGTTCACCACCCTCACCACTATCTATATAAGGACATTTGCATTTCTTCCACAAAGCAGGAGGAAGAGTCAAAGAAGGTAGAGAGGCCAGAGAAAAAGAAAAAAGAAAGAGGGAAAAAACAACATGACAGCTAGGAAGCAGCAAAAGGAAAGATAACCTTAGATCAAAGTAGAATAAAGAATCAGACACCACCACCAATGCCAAGAGTCTCACACTCCCCCCCCATGCCTCCCTCTTATCTGCATTTACCTCAGTGTATTGCCTTTGTTACATTAAAGGAAGCATGATACAATGATTCTGTTAATTATAGTCTCTAGTTTACATTGATTGTATTTTCCCCCCAATACCTCCCTATTTTTAACACCTTACAAGGTTGACATTTATTTGTTCTCCTTCATGAAAAAACATATTTGTACATTTTATCACAATTGTTGAACACTCCAGGTTTCACTCAGTTATACAGTCCCAGTCTTTATCTTTCCTCTTTTCTTCTGGTGTCCCATATGCGCCTAACCTTCCTCTTTCAACCATATTCACAGTTATCTTTGTTCAGTGTACCATGCTGTGCTACCATCACCCAAAATTGTGCTCCAAACCTCTCACTCCTGTCTTTTCCTATCAGTCTGTAGTGCTGCCTTTAGTATTTCTTGTAGAGCAGGTATCTTGTTCACAAACTCTCCAGGTCACAGAAGGAAGAAATATTCAGTATCCGGTTTCCCTGATGGAGTGTCTTAGAGGATTGACACACCCTGTGCTTTTCTGCCCAGCAGGTGGCACGTCAGCCTGTCACTAAAGACTGGTGTAAGAGGTGTGGACAACAGCTGTTTTCCCCCAGGCTCTGGGGTCTTATTCTGAATGGAAGGCAGGTAGTAGAGCTGGGCCCCTCCTCTTTTCTCTTGTGAAGCTATACCCTCTAGAGAGAGGTCATTTGCATATAAATAGATTCTTTGTTTCTCTGCCTCTGCTATCTCCACCCTTGTCTGGGTCAGAGTGCTACAAGTTTAAAATGGCTGAGGCTTTCTCTATGGCAAAGCACTGTGAGCCGGAAATGGTTGAGGCTTTCTCTACTGAGCCGCCCAGGTTGAAAGAGAGGAAAACAGACAGGAAGCCCCCAGATTCACCCATCGGCCAGAGATAGCACCCGATCCTTTGGGCTCCCCATCCCAAGACAGATACATCTCCTGACTCTCCAAGGTCAGTCATTTCCAAAAGCTTCTGTCTGCTTGTTGGGGATTCGCAGTCTTATTGAGCAGTTAACACTAAAACCCCAGTTGGAGCTGGGCTGAGGTATATTCACCTGTTCAGAGAGTGCTGCTCTCTAGCTCCGCAAGACTTCCATGAAGGAGGGGCTCTCGGTGCGGGTCCACAGTTTTTACTTACAGATTTTATGCTGCAATCTCGGGCATTCCTCCCAATTCAGGTTGGTGTATGATGAGTGCACAGTCACATTTGTGTCCCCGCAGTTATTTCAGGTTTACTAGTTGTTTCTGTTTATTAGTCGTCCCAGAGGGACTAACTAGCTTCCACTCCTCTCTATGCCACCATCTTAGCTTCAGCAAGATCTCTTTTTGAAAATCAATTTTACTTGAAAATTTTGGAGAAATATGCTTATATTTAATGCAAGCACAAACATTAAGTATAAATATTACCTTACTTATGTGATAAAAATTTTTATTAAAACTAACATAGGGAAGTTGTTTTAACTATATTCACCAACATATGGAAATGTGTGAGTGATTAATTAGACATAAAATGGTATCTATACTAAAGAAATGCAAGCAAAAAGACCTTTAAATACTGTTAGCTATAGATTAGCCTACATATCATAGCCCCCCAAACCAGTGATTTTATTAAGCTTTTCTGGCAGTCAAAAGATTATAGATTCTGCTATTAAAGTGGCTCTGTAACACACCTGAGGCATTTGTTCTTTCTAGAATCTCCTCAATTTACTCAAGTACACAAGGTCGACATTTCCTTCAAGCCATAAAATGGTGAGAATGTGTCAGATCAACTTGGAAGTCAAAAATATCTTGCTCTACCCTCACCCCCGCCCCCCATCTCTTCCCTAAGGGGTTAATCCACCACAAAGGAGGAGTTCAGGAAGAAAAGGTGTTAGATTGTTTGGAATTTGCCCCTAAACATTTCTATAAGGCTATTACACTGCATACAGTCTGCAGATGGACTGTGATCCCAGCCTAGAGGAGCTGAACAGTGTTCCAAGTGCTCAGAATAAGACCATGACTGCCAATAACAGGTAGTTAGCATCTGAAGGATCCTAATCAAGTCTGGACTGAAGAAACATCTATGGCAAAAGCTTTGCATGTTGCTATCTCAAACCACACCAGAGTGTTTGCCGATAGTATAAGGGATCCTAGAAATAATCTTTACATTAGCAAAATGTAATTGTTAAACTATCAATTATCAAAAGCTTTGAGCAAGCCCAGTGGCCTAACTGTGGAGTAGAACCTAAGTCTAGAACTCGGTCCTGTGTTTCTCTCATTAATCGAAGATTCCACTGGCTGATCCAACTAGAACAGAGGTTCTCAACCAGGAACAATTCCCTGGGTTGCATCACCCCCTTCCCCACCCCTGGGAATGTTTGTCAATGACTGGAGACATTTTTGGATGTCACAACTAGGTGGGAGGGGTTGCTACTGGCATCCAGTGGATGGAGGCCAGGGATGCTTCTACACATTCTACAATGCACATGACAGAATTATCTGGCCCCGTGTGTCACTAATGCCAAGGACAAGAAGCCCTAAGGCAGACAGTTGGCTGATCCTGGACTTCGGATTATTTGATTGCACATGCCTACAAAGAACCATTAATCCAAGATGCTTGTTGGAGTGCCTGAAAGCACAGGGCAGAGATCTCACCACACTACAAAACAGGATGACTATTTGATGGCTTGCTAGCTGATAAATATTGAATGTGTGGCAGAATTTAGACTGCATCTTGATTCATTTTAACATTGAAGGAGATGGGGATAGAGTTCCTACCCACTTCTAATTACCAGAAGCTCCAGATATTACCTAAAGAAACTGACATTTGTGAATGGCCAGATTGGCTCAGTTCAGCTTACAGAAAGAAATGAGTCAGAGGGGAAAGGATAAGGAATGGTTTAAGGGGAAGCATGGAAGACATTTTGAGATTTCCATGCCACTCTGACTCATTTCCACTGTGCCAAGGCCAAGGAAGCCAGGAACCCAGATACAAAGAGGATTTCACTCTTGTTCATGTTGCTCAACTAAATTCCGAATCTGACACTGACTAGAAATGATAAATGCTCATTTTCGCCCCTATCCCTATCACACATGCCCACTCCTCCATCACCAGGCCAATTCCTCAAAAGAATAAACTATCTGAGCATTTCCTCCTGGAATGATTGATAGCTTTGGGCTTAAAGGAATGTGAAATACAACATCTGATCTATGACAAGCCAGATTCTTCATCAATAAATAAACAGAGATGAAGGCCTACTAAGTATTAGACAAGGAGCTAAAGCTGAGAACTTACCGAGAAATATCAAAATGTCAACCTCAGTCCGGTATCTACTTATCATTATTCTGACCTAGCAGTTTTAATTTATAGTATGAGATCAAAATATTGGATTACCCTTAAAGTTTGGGCCACTGCCTCCTCCATAGAGAATTCATGTATATAAGAAATGTTACCCTTAATTTGGTTGGAATGGGGCCTCTCTGAGCTGGACCAGGTCTGAATCAGGCTTGGCCCAGAGCATGTTTCTTTTTATAAAAGAATAAACAAAGCAAAATGCCTGGAGCTCACTTCTGAGGCAAGACACTGAACAGAGTGTTGAGGAAATATCCTTCTCCAGGCTTAGCCGAGAAGCTGGTCATGGATTTGCAAGACTGTGAAACACATGGAGAAGGAAAGCTGGAGTCCATTTCCAATTTGGTCTTTGGCCCAATATATGAGACTGGACTGGTGGCTGGATAGCTTCCTGTATTAGTCAGCAGTCTCCACACAAACAGAACCAACTGGTATATATATATATGTAAATATTATGAGATTTACTATAGGAATTGGTTCATGCAACTGTGGGGTTTGGCAAGTCTGAATTCCTCGGGGCAGGTGGCAAGTTGGGAATTTGATAGGGATATTGAATTCCCCAGGAGAAATCACAAGTTGGGAACTCTGATGAAGGTTTCGATGAATTCCCCAGGAGAAGTTGGCTGGCCAAAGTAGAGATAGAAATTCTTCTTTCTGATTGCTGAAATCATCAGTTCTCCCTTTAGAGCCTCCAACTGATTGGATGAGACTTTTCTCACTGCTGAAGTCTATCTCCTTTATGGATCATAGATGTGATCAGCCATAGATACAATCAACTGACTAATGATTTAAATCTGCAAAATACTCTCACAGTAATATTCAGGCCAGTGCTTGCTTGACAAACAATTGGACACTATAATCTACCAAGTAGACACATGAGCTTAACCATCACACTCCCCATCTATCTAGCCTAAAAATTTAACAGCTATATTTGCATACCTTTTTAACGCTACAAAATATGCTCATAATTATTATTCCATTTTATTGCTCTGCAATCCTGTAGGTGGTAAGGTGGGGTGGAAGAAGGTAGTCAGCCATTATTTCCATTTAACAAATGAATAAACTTAAGTGATTTAACTAAAATTAGAGTTCATTAACTGGTTACTCCAAGCCTGCATCAAGAAGGCTTAACTTCCAAACACTTTTTCTAGGAAAAAGGAAATGGTTTTCAAACTGTGCTCCCCAGCATCATATCCCCTGGGAACTTGTTGGAAATGCAAATTCTTGGGACCCGCTCCAGACTTAATGACTCAGGAGTTCTCAGGGTGTTTTAACAGCTCTCCTGGGAATTCTGAGAGCCACTGAACTAGGGTTTTCACCAACTACAAACGAGACTCACGCTTTTGCGTTAAAGGGATTCTCCTTAATCCTTCATGTTTGTTTCCAGAGCATTTTAACCCCAAAGAATTGCCATAAAGAATATATTTAGGAAACCTGGTGTGCCAGTTTGAATGTATTATGTCCCCCAAATGCCATTATCTTTGACGTTATCTTGTATGGGCAGACGTTATCAGGTTTGATCAGATTGTAATTCTTTGAGTGCTTCTATGGAATGCGCCCTACCCAGCTGTGGGTGATGACTCTGATTGGATAATTTCCATGGAGGTGTTGCTCCACCCATCCAGGGTGGGTTTAAGTTGATCAGTGGAGCCATATAAATGAGCTGACATAACAGAAGGAGCTCAGTGCAGCTGTGAGTGACGTTTTGAAGAGGAGCAAGCTTGCTAGAGAGGAATGTCCTGGGAGAAAGCCATTTTGAAACCAGAACTTTGGAGCAGACACCAGACACATGCCTTCCCAGCTAACAGAGGTTTTCCGGATGCCATTGACCATCCTCCAGTGAAGGTACCCGATTACTGATGTGTTACGTTGGACACTTTATGGCCCTAAGACTGTAACTGTGTAGCCAAATAAACCTGTTTTTATAAAAGCTAATCCGTCTCTGGTGTTTTGCATTCTGCAGCATTAGCAAACTAGAACACCTGGTAACCTAAAGCCTGAGCAGCTCTGGTACCTAGAAACATTTTTGGTTTTTAAATTTTTAGAGCCAGTTTTTTGTTGGGTTGTGCCAATTGAGGATGTATACTTCAGCTTTCCTTTTCCTCTTTTGGAACTTTATCTCCCCAGTTAGATTTTTCTTAAAGCAGTTTTATTGAGATATATTCACACACCATACAATCCTTCCAAAGTGTACAATCCATAGCTTGCCGTATAGTCACAGAGTTGCGTATTTATCACCAAAATCAATTTTAGAACATTTTCATTACTCCAAAAAGAAAAAATGCATACCCCCATACTCCCTTATTATTGACACTTAGCATTGGTGTGGTACTTTTGTTACAATCGATGAAAGGATATTAAAATATTACTGTTAACTATAGTCCATAGTTTGCAACAGTATTTTTTCCCCATATACATCTCTGTTAACAACTTGTAATAGTGATGTACAATTGTTCTAGTTCATGAAAGAGCATATTTATATCTGTATTATGAATCACACTCATCATCCACAACCAGGTTCAGTGCGTTACATAGTCCCATGTTTTATCCTCTAACTTTCCTTCTAGTGACATGCATGATCCTAAGCTTTCCTTTCAACCACATTCACAGACAATTCAGCACTGTTAATTACACTCACAATAATGTGATACCTTCACACATTGGTGTGCAAATGTTCATGTCCCTGCTTTCACTTCTTCTGGGTATATATCTAGTAGTGGGATTGCCAGATCATATGGCAAATCTATACTTAACTTCCTGAGGAACTACCAAACTGACTTCCACAGTGGCTGGATCATGTTACGTTCCCACCAGAAACGAATGAGTGTTCCTATTTCTCTACATGCTCTCCAACACTTGTAGCCTCCCGTTTGCTTAATAGTGCCATTCTAATAGGTGTGAAATGATATCTCATTGTGGTTTGGATTTGCATTTCCGTGACAGCTAGTGATGTTGATCATCTTTTCATGTGTCTTTTAGCCATTTGTATTTCCTCTTTGGAAAAATATCTATTCAAGTCTTTTGCCCATTTTCTAATTGGAGTTTTTGCCTTTTAATTGTTGAGCTGTAGGATTTATTTTTATATTCTGGATATTAAACCCTTATTGAATATGTGGTTTTCAAATATTTTCTCCCATTGAGTAGGCTGCCTTTTCACTTTCTTGACAAAGTTCTTTGAAGCACAAAAGTATCTAATTTTGAAGATGTCCCATTTATCTATTTTTTTTCTTCTACTGCTTGTGCTTTGGATATAAAGTCTAAGAAACCATTGCCTACAAGAAGATCTTGAAGACGCTTCCCTGCATTTTCTTCTAAGAGTTTTATTGTCCTGGTTCTTATATTTAGGTCTTTGAACCATTTTGAGTTAATTTTTGTATATGGTGTGAGATAGGGGTCCTCTTTCATTCTTTTGGATATGGATATCCAGTTCTCCTGGTACCATTTGTTAAGAAACTTCTGTCCCAGTTGAGTGGACTTGGCAGCCTTGTCAAAAATCAATTTACCGTAGAGGTGAGAGTCTATTTCCGAACTCCCAATTTGATTCCGTTGTTCAACAGATCTATCTTTATGCCAGTACACCATGCTGTTTTTACCACTGTAGTTTTGCAATATGTGTTAAAGTCCAGAAGTATGAGTCCTCCAACTTTCTAAAGATGTTTTGGCTTTTTGAGGTCCTTAATCCTTCCAAATAAATTTGTTAAAGATTTTTCCATTTCTGCAAGTAGGCTGTTGGAATTTTCATTGCGATTGTGCTGCATCTGTAAATCAATTTGGGTAGAATTGACATCTTAACAATATTTGGTCTTCCAATCCATGAGCGTGGAATATCCTGGCATTTATTTAGGTCTTCTTTGATATCTTTTATCAATGTCTTACAGTTTTCCATGTACAGGTCCTTTACATCCTTGGTTAAATTTATTCCTAGATATTTGATTCTTTTCGTTGCTGTTGTAAATGGGACTTTTCTCTTGATTTCCTCCTCAGATTGCTCATTACTAGTGTATAGAAATGCTACTGATTTTTGCGTGTTGATCTTGTATCCTGCCACTTTGCTGAACTGGTTATTAGCTCTAGTAGATTTCTTGTAGACTTTTTCTGGGCTACCTCTACATAGGATCATGTCATCTGCAAATAGTGAAAGTTTTACTTCTTTCCAAATTGGATGACCTTATTTATTTTTCTTCCTAACTGCTCTAGCTAGAACTTCTAGCACAATGTTGAATAACAGTGGTGACAGTGGGCATCCTTGTCTTGTTCCAGATCTTAGAGGGAAACCTTTCAGTCTTTTACCATTGAGTATGATGTTTAGCTGTGGTTTTTTCATTTATGTTCTTTATCATGATGAGGACGTTTCCTCCTATTCCTTTCTTTCAAAGTGTTTTCATCAAGAAATGATGCTGGATTTTGTCAAATGCTTTTTCTGAATCAATCGAGATGATCATGGGGGTGTTTCCCCTTCAATTTGATTTTTATTTCCAGTCAGGGACTGGATCCAGGGCAGCCTGCCACAAGAGTGGGGGATGGGCACCAGCCTCCACTGCCTGGATTGTTTCACTCATGGCTTTTCACCACAGGTTATCAGTGTCTTTCTTTGGCTCTTCCCTGGATGGCATACAGTGTTCTTCTGGTCTCTGGAACCCCCAGACAGCTGTTTCAGACAGTTGCTGGCTGTTACTAGCTGCACTGGAGGATGAACTGACTCTTGAAGCTCCATACTCTGCCATCTTACTCTGAAAACACCCCCAGCTAGATTTTAAGTCCTTAGAGACTGTGGAAAGAAAGTTCATTGCCCATTTGATTATTTAAGTATGCTTCTTTAAAATTCTGTTCAACCTGATCCTTCAGTTTGTTTCTATAATAATCGTATACATGAGTAGCATATAAAGTTTACCTTAGAGCTGAAAAAGTTCTGAGAAACAGCTTTGGACATCCCCCTATTGATACCTACATGCACACACACTTAGATACAATGATAGATATGTAGAAGGTACTGACTAAATAGTTACTGAATTTATTAAAGGCCTTTCCTTAGACTCAGAGAAAAAGGAAAGCAAATGCTGTGAAGTCCTGCTGCCAGGAGGAATCTTTATCTGAGATCCTTTAGCACATGAGACATTAAGAGAGCAATAACACCATAGTGGCTCAGTGGAAAATGGGTATTTGATTCTAATACAATCAACATATGGATTTCATCATACAGATTTTAATCTGCAGTAGAAAACACAGAAATTCACTCATTTATTGATTCATTCATTCAATATTTTATTGAGTGCCCCCAATGTGCCAGCCAGACATACTTCTAGGAGTTGGGGCTAGCATGGTAAATGAGGATAACCAGTCCCTGCCCACATGGAGCTTACAGTCTTTGTGAAAGACGGTCCATGAAAAAAGGGATTTACAAATAAGGGTGATGAGTGTTGTCACAGGGCACAGAGCAGGATAATAGGATCATGGGGAGGGGGTGAGGAGGGCAGAAACACTACTGAGCACACACAAGGTTAGAGGCCTTGGTCCTCAGAGGGCCTATTCAAAGCAAGGTTCATAAAAATATTCTCCAACTATGCTGAACACAGAAAGGGAGGGGAGTTCTGAGGGGAAGAGGTGCTCCTGCCTTCTGGCTGGTGTCAGCAGGAGGGTCACTGCCTTGGTCTTTGGGAAAGGATGGAGATGATGGTGAAGGTCAAGAAGATCATGCCGGCTGTGCCTCCGATCATCAGGCCCATCAGGCTGCCGTGCACCTGCATGGCCTGACAGCGCTCCCCTGTGTAGAAGAAGGCGTGCCCAGAGACGCACCTGCAGAAGCAGAACACACAAGGAGTGTGAGCACCACCTGAGCTTCCTAGGAACAATCACCACCTCAACAGTAATAGCAAAAAACTCCTACTGAGCGGGTCCATGTGCTTGGTCCAGTTCCAAAGGCTTTACACAAATCAATTAATTTAACCCCCCACCCACTACCCTCTCCAGTGGAGACTGTTATCAGGCCACTATCAAATTTACAGAAGGATTAAACAACTTGCTCAAGGTCACAAGGTTAGTAAGTGTTTCACACTTGTGGTTTAAACCCAGGCAATATGTGCCTCCAGACCCTGTACTCTTGGCCATCATGCTATAAAGTCCAAGAGAAAGGTTCGGGATATAGATTTGGGTCCCTAAATCAGCTCAGACTACAGGCTGCAGGGGAATTTTTCCAGATAGACTGTGGCTTGGTGCCTTATTTGTAGCTTGGAAACTTCTAGGCAGTATAAATTAAAATCAAATGTTCCTGTAAGGGGAGTGCACTTGCCACCTACCTTGCAAGGTTTCCCTGAGGGTCAAATGAGATAATGAGGCCCTTGTGCCTATCATGGGTGTTTGGCACAGAGCAGGTACATAATATCCAAGTATGGTTGTTTTTTTCAAATGTTATGCAGTATAAAGATCTATTCAGCTCGGAACAGAAGCATTAAGGGTGGTGTTTCATTCCTTCCCTTATGACAATTCCAGTTTTACTCCTGTGCAAAAGCTAGGCACAGAGCAGAATGGGGCCTTCAGAAGTCATGGCGTCCTTCTATTAATCCCATAATTCTTTTATCTATAGCCTCAGAAATGGCTTCATAAAAATCAGTGAGTATTAGCATGTTGGTTCAATTATATTCTGACCCAGTCCCCTCCAAATACAGGTGAATTGTATTCCACAGTGTTACCTTAGGGGACCCTGTTCCACAAGCTCCAAGCTTCACGTTTGTGGAAGACAAATAATTTGGCTGAGTAGAGGCTGACATACAGTGGCAGCCCCTGGCCTTCCTGCACTCGGGAAGGAGGAGGCCAGACAGAGCACACGTTGGAATCTGCAGTCCCAGGACCTATTGGGCAAACAGGTTCATACTCATGGCTGCAGTGCCCTCCAGAAACAAGGTGGGCATTTGCCAATAAAAGGAACCAGGGCCCTTTGGAGAAGTGATTGATTTAAGCCTGGGGCAGAAAAAGTACAAGATGAATCTGGAGCATCTATTGGTACCAGAAAGTAAGAATGTGTTCATAGAAGGGTGGGGGCAAATCAAAAGGCACAGGAGCCAACCTGCATGCTCTTCAAGGCCAAAAATAATGATGCATTGAAATATAGCCCATAGAATAAAATAAACATGTAGGAGTCTTTAGAGATATAAACAAGTAATTGAATGAATAAACTAATGGAGGAGAGAGGACAGCTCTTCTGTATAGAATTCCAATTCATGAATGAGGAGGGAGTGGGGGAAATAGAAAATCACCATCAGAAGGTCATAATGGTTCTCCTTGTCAGTAGGATCCATCAGTGGATGTTGACATTGGGCGGCAAGGGTTTGAGGAAAAGTAGAATGCCTGCATGGTCTTGGAGTATCTCTCCCAAGGTATTTATTAATTACAGAGTGAGAAATGTTAATTTTGCAGTGGAGAGGCTCAGAGGCCATCACCTTGGCCAAATGGTCAAGGTCAACATCATCAGCGTTATGAAATATTGACATCATGTGCCCCTGGTATGAAACACTGAAAAGGGCATAAAGCTTCTGAGCTATTCTTGACAAAAATGCACAACCTCAATTTAATCCTGAGAAAACATTAGATAAACCCAAATTGAGGAACAACTTACAAAATACCTGCCCAGTATTCTTAAAGTGTCAAGGTCATGAAAGAAAAGGAGGGATTGAGGAATTGTCACAGATTGGAGGAGGCTAAGGAGACATGACAACTAAATACAATATGGGATCTAGATTAGATTTTGGGAGAGAAAAAGGACATTAGTGGGAAAAAATTGGGAAATGTGAATAAGAAGTCTAGTTCAGTTAATATTAAGTACCAATGTTCATTTCTCAGTTTTGATCATAGTACAGAGGTTACATAAGATGTTAAAATTAAGGGAAGCTGTGTGAAGAGTATATGGGAACTCTCTGTACTATTTTTGAAATGTATCTTTAAGTGTAAAAGTATTTCAAAATAAAAGATTTTTTTAAAAAGAACAAACAAAGTAGAGACTGAAAACAAAACAAAAGCAGTCATTTTAAGCCAGAGAGGT
Source organism: Choloepus didactylus (assembly GCF_015220235.1). Classification (NCBI taxonomy): domain Eukaryota; kingdom Metazoa; phylum Chordata; class Mammalia; order Pilosa; family Megalonychidae; genus Choloepus; species Choloepus didactylus. The sequence continues at coordinate 104,870,703 of NC_051313.1, forward strand.
TCCTACCTCTGCTACTGTTCTGTCAAATGCAATTGATACTTGTGTCATCACATACATCCTTTTATGAAACTTTTAAAAAGGTTTTCATGCAAATAACAAATATTATAAAAGAATTATTAAATACAGCAAACTGTACAGACATATAGTACAAATCCCAGTTCCAGCATTTATCTGGGTAATTTTAGACAAATCAATAGTTCTCACCTTTAACTTCCTTATGCTTTACATGGAGCTATGAGACCTCTTATGTCACAGGATGACAGTGAAGATTAATTTAGTTTATGCATGTACAATGCTTCAGAGAGCATGTAACACATCACAAGCCATCAAAAATACTAGATATTCTTATTAATATTATTGAAAATAGAACTACTAATAGTACAATAGAACTAATTGAAAATAAAACTAATAATGGTAGTATTAGTTAATAACTAATAATGACATCTGCTTTTTGTGAAGATTTTGAGTCCTGTTTCTGGCAGGCCGTGGGCAGGCCTACCCCACAGATTGTTTGTGAGCATTGTGGTCGTGTTAGAAATTCCAACAGCAATCAAGATTTTGTTGACAATGTCCCAGATACAGGAAAGGGATAAACACCAAGAGAGAAGAGACTTGGGACTCCTCCGCCCTGGCAGCTTAAGCCACTGATCCAGGACACACATTTGTAGAGTCAAAGAAGGCCCTGGCAGCTACATGCATTTAACCATCTGACTTAGTCCTCGTCCTGGCCCAGGGTCAAGCAAACACCTGGCTCATCTCTGTTCACCCACCACCTGTCACTGCCAGCCTCTGAGCCTACCTGCAGCTCGCCATCCCCTTCACGTTCACACAGATGCCCTCATTCTGGCAAGGGTTCGGGTCACAAGGGTCTCTCAAGTACTGTGGCCAGTTGTGGTCCTCCATGGGGCCTGTGCTCTCCACCGACCGCTTCTGCCGTCTGGGCTGCCCCTCGCCTGGGTTGCCAGAGAGGACTTCCTTGAACAAGGCCATCCATGAACCTTCCTTTGAGTCCTCCTGCTCCTGGTCTTGGAGGACAAGGCTTTGGGGAATCACCCTTTTGTCTTTAGTGGGAACTTCCGTCTGGTTAAGGTGGGTAATATCTTCAAGAAATAGGAAAGGGGTCGTGAGGAAGATTGGGGATTAGTAACTGACTACAACTAACTTCCACTTCTGGAGAAACTCCTTGGGGAACCTTTATCCCAATGAACACTGCCTTCAGTAACATGGGAAAGCAGCTTTGAATCCAGCTGATTCTCATAAAGCCAGCTATTTCTATTTCTAAAGTAGTCCAATGACATTTTTATTTCTCTATCTTGCAAAAAGAAGCATAAAGTTAGCATAGACGGACTGAGTGAAACTAAATTGAAGTCAGTGGATTATTATATTTGATAAATTAGCAAAAAAGATGACCCTAAAATTTTACTTTCCCCCAAGGACATTTAAAATAAAGATGTGTCTTTAAGCAACTTAATAAAATGTGATTGTCCTACAACGCAGCATATTTTTAACCTACTCCCAAAAAGAAAGCCCCACTTTCCATGAGTTGCTCAAAAATCAGTACAAAATCAATTGAACACCCAGAGCACAGGATTACTTATTTAGGAAGATCAGCAAAAGTACCTTCAAAGTCCACAAAAATGATGAGGTCATCATTTTTAAGGAAGCGCCTTCTTCTTAGCATTTCATGGGAGATGAAACCACTCCAGCCCCAGTCAATGCTTCTAAAACAATCACAGTCCTCATCATAGAACCCCACAGTGGATGGCCTGTCCCAGATGACAGAGTCATTTATTGCTGCAAAGTTACAGATAACAGAAAATGCTTTAAAAAATCACATTACCTCTTTATTCTTCACTTTCCCATTTGTCTCGTATGAGTATATAGGGCTTTCCTATGCATTTTAAAACTTGGGGAATATGCCAGTTTGAATGTATTATGTCCCCCAGAAAAAGCCATATTCTTTGATGCAATCTTGCGGGGCAGACATTTTAGTGCTGATTAGATTGTAATTCTTTGAGTGTTTCCATGGAGATGTGCCCCACCCAACTGTAGGTGATAATTCTGACTGGATAATTTCCATGGAAGTGTGGCCCTGCCCATTCAGCATGGGCCTTGATTAGTTTATGGAGCACTATATAAGCTCAGACAGAAGGAACAAGCTTACTACAGCCAAGAGGGACACTTTGAAGAAAGCACAGGAACTGCAAATGAGAGACAGTTTGAAGACGGCTGTGGAAAGCAGACTCTTGCTCCGGAGAAGCTGAGAGAGGACAAATATCCCAAGTGCAAGTAAGAGTGACATTTTTGAGGATCTGCAGCTGAGAGGGGAACATCCTGGGAGAAAGCCATTTTGAAACCAGAACTTGGAGGAGACACCAGCCACGTGCCTTTCCAGCTAACACAGGTTTTCCGGACACCATTGGCCATCCTCCAGTGAAGGTACCCGTTTGCTGATGTGTTACCTTGGACACTTTATGGCCTTAAGACTGTAACTGTGTAACCAAATAAACCCCCTTTTATAGAAGCCAATCCATCTCTGCTGTTTTGCATTCCTGCAGCATGAGCAAACTAGAACAAGGGAAAAAACCCAAACAACTATTTACTCCTTCCAGGAGAATTAAAGCTGGGAACTGGGAAGGGGAAGAGAACCAAAATTCTGAATGATCAATTGTCCACTGCTGAGTGACTTCCTCAATGAAGAGGGAAGGACAGTTATTAGCTTCTTCCTTCTAAGGTTTAAGATTTTCTTATAAAAAGGAGTTTTCCAACTCCTACTGATATAACTTTATTTCATGGACACACTGATATTTGGCAATAGTTTAGGAGTCAGTTATTAATTCTGCAAAGAGGCTAACAAATTCTGAGTATAACATAAATGATTAGCAGCTATCTGTCTTCTCAATTACACTGAAATTAAATCAGGAACTGACTGATTTGTCTGTATTCTATGTGCCTAGCAAAGAGTTTGGCACATCACAAGTTCTCAATAGATAGGTGCTTGATGAATGAATTCAAGAAAGAGAAGGAAGATAGGATGGCATTGACAATTTTAACTTAATAGTGGAACACAATAATGTCCAAGGAGGACATATGATAGGAATGTTAATTTCTCTTATACAGATGAGAATTTTATCTGCAGGCCCTTCCAGGTTGGGCAGCTGTTCTTATTTATGTGAACCCACCTACCTGAAGATGTTTGGGATGTGGAGGTAGTGAAGACCATGCTTGAGGACATCCTATTCCTGACGTCAGGATCTTGGTCAAGCATTGTCATTATCACCTGTCTGTTTACCACTGGCCACTCCAGGATACCATCGTTCTCCCCACTGCACAGATGAAAAGCAAGTCCTGAATAACCAGAGACACTGGAGCTTATTCTTCCATGAGGGTATAAGGTCAACCCAAAAGCATATCCTTCTGCATTGTAGAATCGAGGGCTCAGGAGCCTGTCCCCTTTTACTGTGTTCTGAAGGACCTGGGAGAAGTTCCGTACAGTCCAAACCCCTGTGGGGCATGGAGTTTCTGTCAGAGTGATGTCATCCAGGTAAATTCCCCCAGTCGAGTTCTGGGGGTCACCTTTAGTGCCCTGGAAAAGGTAGCGAAACTTTGTTTCTTCTCTGAGTGTCACATGGGCAATTTTCCAATTTTGATCAAAATCTCCTGAGGACAAACAGAGAATAAGGTTGGTGATAATTGTGGCCACCATTTATTGGGCACCTACTATGAGCCTGGTACAAGTGCTTTACATGCATTATCTCATTTGTTCTCAAAACAGCTCTATGAGGCAGGTACCATTATAAATTGGATAAGTAATTTTTACAAGGTCACATATCTAGTAAGGGAGAAACAGCTAAAATAGATACACCATGATTTATTTTAAAATTCACATTCAAATCTAAGTCATGAATTTTTCAGCTGTCATTGAACTCGGCAAGTTCTTGGTTTCTCCCAGGTATGATAGTACTATTTTACCACTTTCTCTAATTTTATCACAGATTCCCAAACCATAAAAGTGAAGCAAATGAAACAGCCATTTTTGTAAGCCAAAAGTCAAATAATGAAAATTTCATATGGTCTACACTATAACTTGATGCCAGAGAGATATATGGAAGGTTCCAGAATAGATGATGACTTACAGGGCAGATGGGATCTCTCCTACCCAAAATTGTCTTCCTCCCTAACATCCAATTTTTTTTCTTCCTCATATTGTCTAAAATTCTACCAAGAAGGGGATCCATCCTCTTTCAGAATACGAATAACCCAGAGTTATCCCTTTCATGATATTCACACTCCAGTGAAGAACAGATCTGCTTGCCTTTTTCCTGAGACTAGGCTAAAAGAGGGAATTTTCAATAAAGAGCCGAAGTTAGAAGGTGAGAAGACTGTTCTAGAACCCAGAATCTTGCCGGGAGTTATGTTGGCCCAAAGTCAGAAACGAGCTTGAGGTTATCAAGGAGCGGAATCTGCCAAGGCAGAGAAATTCAGAATTTCTCAATGATACATCCTACTCTGATATTTTGCCCAGGGTAACCTTGAATTAGACTTAGAGAGGAGAAAAATGCTATGTCACAAGTGGGAATCACGTTGACTAAAATGGATACATTCAGATGAATGTTACAGAAGTTTCATCTGAAACAGAATTGGGCAGAGAACATTTGAAAGTCCTTTATTCCTCATTCTGTGCATTCTAACCAGAAATCTATTTGCAGAACTATACGTTCCCAAAACTGAAGAGCTTTTTTGCTCTCCCTTTGTTCTCAGGTTGTTCTCTCTAAGGATGACTTCAAGAGAGGCCAGAAGATGTTCGGTTTTCTGAGGTGGAGCTGGCTGAGGCCTTGGTGGTGAGGTTACATGTGCACAGAGGAGAAAGGTGAAGAAGCCATACAGGTCACGTCAGTAACAAATCAATGTGACCTGCCACCTCCCAGGTACAGGACCAGAGTCAGGGGGAGGGCACATGGGGCTGAAATGCCATGGCTGCCAGAAGGTCTGAAACAGGGACAAAGATACAAGATTTGCACTATTTCTAGGGTTCTATAGATCGTGGGAATTCTGAGGACACCTTTCTTGATAATGACTAACTGTTTTTCTAAAAAAATGTGGGTTGTTCCCAGGAGGTTGAAATGAGGGAACATGGTTCTGGAAGGAAGGCCAGAGAGGCTACTATTCATCTGTGAAAACCTTAAGAAGCTTTCATTCACAGGCTTTCACAACACTTCCCTGCAGGAGGTAGGCAAAAAACAGTGCTCAGCCTGTTTGATTGTCATCTCTGTTACTTAAGAATTTAAAAAACTCATCTATAAGGTGGCACTGGCCACAGAAAAAATATATGTGTGTGTGTATACGTATTGATATTTGCATGTGAGCATTTTGAATCTGTGTATAAACATTATATGTACAGATATAGAAACCAATCTGTACATAAGAATTATGTATGTACATAAAATGTGCATATACACACATACATACATATATAAACACATATTTTGTATGTAAGCATTTTGGTTAAAAATACATTTTACAAAAGTTAATAGCTATTCAAAGATAATTTTAATGATTAAGTTCAGAATCACATAAATGCTAAGTGATAGTCAACTAACTTTTTAGAAACGTTTCACTGGCAAGTCATTATCAGAATGAACTACTTTAAAAATCCTTTCAAATGGTTCTTCTAGGGAACTTACGTAGATACACTTTGAGTTCAGTGGAACCCAAAGCACAAGCAGTATAATGAACTAAATTAAGCATGCAAAGGTTGCTTGGTTGATTCTATGCTTAAGAGGATAACATTTCCTGCTCTATTTGGAAGTGAGCGATAATAAATTCTATCGATATTATTCAGACTCTGATTTTCTCATTAAATATTCAGTCCTTGGCAACACAGCAAATTCTTAACTCTTAGAAGGCATCTAGCTGTCATCTGTCTATTATAGGAGCTCTGATAAATTTCAGCCAGAAAGGTGAACCACTCCAAACAGTTATTTGTTGAGTTTCCAGGTGACCTGTAGAGGGGCCCAGAGAGGTGATTTGGGCACCTGTTCTCACCAGTGACCTCTACGAAAGCTTCTGCCCTCAAGAGCAGCAGCTGCTTTTAGAGGCATACAAAGAATGTTTCCTTTCTCTGGAATAATTTTAATTGAGAAATTAATTGTTAAATGGAAAAATAGGAAAGCTTGTCTCTCTTTTCCTGATAATAAATGAAACAACAACAAAAAAGACTGTCAATCCTTAATTGCATAATCCTGGATCTTGATTTACAGCCAGATTACCCTCACATCCAACTGCCTAGTTGAACATTTTAAGGTTTTTATGCTGACCTTTTTATAGAAATACATAAAGTGACACTTAGGAATATGTAAATGATTATAATGAACTTAATATTTACATATAGTTTATTCCCATCAAGTTCACAAATAGGATTCAAACTACTTTTAAATAAGGGCATCATTCTGTTTTCTGAACCAGAAGCAAAAATACTTATGGTCAACTCTTTAACTATACTTTCCTCAACAGTAAAAATTGCTGCTCCTCTTTTTTAAAATTTGCTTATTATTTGAGAAGTTGTAGGTTTACAGAAAAATCATGCAGAAAATACAGAGTTCCTATTTCCCCCTCCATGCCCTGCCACCTCAATTTTCCCTATTATTAACAGTTTACATTAATGTGGTACCTCTGTTACAATTGATGAAACAATATTATTATAATTATACTACTGTCTTTTACTATATGCCATCTTTTACCTTCCAATCCCCACCCTGGAATCATCTATTTTCTATGTCCTGGGCCCTGGCTTTCTCCAAAGTGCTAGTGGGAATTGGATGTATATATGCTGATTGGCCTCATATAAAAGTCTATTTCAGCCTCACCTAAACCTCAATGCTACTACAAATTTCTGAGTGACTAAAACACTCATTGAGTGGTTAAAACATTCATTGAAGGGTTAAACGTGGCAGACATTATGCTAGGCCCTTAGGAGAAGACAGAGAAGTGGTGGAGGAAGAGGAGAAAGAGGAGGGAGGAGAGTAGAGAAAGGAGGGGAGGAGAAGAGGGGGGTGAAGGCGGAGGGGAAGGAGAGGAAGAGAAGAAGCACGACGCCAGATTTTAAACCAAGCAAGCTCTTGAGTGCCTGCCTCTGCGTACCTTGAAAGGTCTCCACCTTGACCAGCTTGCGGACACTGCCAGTGCTGTCATCCCTCCTGACCCAGACGACGAGCCTATCTGAAGGGCTTCCAGTCATTTTATAGAAAAACTGCAGGCACTGCTGCTTTCTCTTTGGGTAAAGAATCCGAGATTCCAGCAAAGCCGCCTCTTCTGCTGACCCTGAGCTGGTGTTGAAGTACATGAAGTAGCCGGCACCTACAGAGAGAACACCCCAACATCCCATGTGTGGCTTCCCCATCCCAAGCTGCCATGTGCCCAGGCAAAGTGAAATAGGGAACACTACCATTATCCTGGCAACAAAAGCTAGGGAAAATAAAAATACTCTGTTTGTCTCAGTGAACGGGTGCACGGGCTAAAGTCACAGCTCTCTACTGCCTCTTCTGATTGCCTTTGTTCACAAGGTGATGAAATGTATACCTCTGACTTAAGGACAAATGGGTTTCAAGCATTTAATGCCTGTGAAATAAATTCTGTTTTCCTCATGGACTTCATTGTTTGAATGAGATTCTTTCCAAGGGAAAGTGTTGGTCTCCAGGGAGCAAGAAACTTCAGGTTTTAAAGGCTTAGGATTTGGATTTTAAATATTCATGTTTATAATGATAACGGTTCAGTTGCCTCTGTTTCTAGCCTAACATCTGGGTGTGTTATCTTGGTAAAGAATCATCTGGTGGTAAGGAGAAGCATTAAAGTCATGTTAGGAACTAATTACAGATTTCTCCTGAACATAAAAGAAAGCTTTGAAAGAACACTGAATTAGAGAGCAAAACAATGTCTACACCATTTGTGCCAGAGCTGGGTTTTTTTAAAGGCAAATATCTCAAAACTCTGTTCCCAAATGCGAATAGGTGGTTGAACTAATGTGTCATTAGGAAAATGAGTGGACTTTTCAAGGTAGGTGCAATAAACTATTCATGCATATAAAGAGGCCCTCTAAACAGTACTCCAGTACTCAACTCTTTACCAAATGCTCTGCACAAAACATTTCACAAAATAAAAATAAAGTGAGTATATAATACAGTGTAGAGTGTTCTAGCAGTATGGTGTCCTGCCTCCTCTGGGCTCACACATGGAGAGTGGGCCTTCTGTATAGGTAGCAAGCATCAGTGGTTCAAATGACATTTCCACTACACTTTGAAATATCTTAATGACTTTAATATCATATCACATCAAGGAAAATTTTATTTTCTTGGGTGTTCTTCTCAATACTTAAAATTACTAACCCGAAATCTCTGCATTGTGCATTGCTAGATGCATGGGTTGGGTTGGAGGAAAGAAGGCTGGTTCTTGAGCAGGGACACCAGCCCAGATGCACCAGAAGTGTGAAGTGGAAGTAAAACACCTCAGGCCTGGGAGTCAGGAGGACTGAATTCTTGTCCCAGTCCTGCCACTAACCAGGTGTTGATTCATTTCTCTGGATTTCAAGTGGGAGGTAAGTTCCATCCCATGGGCTCCTTGGAGCTCTTTCGGTCTACACATCTTACCTGAACAATGTCAACGTCCTCCAAAATGGGGAACACTGCCCATTAAAAGCCCTCCTGTGGAAGAGGTGTAATGGCTGGTCAAATTGACCTGCTCAAGGCTTTCTAGATATTACTTCTGGTGTGTGGTGCTTTCCCTTCCCACTAGGCTGCTAGAACATTCCTCCAGCAGGTTTCTCTTAGGTTTCTCTCACAGAAATATCACCTTTCTGCATAGCTGGAAATTAACCAAGCAGCAAGCCAACTAGAGAGACTGGATTAGAGGGTACAGTGGAAATTCAGAGATAATTTCAGGCTTGGATTATACTTTGGACATTTGAAGTTATATGTTATCTCAAGTGTGATAAAAATTCTCTCCCTTTGCCAAGGCCAGACAAAAAGTGGCACTGGTTTATGACCTTTGACATTCAAAGAAAATCTACCCAACTCTCAGATATGGACTAAGAGACTTCATAATACTCCAGTTTTGAAAAGCTCATATAATTTGTGATCCTACCTACTTCCAAATAGGGGCTGAGATGATTTCAATAAAAGGCACATAATGTAAGAATGCTGAAATAGGTACAGAAAATAATGGGAACCCCTAGAGGGAAAGGGAAGTTGGAAAAACACATCGGGACTGAAACTGCTGGTCCGTAGCTGGGGTTCTGTGTGCGTTATCTCTTTCCATCCTTATTATGAAGTAAGAACAAGACCTTGATGTTCAGAGAGGCTTACAAAAGCAAAGACTTTAAAAAACAAACAAACAAACAAAACTTCCCCTCAGTTTCAATTAGTGAGTGGTGGAGCCAAATTTCAAAACATTGAAATGTTTCTGTGTCTTTCTCTGGCTCCTTCTCTACACAAAACATGTATAAGAACTACCTAAAACTGTGCCCTACAATATGGTGGCCACCAGCATTTGCTTTGTGGCAATTTCAAACTGAGATATGTTGTAAGGTAAAATACACACCAGATTTTAAGTACTTATATGAAAAAATATAAAATATCATTAATTTTTATGTTGATTATATGTTGAAATGCTAATATTTTGGATATATTACATTAAATAAAATATATTATTAAAAGTAATTCCACCTATTTCTTTGTACATTTTTATGTGGCTATTAGAAAATTTTAAATTACACATACGTGGCTTGCATTATGGTTCTACTGGAGGGTACTGCTCTAGAGACATTACCCTTATTTACAAAGTCATATCTTATCAAGCATATGTTGATGGCTTCAAAACATCAGTTTTGTCATTGTTTAACTGTATCGCTCTTTTGCATGTCCAGAGCCTGGATGCTTTTCATTGAGTTAATAATTAAAAAATAGGAGATGTTCTTTGTTTTTATTCAGATTTCCAGATTTGATAGGTAGCATTCATATTGATGCTGACCATGCTAACAGCTATTACCTAATTCAACCTGGTGAACCACCTCAGCTTAATGATTTTCCCACTTCACTGACCTGTGCAGCTTCCCACCAACGTGTGGTCCAGCTGTCCAGGCCGTGCACTGTCCTCATGAACCCAGTCAGCATCATTGCGGGTGCCCTGAATCATCCCACAGATGTTCGCCTTCTCAAAAGCACAGTGGTCCAAAAGGGTGTGAGTTGTGGCTGCAAATGACATTTTTGTCCCTTCATTAAAAAATTCAACGTGTCTCGTTGCAAGTAGTTAATGTCTAGGCCACTAAGACCTCATTGCCCAGACACAACAGGATCATGAGACTTTCATTTCATTAACTTCTCAAATGCAAATTCTGCAGTCATCACTTAGATCTTAGAACTTACCAACAAAGACACAGCCTTACCCACCTCACAGAGTCATGTCTTTATATGATAAAGAGTTATCTTTATACCATAAAAAGGTATTTAATTGTGCTTTGCTATATAAATGCAAACCACAGACTCCTCTAGGTAAAAACAAAGTGCATATAGCTCTGGCCTTTGCACTTAGTAGGTCTTCTGTACATATTTACTGAACAGAACTAACGACTGTGTTTCTGAAAACTGGTGGTAGCATCTTAGCAAACACTTCATCACAGAGGAATAGACTACACAACTCCAGGAATAACTTTACTTGGGCAAAACATTTTGCAGGATACAAAATACTTTCAAACCTGTCACCATTTAATCTGAGCATCTTGACCTTTACATATGATGCATCCTTCAAAACAAAGCTAGAGAAATTAGATGTTAACAGCTCTTTGCATTTGTAATGAAATAGATTTTCACAACTATCTGGTGAGGTAGGCACTATAATTTTTCTACTCTAGGGATAGAACACCTAAGGTGATGTAGTTTGTCCATGTTCCCTTAACTAGGACATGATAGAAGAGTGAAGGAAAATGTAAAGAAAACTTCTAGGGCCAAGGGAATCTGTCAAGGCCAGTCTGTCCTGTCTTCAGACCCAGAAGTACTCACTGCAGTTGTACATTCGGTTCAGCCTCTCTAAATCGATGGCACTGAAATCCAGACGCTGCCCAATGATGGGGTTAAACTCAGGGATCTTGGCTGTGATGGTAGGGATGCTGTCATTCTTGTTAAATGAGAAAGGCGCGTAATGCATCAAGGACTCATAATCATAGGGCGTGTTGAGGTCTGTGATGAAGCTGTCATCGTAAGTGTTAAAGTTGTGCTGGAAACCTGGCAGGAAGAGAATAAAGAGCCTGCTTAGTCTTATTATTTCTCCCAACCTTCCCTCATTGACTAGTCAAACAGAAACCAAGTATGTGTATGTGTGTGTGTGTATATTTATTTATATATATATATATATATATATATTCAATAAATTTATATTATGTATATATATTTAAGGCTTTCAGAGAGAGAAGGTAAAATATCAAAGCTAGGGCAGGAATTTTTGAATTCAGAAAAAGTTAAGGATTATTTATCTTCAAAGGACATCTTCCAAAAAGTCAAGTACCTCAACCACCTGAGTCTGAGCAGAGCTGTACCTGGCCAGCTCCTCCACAGATTAGGAAAAGGAAATCTGAGGGGCAAATAAAGGTTAGCAGCTGGCAGGAAAGGAGCTCCCTATAAAGCAAAATTCACACCCTCCTTATGGAGAGAAAGATAAAATGGGGAGGAGATTTATCTTCCTCTCAAAATAAGGAAGAAAAAAATATATTATGAGGAGATTATTGCAATGAATATTGCAATGTGAAAAACTGAAATGAGAAACCAATAAGATATGTTTTGATTGATTAATCATCATGACTTTACTGTTTCAGCTGCAGTAATGGGAAGGGTTCAAAGATTTTTAATTTCCCTCTTGTGAGGTGCAAGGAAAACCAAATGAGAATGTTCATAACTCTCCCGGTTCTGTCTTCTTCTGTAGCTCCCCTTCTGGTTGTTTTAGCAGTTAGATTCCAGATGTTTTAACATTTCAAAGGCATCACATGTGCATTTAGGACTGAAGAAGCATGGTGCATCCCAGAAGGTGTTCTGGCAGATGCTGGGGAGAGTTTTCAAATGCTTTTGGAAAAGCCAATGAACACCCTTGAGCCAAAATTTGTTTTAATTATAAAATGAGAATACTGATGATTCCACCCCCTAATTCACAGCGATTTTATGAGGAATTATTTGGCAGGGATTAAAACATTTTCAGAGGTGGGACAGGACCAGAAGAAATAAATTCCCAGGCAGGGAAGGGAAAAGTCTGTCCTCAGGTGCCGTTTAAAGAGATAGACTTGTAAAGCGCCTTAAGGTGGGGGTGAGGAGACCGGGGCTGGAGACTGCGATCTCCTGGTGACTCTTGGTGGCACTGAAAGCCAGGCACTTTCAACTCACTGGACGTGTTTTCTTTAACTTTCAGTAAACTTTTCAGATCAGGATACATTATTTGATCCCTGATTTTTCAAGGATTCTTATTAAAGTGTTTTAAAAAATAAATGTTTGGTTTTTTTATTTCAATTTTTCAACACATTTTTCTTGTGACTACTACCTACTGGGAACTGTGCTAGGTAAGTGCTGGGCCCTGGCAGTAAATGATACAGGTGAAGTCCTGCCTTCAGAGACCTCATGGCTTGCAGAGGTAGTGACCCTTTAAACCAGGGCAGGTCAGAGAACTTTTTCTGTAAAATGTCAGATAGAAAATGCTTTTGGCTTTGTAAGCCATAGGGTTTCTGTCACACCTGCACAACTCTGCTAGTGTAGTAAAAAGGTAGCCATAGACAATATGTAAATAAATGGGCATGGCTGTGTTTCAATAAAACTTTATTTACAAAAACAAGTGGATTTGGCCCAGGGGCTATAGTTTGCCAACACCTGCTAAATCTCAGAGGTTGACTTTTTTCATCAATGGAAGAGATCGGAACTTGGAAACAGAATTCCCACCCAGGAGATGGAGAGGGACTTAAGGAAAGAGCTGCATTGCCAGTAGACTATATTCTTAGGTCAAACAGTAAGATTGTCATCCATGGAAAATGAGATGCAATAAAACCCATAAATTACTCCAAGAGTTCATCTTCCCCCTGCCTATAATCTTATCAGATTTGAAGACCTATTTGAGAGCACTTCTCCAGTTATTGCAGGCCATTTAGATAAATGGAATTACACCTGATGAAAATACAAATGCAATGAATAAACATGGGCTTAGCAAGTCTGCAAATGACCTCAGCAAATTTGTTGGCTTCCTCTGAGCATAGTGCTCTTCAAGACTGAGAAATAGGAATGTTTTCTGCTTTCTCATATCCTGAAGGCAAATATGAACAAAGTCTCACAATCAGAGGTTCAATTCTTTGACCTATGTCATCCCTCCCCTTCTCCCTCTACACATATCCAGTTATAATGTAATTATTCCTGGGAAACAATACATTAAGTCTGATCTCTTATGTCACCTCTTGGTGAATACTCTCCAGCACTTCTCTAGATTGAATTGGGAGGCAAAAAAATAGCATATTGCTTGGCTCAGTGGTTGGGTGGTGCGTTGGTGTGATGGGGGAAGCCAATCCTGGAAACCTGTCAGGATTTTACAAATCACACAATTTCCCTACTTTATCATTCCACATTCTCAGAATTACCAGAATGTGAGGGGCTGGGAGGATTGCAGGTTGAGAAAACCCCTCAGGTAATTAGCCATCCCTATATTTACCTCAAGAGAGAGCCATTGTTTCACCTTGCTCCAAAATGAACTAGTTTGGGCAGAAGAATTTTTGGGATTCATTTTTAATTTTAAAGTATGGCCAGTTCTTTCAAGTTATGACACAAGAAAAAATTTTATAGATGCACGCATTTTATAGATGAATCCATTTTTGAAATTCAGACATAAATAAAATAGATATATACAAGACAATAATTTGGTCCCAAAAGCCATGTGTGGTAATAGTGAGGCACTTTCAATCTAGTAAAGTTTCATGAGAGTTTTACTAACAAAAATAAATGTTTTTCCACTGCTTGAACAAATTCCTAATTAAAAATTCAGTGTGTTCAGAAACAGTATTGGTTATTTTTTTCAGCACACTAGGAAACTATTCAATAAATGTTTCCGTGTACTCAAAAGTATCCTACTTAGTTGTCCCCAACAATTAAAGTAGCATTAAAGGAAGTCTAAGAAAACTAAAGGACATTGAAACTGTAGAATAACATAAACTGCAGAATAATATTTAATATATAACTGTGTTATCTTTTGCATAGTATGGGTAGTAGAAAAGGGGCAGTACTTAGAAAGGAAGAAGGGACCATTAAATTATGATTAACCAGAACTCAAATAATTAGCCAGAATTAACAGGGTTGGAGGTACAATTTCAGAAGAAAGTATTCATTTTTTTGTTGTTGTTTTGCTTTGTTTTTAAACACCTATCATTGATCTGGTAAAACACCAAAAAAAAAAAAAAAAAAAATCTGGAGTATGTTCTACAGTCATCCTATGGTCAACTAAATTTCAGATAGCCGCCTAGAGTTCTATGGATTTACCCAGCTACATGAGATTTCATATCCAGAAAAATTACCCTCACATCCTCAAAGAAACCTAACTGATTTTGCTCAGTAAAACAGGAAAGTAGACAGCATTTTAGATAGATTTTCAATACAAACACTGAAACAAAGCAAAATCTTCTGATTAACTTTCAGTTAGCCCTTCACATTTAGTTAACAGACATACGCCATTCCCTGAGACCCTTGTTTGCAATCAGTTGTGAAGATCCTTATCTGGGATCCATGGAAGCAGCTAACAAATCCTAACATCTGCATATTCTGTGTTCTCACTGGAGAAGGTGAAACTCTAATCTGCATATAGATTTGGCTGGGACATCTCAGGGTTGATATTAGTGAGTGATAGAGATAATAGCAAAATTCATGCCAACTATGTAGGGTTCATACACACCTGGAAGAATTTCTTCCCACCAGATGTTCACATAATCATCCCGGTCAGTCCTTGACTGCTCATGGTAAAATCCCAAAGCATGCAGGATCTCATGTTCAATGATGGCCTTATAGTCACACCCAAAGCCAATGGAAATGTTCTGTCCCACGTGTTGGTCGCCAACCTCAGACCAGCACCTTTAAAGAGAAGAAGAGAGGAAGATTTCTCCCCAAGAACTCTTAAGTCCAAAGGTGGCTATAATCCATAGGTTCCCAGAACATAAGTTAGAAGAAAGTTAGGTTTGATTATAAAAGAAATTATCAATAGCTTCTGTGCCAGTTTGGATATTTTATGTCCCCAAAAGCCATGATCTTTAATGCAATCTTGTGGGGGCAGATTTATTAGTCTTTTGATTAGGGTGGAACCTTTTGGTTGAGTGTTTCCATGGAGATGAGACTCACCCAACTGTGGGTGATACCTTTGATTAAATTATTTCCATGGAGGTGTGGACCCTGCCCATTCAGGGTAGGTCTTGATTGGTCCACTGATTACTTAAGAGAACTCAAGAGCCAACTCAGACGCTTACTGACACTTGGAGATGCTTGGAGATGCAGACAGAAGGATGTTTGGAGATGTTAAGCTAAGAGAAGAAGCCCAGAGTTTGCCCCAGAGAAGCTGAGAGAGGACACCCAGATGCTTGGAGAGAAATGCCCTGGGAGAAAGAAGCAAGGATGCACAGTAGCTGAGAGAGAGGAGCAAATACAGAAGCCCAGAGACATTTTGGAGAAAGCCATTCTGAAACAACCCAAGAGCAAAAGACCAGCAGACGCCAGCCATGTGCCTTCCCAGCTGACAGAAGTGTTCCGGAGGCCGTTGGCCATTCTTCAGTGAAGGCATCCTCTTGTTGGTGCCTTAGTCTGGATGCTTCTATGGCCTTAGAACCATAACTTTGTAACCTAATAAATTCCCTTTATAAAGGCCAATCCATTTCTGGTATTTTGCGTAAAGGTAGCATTAGTAAATCGGAACAGCATCCTCTTATGCTGATGGTTCAACAGTAGGGGAATAGTTAAATAAGGAACATTCCCTAGAGAGAATATTATGCAGACTTTAAAAGTGATGATTCATTATAAAAGTAGCACAAACTTAGAAGACAATAAATTCAAATAGTGCATAAACATAGACAGAAATAAAAATTGTCATTCTTTCTCACATCCACAAGCCCACAGGGCACTCCAAAAGTTAACAGTGTTGCCTTAATGCCAAAATACTAAGTTGCCTCTAGAAGGTGGTTTTCTGGGAGATTTAAATTTTCTTTGTTATATGTTAATGTAATTTACAAATTTTCTAATACGAGCAGTTATAAATTTTATGATCGTGAAAATAAAAGACATTTTTTAAAATCAAGGATGATCAAGTCCATCTCCTTGGATGGAAGCAGATCTGTCACAAAATGATAGCCCAGGGTAGGCTGTCTAACTTATTCTCACAGGTTCCAGGCAAGAAAGACCAATAATTTCTGTCAGAAACCAGTGGACTCAGGAACTTCTGGCAGACATCCTAAATTTCTCATGGTACAGCCTTTTCCCTCTTTTTTTCCAATTATTTTTGTCTTCTCTCATAAATCCTATTTTCCAACTCTATTAGTAAACCCAGAGCTTTCCACAAATTGTCTCCTTATCAGGTTTAAGTTGTAGAATGAAGTTTTATACTCTAACAAGTACTGAGCAGAATAAGAGATTTGTCCATGGTTGTAAATGCTACTAGAGGGATTGCAAGCTCCTTGGTAACAGCACATTGTCTCACCTGTCATTGTTTTCCCCCAGATGACTAACATAATATACCCTCAAATGCTAATGGAGTTGACTATACTTAGTGGTGAAGCTTAATTTATTCTTAAAACTTTATTAAGATATAATTTACATTCTATAAAATTCACCCATTTTAAGTGCACAATTAATTCAATGATTTTTAGTAAATTTACTGACTTGTGCAACATCACCATGATCAACTTGCCTTGACAGTAGCATTTCATTGCCAAACCAGAGTTTATGCTGCAGAATATCCACAACCCAGAGGGAGCATTTATTCTTTGTCTTTTATTTTATATCCCTCCCCTAATAAAAAGGTTTACATTGCAAAAATACCATAAAGTCTGCTAATTTGTGAGCCTTTCTGAAAGAGCCCAGCTGGCCTCCAGGCCAAGGAACCCAGGGGACCAGGGCTCCTCGTCACAGGCTTTGGGGCACTTTGGGCCCATCCCTTCCCCAGCCCTTCTCCTCCCTGCTCCACTCCCTTAACTTAAATGTTACAGAGGAGCATCCTGAAAACAGGTAAGAGCCCCCGAAATTGATCTTTCACAGAGAATACCCTTCAAAGCTGGCCAACTTCAGGTACCTGAAGAGTGAGTTATAAACTGAAAAGAGGGCAAGAGAACTTTACAAGGACTTTGTTTTGTTTTTAAGAAAAAGAGGTTTCTCTTTGTGGGAAAAAAATGCTGCAAAAGTGATAGTTAAAGAATGGAAATGAACATGTTAAGAACATGGATTTTTTCCCTGAAATTTTAAATGAATAATTAAAGGTTTTGGCACTTTCTAGAAGCCCAGAGGTTGCCAAGGGACAAGATGAGGTAGTCAACAGCAGAGAATCTCTAAAATCTGTAGTCTTGACAAGGCCTGGGCTTTAAATGCTTTCCCTTTGTGTAAAAAGAGACTGTCCAAATACTATCAGTTATCTGAATTTATATGACCTACGGGAACCTCAAACAATGTATCACATGCCCAAAAATGAACTCACTATACTATCTGCAAACTAGTTCTCCCAGCAATATTCCCTATCTCAGTGAATGAAGCTAACACCAACCACTTGTCCGAATCAGAAATCTGGGAGATTTCCTGGATTCCTCTCTCTTCCTAACCCCTCACATTAACTAAAATCCTTGTTCTGATAAGTGTTCCTTTTTATATATTCCTAGAATCTTTTCCCTTTTCTTTATTTAAGCTGCCTTTGCCTTAGTGTAGGCCCCTTTCATTTCTCTCCTGGATGGTTAGAGCAGCCTTTAATTGGTCTCCTGCACCAGTCTTGCCCTACTTCAATCCAAAATTCACAATTCACTGTTGAATTTAAAAATTCACTATTGCTAAATTAATCTTTCTAAAATGGACAATTGAGCATATAATGAATCTTGCACAAAACAGATGGATATTACCAAAATTCTGTTTATCTTCTTGGCTCCACTGTTCATCTAAGCTTCAGATATGCTGAAATTTATGAGCTCTCCAAGTCAGCCAGACTCACATGCATGTTTGCTTTCTTCCCTTCTCTTCTGTTCTTTTCCCTTGTCTTCCCTTCCTGTCTCTCCCCTTCTCTTCCTTCTTCCTTTCCTGCTCTCCCTCCTCCTTTTCCCACTCCCACAGTACCCCCACCATCATTTGTCCTTCTCTTCCCTTTGCCTGCTATGTCCTTCTCCCTTTTCCATTTCTCTATCACTCAGCTTGCCTATCCCTGATGCTTCACCCCTTCACTGTCTTAGAGGTCCCCCTCTGTCCTCCTGCAGCCCACAGCACCCCCCATAATGTATTATATAACTATGTATTTATCATTGCTCCACTGCCCCCACCTGCCAGTGATGAACCTTATGAGATCTAAGACTGTGTCTGATGAGGTTTGCACCTACAGACTAGCATCCTTCCTAGCACATAGTAGGTGTTATAAATATTTTTTGAATAAAAGAATGAGCTAAGACAATTTCTACTCAGGCAAGTAAGGTACTTAATTTGTATCTAAATAGTCATCAATATTTTCCTTCTTTAAAATTTTTTTAATGCTGTTTTGTTCATGCTTTTTTTCCTTAAAAGGCTAAATCATGTGTTAACTTCCTTCTTCATCTCTGTCATCCATCCATGATTAACAAAAACCACACAGTTAGAAGTAGACAACAAAATCCAGGCAACACCTGGAGAGAGTGATGGGAATCATAGCCTGAGGATATACATCTCAGGTAGGGCTGAAAACACAAACACACAGTGTCACAGCAGACTGCCAAACCTCTCCTAACCTGGGCAGGCTGACCTGGTTTTATAGTCTAATCTGAGAATGAACCAGATATAAATGCCACTTGAAGAAAAAGGATGTCTTTCTTGAGAAACAGTTTATTTCTTCTTACAAATGATTGTGAAGAACAAATTTATCCCTAGAACTGTTGAATGAGGGCCAGCCAATAGAATACTACATTTTAAAACAGTGCCATATAAAGGGTGTAATTTATACTTCAATAAATCTGGCTTTAAAAAATACTATAATTTAAAACACAACCTTAATATAGGAAAAAATTAAGAAAAATCTCCCTAGGGCCTAGATATACCCAAACTACTCATTCTCTGCATAGCATATTAAAAATATTAAATAATTAAAAAATTCACACTGAAAGATTTGATATCACTTTTAGTTTCTTTCTAATTTCTTTTTAGTCTTTGAAAGAGATGTCATTTTTTATAAATGCATCACTTTTTATAATATGAATGATTTTCATACTCTGTAAAATTTCATACTAACCCATCAAACTGCTGAAAAATGATATATGAGCTTTCTCCTTCATAGGGCTTGAAATCTACACAGGACTTGAGGCGGAACATTTCAAAGGCATAGAGAATGGCTCCTTTGGCATTCAGCCCTGCAGAAATCAGTAAAAATATCACCAAGTATTATTTAGATCTTGGATAATAAACAACTGATAGTTCAGAGGATCATGATAGATCTTGGGGAGTAAATACACACTTGGAAGCTAAAATCACAAAATTAGTTGCGGATAAAAACATGAACTGCATACTTCGGATGCACAGTGCAAATACAACACAAAATAAGACTATACACATGTAAATGTGGCTGAGCAAAATCACAAAATAGCTGCTTCATTTTCTTCCTTTCCCTTTCCACCATTCAAGCAGAGTCTGAGTGCACTGGCTCAAAAGAGCAACATGGCAGAGTGGAAAATAGAAGCGGCTTGCAAGTCCTCTGGCTTTTGTATGCATAGCTAAAGCACCATGGAGAGAAGCAGTGAGAATGTCTAAAAAAAGACATCCCCTCCTGCTTGAGGAGGAGAGTAGATGTTAAAGAGGTTTGTAGGCTATGATGGTATAAGCAAAGCATATGGTATTTAGCTCAGCTTCCCTGCAAGACCCCTGGGGGGATGGTAAGGCTAGACAGCCAGCACTGCAGAAAGCCTTAGAAAAGATTTTTTGTGCCCCAAGCTTGGTACCAAAGCAGCAGAAAGCTAACGAACTTGCAGGGACAGGAACAACATATGCCAGGCAGTAGCTTGTGTGGACCCGTGACCAAAGATCTGATGCCTTTCTGTTCACCCAACATGCACACACACATTGGCATTACATAAAACAAGGGTAGGGAGGGGAAGAAAGATACTCCAGAGGAACTGAGATTATGTTTTACCTTGTGTCCTCTTCTTTTGCCTTCACCTCATAGAAGGTAGGGCTCCAAGTTAAACATTAAGCTAAGTTACATAAAATTAAACTCTTGCATGTCTGAATTTTTGCATTCTTTCAAAGAGTTGATAATTGTTGGTCCTTTGCCAGGTACTTGTCTCATGTCTTTCTGGACTTATTGCATTTAATAAACTAGCAAGCTGTAGATTCTAGGGCTCAGATGTCATAAGATCATATCAGGGCTATTAAAAGAAATAGTCAATCAAATAATCAGTAAACTGATTATGAAAACACCACCACCAAGAGCATGCATTAAACTTACTGGAGGAATTTCATGGATTGTTATCTATTCTTATTACGATATTACTATAATATTACCCAAGATACCCAAGAGAGCTGAGATATCACAAAGGTATAGGAAAAATAAAGTTTGATTACACTAACTTCAAGCTGTCCAGAAGGTAGGGCGGCTTTTGTTATCATCAGGCCAAATGATGGGAGCTCTGAGTGGTTAAATTTAAAGTCCCATCTGTTTTTCCTTCCCCACACCTAAGTTGTAAAAAGGAATGTGGGTAGGAATGGGTAGTTAATGCTTAATTAGTACAGAGTTTCTGTTTGGGGTAATGGAAAACTTCTGTTAACAGATAGTGTTTGCAGTAGTACAACATTGTGAATGTAGTTAACACCACAGAATTATATATTTAAATATGGTTAAAAGGGGAATTTTAGGTTTTATATATATATATACACACACACACACATATATATCACTAAAATAAAAATCTTTATAAAACCATAGAACTGTACAACACAGTGAATTGTAATGGATTATAGTTAATAGTATAATTATAGCAATATTGTTTCAACAAGTGTAGCAAAGGTGCCACACTAACGCAAACTGTTAATAATAGGGGGGATATATGGGAACCCTATTTTCTGTGTGATTTTTCTGTAAACCTACAACTTCTGTAATAAGAAAATTGAGGAAAGTAGCTATGCAATAGCTTTTTTGTTTATTTGTTTGTTTTTACAATGGGGATATGCAATAGCTTTTATAAACGGTCTCAATCTCATTGAGAAGAGAAAAAAAGGAAATAAAGCCCATTTGAAATCCCTCTCCTGTTCAGGAAGTCAGTGATGAGTGCCCCTCGTCTGAATGCATGGGCCACATTTGATTTCTTGGGTTTGTTTTTATGTAGGTGGTCTGTTCCACTTAGAATAAAGTTAGATTCTTTAGGGGAGAGAACTTATTTTTTTATCTCATTGTGTCCCTTCCCTAGTGCTTAGCAGACTGCCCTGGCCCAATAGGCTTTACATAGTGCTATCTTGAACAAATTGGTTTGTTCTGAAAACCATTAGCCCTCCTTAAACCTGGATCAGATGCTATGATGAGTGTCAACTTTAGATACCAATGAATCTACATTTTGGAGGGTAAACATGGAAAGCCTCACTTTTTTCAGTCTAAGAATCCTTTAGGAGAGATTCTAATTCTAGTAATGGTAATGATGAAAGAACTTGAATATGACTAACCCTCCCACCACAGATAGCAATGATAATTTTGGGCAAAATTAAGGAGATAAACTTTGTGAATATATGGGAAAATGACCAAAACGGGCAGAAACTAAAGTAGATTTGATCTTTGAAAGATGGAAATTTCTTTGGGTCAGATCCATGTCTATACATCTTTTTTCTGAGGTCTCTCCCCAATTCAAGAGGGAAAGAAGAGAGAACTCAAGCATAAATCTGCAGTTGTTTTTCCTTGACATGTCATAGGGCAGAGTTTAGGACTGCCTGAGTGGCTGAAAATTAAGAAGGAAGTCCTAGAAAGGAAAGAGCCATGGTTGAATTGGAGGGGGCATCCCAAAATTTGTATATAAATGCCTCTCAAATTCTTGTCTGACCCCTGAACTCAGCATGTATGGAAGAAGACTCCAAGGAACTTAATGGAAGGCAGCAGGTGGAAATATCTCAGCTGCTGCCCACAACACTGGGGAGAGAATTTGGAGTTTGCATCATGCCAAATTAGAGGGGATGGGAAAACTCTTGGACAGTCCATTTAAACCCCAGAGAGATCACAATGTAACTAAAGACAAAACAAAAACAAAGCCTCAACAAATCCAAGATGATGAGTCAGTAATTTAATTATTCTAACAAAACTTAACACTATTCAGAGGAGAATAACAGAATCTCTACAATGTCTATTATGTAACAAAAGACTATATGGACCAGTGAAGGAACAGGAAAATGTGATCTACAGATACAAATAAGAGCAGTTATTAGAAAAAGATTTGGACCTCAAAATGATACAGATGTTAGAATTAGTAGACAAAGACTTTATAACACTATTGTATTTGTTCAAGGATTTAGAGGAAAAGGATGAACATAACAAAAAAATTCTTAGCAAACAAATAGAAATTATATAAAAGAACAAACTGAAAATTACATAAATGAAAAGTGTTATATCTTAAACGAAAACTCAGTGGACAAGTTTAATTGCAGATTGGAAATGATGAAAGAATCAGAGTGGAAAATATTGAGAAAAAATAAACAAAGTTTCAGTGACCAGTGGAAAAATACAGGAAGTCTAACATACATGCAATTAGAGTCCCAAAAAGACAGGAGAGGCACAGAAAAAAAATTTATTTCTCAAATTTGGTTATTAAAAAATCACTTAGAGATCTAAGATGTTAGGTCAACTCAAGCAGGTTAATTTGAAAGAAAACCACACACAAGTAGATCATAGTCAAATTGTTAAAAACCATAGATAAAAAGAAAACTTTGAAAGAAGCCGGAGAAAAAGGCACATAACACACAGGGGACAAAAATATAAAAGATGGCTGATCTCTCATCAGAACACTAGACACGAGAAGACAATACCACTGGGGCTAAATATTTGCAAACCACTTATCTGACAAAGCACATATCTGAATATATAAATAACTCGTACAACTCAATAGTAGATAGACAAAGTACACAATTTTTAAAATGGTTGAACTATTTAATTAGATATTTCAAAAGGAAGACATACAAATGGACAACATGTATTGAAAAGGGGCTCAATATCATTAGTCATCAGGGAATAAAATAAAACCACAATAAAATATCACTACATATGCACCAGAATGGCTAAAATTAAAAAGAATGACAATACCTCATGTTTGCTGCATGTGGAGTAACTGGAACTGTCATACATTTCTGGAGAGAGTGTAAAATGGTACAGTCCACTTTTAAAGAGATTTAAAACTAAATGTACATGTGTACAATGACCCAGCAATTCTACAATTCTACTCCCAGGTATTTACACAAGAGATGCGAAAGCATACGTTAAAAAGTCTTATACGTGAATATTCATAATAGTTTTATTCATAATAACTAAAAGATAGAATTAACAGCTTTCCATCAACAGGAAAATGATAAACAAGCTGTGGTATACTGTATCCATATAATAGAATGTGACTCAGTAATAAAAAGGAACCACTATTGATACACACAACAACATGGATGAATCTCAAAAGCATTATATTGAGTGGAAGAAGCCTCATCAGAAGAGCACATAATATATGATTCTATTTATGTGAAATATTTAAACAAGCTAAACAAATTATGGTTAATAAAAAAAAAACAATGGTTGTTTCTGGAAGGATGGAGATGGGAATAGCCAGAAAGGGGCATAAAAGAACTTTCTGGGATGATAAAAATGTTCTGTATCTTTGATAGGGGTTTGCATTACAGAGGTGTATAAATTAGTAAAAACTCATTGAATGGTATATTTAAGACTCATGCATTTTACTCTATTTACCCTTTACATAAAAAAAGAACCATAAACAAATACTGATGTGCATGCTGAGATGTTTGGAGTAAAGTGTAATGGTGCCTGAAAATTACCTTGCAGTGCATGAAAAATAATATGAATTGATATATGGATAAAGGGATGAATAAGAATAGAAGATAAAGGGATGAATAAGAATAGAAAATAAAGGGATGAAAGGATAGATAAGAGAAAAATAAATAAAAAATACTAGCTGTATAATCTAGGTGCTGAGTGTATGTGTTCACTGCACAATATTTTTAGCTTTATATATTGTCAAGCTTTTTTTTAAATAAAATCTTCAGAAAGAAAAAGACAATGAAATCATGTCTTTACAGTGCTGAAAGAGGCAAAAACAAACAAATGAAACAAAACAAAACAAAAACAAAAACAAACCGAAAAAAACACCTAAAACTGGCAACCCAGATTCTAGTTCTAAAGAAAATATCCTTCAAAATTAAGTCAAAGCAGAGATATTTTCAGGTGAAAGAACAAAGAGAAAGCATCACCAGTAGTCTGCTCTACAAGAAATTCCAGAGGATGGTCTTCAGACTGATGAGAAATGATACCAAATAAGAACTCATATGTACAGGAGGAATGAAGAGCACCAGAAACCACAGTTATGAAAGAAAATATAAAGATTTTTTATTAATTATTTAAAAATACAACTGTTTAAAGTGAAAATTTTAATACTATATTGTGAAGTTTATAAAATATAGAGAGGAAAAAGATAAAATAGCAATAGGACATAAGCAAGGGATATAAATGTTTGAATGGAATTATACTGTCATATGGTTCTCACATTTTATACAAAGTTGTGTGACATTAAGTCTAAGTAGATTACCACATGTTAAGCATGCATTTTGTAATCCCTACAGCAAAAGGCAAAGAATAGTACAAAGATGTTGAGCTAAAACACCAAGAGAAAAATTAAATATATTGGATTAGCCAAAAGAAGGCGGGTGAAGGGGAAAAAAGAACAAATAAAAAAGAAACAACAAAATAGTAGTTCCAAAGCAAACTATATCAATGAGTACATTAAATGAAATGGACCAAACACTCCAATTAAAATTCAGAGGTTGAGAGAATGGATAAAAAAGTGGGACCCAACTTATACTGTTTAAAAGAGATACATTTTAAAATTAAAGACATTGATAGTTCAGAAGTAAAAACTATGGAAAAGGATATACAGTACAGACAGTAAGGATAAGAAGGCTAGTGTAGTTAAATTTAAATTATACAAAGTAGACTTTAAGACAAAGAGGATTACCAGAGGTAAAAGGAAACTTTTAAAAATGTTTAAAGGGCTAATGTATCAAGAAGATCTAACAATCCTAAATGTGTTTGCACAAAAAACAGAGCTTTATGAACAAACTAAAGGAAAAAAAAAAAACAAATACACAGTTATATCCAGAGATTTTAACACCACCTCTAAGTAATCAGTAAAATAACTAGTGAATTCTTGACCACCAATCACCTTGACTTAATTGAGATTGATAGAATAGTATACTCCAAGACTGCAGAATGCAAATTTTTTCAAGTGCACATAGGATATTCACAAAGATGGACCATAAAACATGTCTCAGTAAATTTCCAAAGATTGAAACTTTATGAAATATGCTCTCCAACCTCAACAGGCTTAAATTAGAAATCATCAATAATAGGATATCTAGAGGAAGTCAACTATTTGGGATTTAAAAAAAAAAAAATAGTTCTAATTAACCCGTAATCAGAAAATCACAACAGAACAGGCTAAACAATCTTGAAAAAGAAAAGCAAAGTTAAAGGACCAACACCACCTGATATCAAGATTCAGTATAAAGCTACATAAAGAAATCAACACAGTGTGTTATTGGAATGATGATAGACAAATAGATCAGTATAACAAAATAGAGATTCCAGTAAAATGCCAACAAATAAATAATGAAATATTTCTGACAAAGGTGCCATGTCAATTCAATGGGAAAAAAAAAAGTATTTTCAGCAAATGGTGCTGGAATAGCTGCATCAATGTACGTAAAAAGAAAATAAATGAACCTCAACCTCTACCTCAGACCACACTCAAAAACTGTGATAGATCATGGTCAAAAAACCTAAAACAGTAAGGCTTTTAAAAATATTGGAGAATATTTTTATGACTTTGAGTTAAACACAGTTCCTTAGATAGTTCAATACAAAAAGCACAAACCATAAATTTAAAAACTGATATACTACATCAAAATTAAAACTGTTTGCTCTTAAAAACATACTATTAAAAAATGGAAAGGCAAGCACAGATTGGGGGAAAATGTTCACTACACATATATCTGATAAAGAAATTTATCCATAATAAAAAGTACTTCTATAAACAGTGAGAAGACGAAGCATACAATAAAAAATCACAAAAGACAGACATTTCATAAAGAAGATACCCGAACTGCCAATAATCACATGAAACTGTGCTCTACAACATAAGTCATTGGTGAAATGGAAATTAAAATCACAAAATACCATTTCAGAACCACTAGAATGGCTACAATTAGGATTGACAACAACAATATTGGTGAGGATGTGGAGTAAAAAGGGACACCCATACCTTGTTAGTAGGAGTGTAAAAAGACACACCCACTTTGTAAAACTATTTGCATTTTCTTATAAAGTTAAACATGCACTTACCATATGACCGAGCAAATCTATTCCTAGGCATTTAGCCAAGAGAAATAAAAAAAGGATATCCACACAGACTTGTACCATAATGATCCCAGCAGCTTTCTACACAATAGTCCCAAACTGGAAAAACCAATGTCCCCCAACATGAAAATGGATAAACATGTTGCAATACACTCATACATGGAATATTTCTGAGCAATAGCAAAAAATAAAAACCCAACTATTGTTCCACAAAGCAATATGGATAAACTTCAAAAACATTATATTAAACAAAAGAAGCCAGACTCAAAAGAGTATATGCTATATGGATTGCATTTATCTGAAGATCTAAATTAAGATCAGCATCGTCAGCATCACCTGGGAGACTGGTAGACCTGCAGCATCTCAGGCTCCAACCCTGACCTACTGAATCAGACTTTGCAATTTAACAAGATCCTCAAGTGAGTCTGTAGCACATTAAAGTCTGAGAAACACTGTTTTACACCTCACAGAGTCATGATGACTGTAAAATAAAATATCAAGTGAAGGCACAGTATCTGGAACCTAACGTGCATGAGTTGGTGGGTGGGGGCAGCACAGGGGTGACAGAAAGAAAAAGTTAATGGGAAAGAAGCACTTTTAAAGATGACATTTCATAAATCATGCTCCAATAAATATTGGGGCCCCATGAATTTGCAACTGTGCTGGTGAACACTGGGGAAAAAACTCAACCCAACTTTCCAACAAATAACCAAGAAGAAAGGCATTTGTTTATATATTGCTTTTCTCCAGAAAAGGAATGGGAGGCAGCTCTGATAACAGTGATGGAAAATATTGAAAAGCAGTCTCTTGAGAGTGGGAACAGTCTGGCAGATCAGCCAGATTGAGCAACCTTGTCCTGGCTTGCTCCTTCCTCTATAAGTTTCCCCATCTATGCACAAGAGGCCTCAGAAGCTACATGTCAAGTGGCTACTCAGCTATCAGTCAGCTGCTTGAGGTCAGCCAATGCCCTTATGTGGCTTTTAATATTTATTTACACCAATTTTTATTTCCAACAATGAGTACACTGTAACTTATTCAGTTCTTTACCTTAAGAGAGAGAAAAGAATAGAAATTATTAACTCTGAGGAACAAAGACCATGAACATGTAAAATAAATATAAACATTTGTGTTTCTCAAAAGTGTGACATGTTTCTCATTTTGTTTTTATGATGCCTATTATATTTCATTGTGTTTTTGTTCTATCTGTTGAATTTTAATGTGTCATGCATTTTAAAAATTGTTATTTGATGTTCTGTTTCTCAGAAAGTTTCAGCAGTTCTGGTTTTGATATAATGTCATGACTTTCTTTGAAGAAGATAAGGAATTACCAGGGTTTGGAAACCTCTTACAACACTCTTGGTGGTTGCTCCCAGTCTGAAGCTGATGAACAGGAGGAGGGGAGAGAAAAAAGTTAAACTAGAAACTCTAATTAAGAAAAATTATTTTTACCCAGATTATCAGCCAGAATGTAAGGAATGGGGAACTTCCACCTGGTGTTTGGGTCTCTCAAGCCATTTCTGGAGCTCTGTGAAAACAAAGGCAAAGGTGTCTGGGAACCCTGGTTCTTGACGTCTCCTTGGCTTTCTACTTCAATAAAACCTTATACCACAAACAGCATATGACACAATTCAAACAACTTAGTAGCATTTGTCCTCTGATGAGAACTTCCTTATCAACAATTTGGAAAATTCAGAGAAATCATTAAGAGGAAAATGAATGAGTTTTACAAGTCCACAAAACTGAGATGGTTACTCTAAACTTTCTTCACTCACTCACTAGGAAAATTGGTTAGACACACAATTAAATAATCATAGACTCTTTTGTAAAGCTCTTTGCTAATTTTTTCATCTGTTTTTGTCATCAGCAACTAAAGTTGAAGTCCTTCTGCCCGCAGATCATAGATTAGAATTATTTTGCCTACCTCCACAGTGCCCGTCCCAGGGCTGGACACAGAGCAGAGGCTTATCCCAATGACACAACCAATTTCTGAGGAAAATTATTATGTCATTGGCAGGTACTCACCGGCAGGAGGATGTCCCCTTGAAAGAGGTCCAAGCCTGAAGCTAGACGTGGAGTTTTAAAAAAGAATATTTGAGTATTTCTAAAAGATATCTCTCATAAAAAAATTAATCTTCATCATTGAAAATCTTTAATTATCAATCTTTAGGAGGTGAAACTCTTTTTAAAACAGTGTGAAAATTCCCTGTATTTAAGTGAATTTAAATGGTCCATAAGTATCACTTACTGTTATATCATCTGTTTTCATTTTGAAACAAGAAACCTTGCCCAAAAGCCTTAGGAGTAAGTGCCGAGGTAGAATGGAGCTTATTGATCACTGATTCCAAACCTCACATACTTGAGAGGGAAAAAGAGAATCCAGAGACTGGTAGTGATGTCCTAGGTGGTCAGTGGCTGAGTCAGGGTTAGATCTCCTGGCTTCCTGTCCAGGGTCCTTTCAGTTCTTGTACCATCCTGCCTCCCAGTTCCAGTAAATGTGTTTGTTTTGCTCTGTGCCAAGAAAAAAAGATACTACCCTCCAAATCCAAGCTCCAGGTGCTGCCCTTGTAATAAGGAAGACCAGGTGAATGTGGATAAATCCATTCAAAACTCTGTCTCCAAACATTTGCTTCTAGGAGCTTAGCAAAATATAGTCTACTACTGCTGGTGAGGCTTAGTCCTGGCCTCATGGTGTATCTGAAAATATCATTCTTAAAAGGGGAGTTCCTCATAGGAAAACTTCTCAAGCATTTGAAAGAATGTCATTTGTTATCATAACCCTCATGTGACAAGTAGCCTCCACTTTAAAATGCAACAACTTCAACAGGATCATTGGTTTGAACTTCTTCTGAGAACAGCCCCTTATTTACAGCTGGGGAAACTAAGCCAGAGAATAATCACCACAGGCTCACGTGATGACAAAGACCCTAGTTGGCAGGGCCTGTGGCTCCTTCGGGAACAGGTTTAGGTCTCTGAAAATGACATTGAAGCAGTGCTAGGAGGTTGGAGGCATCCTGGTTTCACTTGCTAATGACGAACGCTGTCCTGCTTTCAGCTTTGCTGAACTCCTATAACTCTATTTGTAACAGCAAAATTAAATATACAAACTCAGCAATGATACTACTGTGCCACTTTCAGGAGGACCTGGGTTTCAAATTGCACTTTCAGTATGGGTTCTAGGAGCTGGTCTATCCACACTCTCCCACAGGCTTCTCATGAGCAAAAGTATACATTTTCCTGATACCTGGCCAGGATTAGGGACGGAGCGGGGGTGAGTTATTTCACTTTCAGGGACACATGGATGAGGTTGGGGGGCGGGAAGGGGGATGCAGCAGGAGGAGCGCATTCCCCAAAAAGTACATGTCCAATAAAAGGCAGTTCTTTCACATAGCACATACTGAAGTGCCTAAGGAAGAAGAGAAATGATGACTCAGTTTCTCCCTCCTCTCAGCAACAGATGAAACTGATGGATTTCTTCAAGAAATGTATTTGTGGACAAGATGTCTAAATGCAAACACCTTTACACTCTTCTCTAAGTCTCAACTAAACAATTGTTAGTAAATGTGACTGGCCAGAAGAGCGGCTGGGGTCCTCTCCTTGGATGGCCACTAAATATAACCACTCTTACTATAAATTCCTTATAATTTTCATTAATAAGTAGAAGAATTATCCATTTTTCTTTCCCTTTTTCAAAATAGAAAGTGAAACACTGAGATTTTTATAAACAGAAAACTTGTTACATATTGTGAGATCTATCAAAGACTCACTAACTCTCCTACAAAATCTAGTGTAATCATCTTTCTCTTACCACTTTTCCACTTTAAGTAACTCTTTAAATCCTACTGAAGCACCAACAAATCTCTCTCCCCCAAAGTTACCAATACAGTATATTATGAAGGTAAATGCTCTTCAGTCATTCAACTGCTGAGTCTTAATTTATTTCAAGGCATTGAAGATGCAGAAGATGAACCTACCTAAGTTGATTTCTGAAATATCCTTCTGTTCACCAAAGTCTGTATCTTGTACTGCTAAAAGTGGGGAAAAAAATGTTACTAGTCTTGCTGAACGAAAGAAAGCTCAGAAACACTCTGTACACATTTCAATTGGTTCTTACCATCTCCTTCAGAAAGATGTTTAATCTGAAAGGAAATAAATATACAGAATAATGGATGATATATACTAGAATTAATATTTCTAAATTCTCAGAAGAGCAGAAATCTACTTACCAATAGAGCTGCTATTTGGGCAAAAAGCAAAGTGAAAGAGAGAACACAAATGGATGTAGTCCAAACCATTGTTGCAAGTGAATGGATTTTAGCGAAGACACATTGTGATAAATAACTTTTGAACCTTGCCCTGACTGTTAAATTAGAAACTTTGACCCTTCCATTTATACTGTAGTGTTAAAAACGGTAGTCAAAGAAAATGTCATTAACCCTTCTAAGGACAGATACTAAGTCTAATTTAAAACCTCAAGCTCCACAGACTAGGGAAAAGTTTTAGAAAGCCAATATTGAGATTAGCTTATAAAAACCAATAGCATTTTCTACACACTAGAAATAATTGTTCATAAAATACAACAGATAAATATCCACTTCACAATAGAAATAAAAATAATCTACAAAATGTTTACAAAGTACTTCAATCTAATAAAAGATGAATTAGAATTTTATGGAAGCATTATGAAGCAATTGTTGAAGAACATAAAAAACTCAACTATATATATATTTATATATACATACATATACACATTTCCATTTCCAATATGTATACTATACAATATATGTAAAATGTCATGGATGGGAAGACTCAGGGTAATAAAGATCGTCATCCCTCTCACACAAATCAGTAAATTCAATATCATTGCAATCAAGATCCTAACAGGGTTTTCAGTAGAACCTAACAAACTGTTTCTAAAATTCACATGAAAGGGTAAACCTCCAAGATAAGAAAATTGGGAAAAGGAAAAATAAGGAGAAAGGAACATCCCTAACAGAGCATCAGTATTTTTTATAAAATTATGGTAAGTAGAGAGTAGCAAAAAAATAATACAGAAACTTTGTTACCTTTAATAAATGATGTTGGGACACCAGAATCTCCATATGGGAGAAAAAATAAATTCTTGTTCCACACCATGCACAAAAATACACTACAAGGATCAAATACATGAATATGAAAATCTAACTTTTAAAGAGAAAATATAGAAAAATACCTTTGATCTTGAGATCAGGACAGGCTGCTTAAACAAGAAACAAAGCATAGAAATCAGAAAGGAAAAGAAGAATAAATTTGACTATATCAAAGTTTAAGCTTCTTTATGATGAAAGACACAAAAACATAGGTAAAAGACAAGTCAAAAATGAAAGAAGCTATTTATATGACATATAAGTAAATAAGGGTAAGTATCCAGGATATATGAGGAATTCCTACAAATCATTGAGAAAAAAGACATGGAATTTAAGAGAAAAGTGGGCAATAAATAAATAAATAAATAAATAATAAATAGGAAATTCACATAAAAAGAAACCCAAGTGACCAATAAAGATAAGAGAAGATTCTCAACCACACAAATATTGAGAGAAGTGCTAACTCAAATAACAGTGAAATGCCACCTCAAGATCGGAATGGCATAAATGTAGAAGACTGACAATACCAACTGTCTCAACAAGGATGTGAGCAAATAAGAAATCTCATGCACCACTGGTGGGACAGCAATTTGTGGTATCTAATAAAGTTGATATGTGCATAGCTTATGAGCTAGAAATTCCAATTTTAAGTATATACCCTAAAGAAACTCACATCTCTGTGCTCAAAGTGCCAAATAAGATATTCATCACAGTGTTTTTTAATGCAATTTTGAGATATATTCACATACCATAAATCATCCAAAGTGTACAATCAATTGCTCGCAGTATCATCACATAGTTGTGCATTCATTGCCACAATCAATTTTTTGAACATTTTCATTACTCCAAAAAAAAGGATAAAAATAAAAATAAAAATAAAAGTAAAAAAGAACACCACAAACATCTCATACTCCTTACCCCACTCCCATTATTCATTTATTTTTTGTCCCCCTTTTCTACTCATTTGTCCATACACTGGATAAAGGGAGAGTGAGCCACAAGGTTTTTGCAATCACATAGTCACACTGTATAAGCTTTATAGTTATACGATCATCTTCAAGAATCAAGGATACTGGATTGCAGTTCAACAGTTTCAGGTGTTTCCTTCTAGCTATTCTAGCACACTAAAACTAAAGAGGGATATCTATATAATGCATGAGAATATCTCCAGAATGACCTCTTGACTCCATTTGAGATCCCTTAGCCACTGAAACTTTATTTTGTTTAATTTCTCTTCCCCCTTTTGGTCAGGAAGGCTTTCTCAATCCCACAATGTCAAGTCTAGGCTCATTCCTGGAAGTCATATTCCACATTGCCAGGGAGATTTATACCTCTGGGAGCCATGTTCCATGTAGGAGGCGGGGAGCAATGTCTTTACCAGCCAAGTGGGCCTAGAGAGAGAGAGGCCACATCTGAGAAACAAAAGAGGTTCTCTGGGGGTGACTCTTAGACACAATTATAAGTAGGTTTAGCCTCTTCTTTGCAGTAACAAGCTTCATAAGGGCAAGCCCCAAGATTGAGAGCTTGGCCTACTACAACAGTGGTCCCCAATGCTTGCAAGAATATCAGGAATTCCCCAGGTAGGGAAGTTTAATGTTTCCATATTTTTCCCCAGGACCTCAAGGGGCCTTTGCAAATACTTTTTATTCTCTGCCCAAATTACTCTGGGATGTATTGGGGTTTCACACTAACCTATACAAACCAACCACATCTCACCCCCTCTTCAAGGTTCCATGTAATTATGTTGGTTGAATAAACTGACCAAACAAGTTAAACTGTATAGTGTGCTACAGAAAATATAGATTTTGCACCAAATAAACACCTCTTCCTTTGGTCTCACACAGAAGTTGAGGTTTTAAAACACAGTCAATATCATTCTTTTTGCTTTAATCTGGTTTACCTTAGTAAATCAAGTCCATTTTGTTCATATCTCTACCTGAAGTCTGATCTCTTTTTCAGCTTTTTAAACATTTGCTGTATGGGGTAATGCTGACATTCATAGCCACCAAACCCTGGCTCTGAGTCTCAGGTGTCACACAGATACCTGAAGTTCCAGGGACCAACCAGGTTATATACAAACAGCTCAGCATCTCAGAATTTAGAGATAACCACTCCAACTCTTGAATGAATATGACTGCTGTAAGAGCTTACAATCTAGGAACCTTTACCATAAGCCTTCCCCTGATAACCTATGCTCTCAGATTCATTCTCAGAGTTCGCTCATTATAGTTAGTCCATATTAGTGAGGCATTATAATGTTTGTCTTTTCAAGTCTGGCTTATTTCACTCAACATACTGTCCTCAAGTTCCATTCACCTAGGTGCACACCTCACAACTTCTTTTCTTCTCGCTGCTGCTCAGTATTCCATTGTATGCATATGCCACAATTCACCATTCCATTTGTATCAGTCGATGCACCCTTAGGCCACCTCCATCCATTGCGAATCATGAATATGTCTTCCATAAACACCAGTGTGCAATGTCCACTCATGTCCCTGTTCTCAGTTCTTCCAAGTATATACCCAATAACAGGGTTGCAGGACCATAAAGCAACCCCATGCTTAGCATCCTGTGGAACCACCACACTGCCCTCCAGAGGGGCTGCACCATTCTACTTCCCTACCAACAGGGAATAGGTACACTCCTCTCTCCACATTTTCTCCAGCACTTGTATCCCTCTGTTTATTTTTTTAACAGTTTTGTTCACATCATACAATCCACCCTAAGTAAACAATTAATGATTCTTAGTATAATCACGTAATTATGCATTCACCACCACAATCTATATGAGGACATTTCTATCTCTTCCCCAAAGAAAGAGGAAAAGGAGGAAAAAAATGAAGAAGAAACCTACAAAAGATAGAAGAAAAATAAAATTAAAATACAATGAAAAGGTCAGACAATGTCACCACCATCAAGAATTTCATATCACTCCCTTATATTCCCCTCTTATTGACATTAAGCTTTGGTATACTGCCTTTGTTACAACTAATGAAAGCATCTTACAATGTTACTGTTAACTATAGACTCTAGTTTGCATTGATTGTATTTTTTCCCTTATACCATCCAATTTTAAACTCCTCGCAATATTGACATTCATTTGTTCTCTCCCTCGTTTAAAAACATTCTTATATTTGCACATTTAATCACCATCATTGACCACTCTAGGCTTTGCCAAGTTATACAATTACAGTCTTACTGTCTACCATTGTGTCTTTTTTATTCTATATGTCATATCTTGTTTTTCCTCTCCCTCTCTTTCTACCCTTATTGATAGTCTTCATTTCTACACTCTTCTCCACACCTCTCTCTCCTGTCTTTTCCTATCTGCCTGTAGTGCTCCCTTTAGTATTTCTTCTAGAGCAGGCGTCTTGTTCACAAACTCTCTCAGTGTCTGTCTGAAAATATTTTAAACTTTCCCTCATTTTTGAAGGGCAGTTTTGCCAGATACAGAATTCTTGGTTGGCAGTTTTTCTCTTTGAAGTATCTTAAATATATCATACCACTGCCTTCTTGCCTCCATGATTTCTACTGAGAAATCCATACATTGTCTTATCAAGCTTCCTTTGTATGTGATGGGTCACTTTTCTATTGCTGCTTTCAGAATTCTCTCTTTGTCTTTGACATTTGAAAAACTGATTATTAAGTGTTTTGGAGTCAGTCTACTCTGCTCTATTCTGTTTGGGTTATGCTGTGCTTCTTGGAGCTATAATTTTATGTCTTTCATAAGAGATGGGAAATTTTCAGTGATTATTTCCCCTGTTATTCTTTCTGCCCCCTTTCCCTCTCTTCTCCTTCTGGGACACCTGTGACACGTATATTCATTACTCATGTTGTCATTCAATTCCCTGAGACCTCTGCTCATATTTTTCCATTCTCTTCCCTGTTTTCTTTTTGTGTGTGCTGGATTTCAGATATCCTATTCTCCAGTTCATGAACCCTCTCTTCTGCCTCTTCAAATCTGCTGTTGTATGTCTGTTGTATGTCTGTTGTATGTTGTATGTATGTTTTTATCTCTTCTATTGTGCCTTTCATTCCCATAAGTTCTGCCAATTGTTTTTTCACACTTTTGAATTCTTCCTTATATTTGCCCAATGTCTTCTTTATATCCTTCATCTCTTTTGCCATATCTTCCCTCAATGCATTGATTTCATTTTTGAATTGATTTAGGAGATGTGTTTGATTAATAATCAGCTGTTTCAATTCCTGTATCTCAGTTGAAGTGCAAGTTTTTTCCTTTGACTGGGCCATATCTTCACACTAGGAAGAGATCTGTAATTTTCTGTTGTCTAGGCATCTGGTTTCCTTGATTACCCCATTCAGATTTTCCCAGACAGACAGGCTCAGGTCTCAGGAAGAGGCTGTACTCACTACCAGAACCTCCCCACTAAATCTCACTACATCATAGTTCTATGCTGTGATCAGCCATTCTACCCATTCCCAACTGGTTACAGATGACCCTCATCAGTTGTTCCAGAATATTTTCTAGTTGTTCTTGGCTATTAACTATTTTCTCCAAGGGACTGACTAAATTCCACACACCCCCTATGCTGCCATCTTTGCCCTGCCTTGCAGTGTTTTTTTGATCTGGAGGAAATGTGTTTATAGTAGAAGAAAAAAAATAATTATGAGGTTTATTCGGTGGTGTGCTACTAAATGTTTTACAGCCAATTATCTCTAAAAAAAGGAAGCCCTCATCTATAGTGTTGTTCCTTTCCATGGTGTACATACTCCCACCAAGGCCAGTTTCAAACTACCAACTCTGTCTCTGAATATTGTGTTAGGAAGAGATGTGCACGTTGACCCTACCACCCCAGCATGGTACTGCTGATTTACACAGCCTTCTATTGGAGTCCCTCAACCCTGCATCTCTTCGCCTAAGTCAGACCCGCTGCTGGGCAGGTGGGCAGGTCCTGCTGTTAGAAGAACATTCCCTGCAGTGATGGAGCACCTAGGGGCAGAGAGTGGGGCTTTCAGAGCTACAGAACAGGAGGCATGACTGCAGGGCACTGCTTCTGATTGGCAGAGAAGGTCTGTGACTGACACAGCCCTTGGGGTGAGATTGTGAAGGAGGGAAAAGAGGTCCACACCCCCCACCCACACCCCCTTTTTAACTGCTGGAAGCCGCGATTGTTTTCCAAAAGAACCTAAACTTGCTGAGAAGTCTAAATGACTTAGATCGACAAATATAACCTATACAATTAAAAAATAGATGGCGAGGAACTTGATAAATATCAGCTTTATGAGAATCATTGGCTCTAACTATTTGGAAGAAAATTACAGGGGACTGTTATTTCTTAAGTGTGTTTGCTTAATTTTTCTCAAATTTGGAAGCATATATAACCAAAATGAGCATCTGTTAATTCTGGAGATCAGAAAATAGGGATTCAAGACTCTTTAAATTTTGTTTTCTAAAGAAACAGGCTATGCTCTTGCTATGGTACTGTTCCCACTAAATCTCAGGTGTTAGGATTTCAAATAAGCTGTTAATTCTTTCCACTTTCCCCTACCTCTAGCCAGATGTGCTTTTATCTTTCCCAGCCTCATATTTTTCTGAGCATCAAACTATAATAATGGATCTGGAGTTAGATCTATGGGAATTTAAATCCCACCGGAACCACTGACACACTGTGGAATTTTGAGCATCTGTTTTCTGTGGATAGTGGTAGACAGCAGTACCTACTTCATGGGGCTGATGTAAAGAGATACTACATTGAGATATGTAAACCACAGGTACCAGAAACGTAAGAAGCACTCAATAAATGATAGCTATTTCTAGCCCCTCACACTGCCTGCTGGCAGAAAGCAGGAAGTAAGTACCCAGAGCTCCTCAGCACACTCCTTTGCTCTGCAGAATCTCTGATGATAGGAGCACAGGCCTTGAGTGGACACAGCATGACCCTGGTTGCTTTCTTTTTATGATCTTGACCATAGGCACTTCATCGTCTCATGTCCCAAGGAGTCAAGTGAGTGAGGCTGGGAGCCTTAAGTCCTTGGTTTGAAAGGTTTATGGCTTTGTAGTTAAAAGGTAGACTATGCATTCTGCTGGGCAAGGTCCATGCTTTATTTTCTGTATCTACCCCAGGTCTAGCACATGGTAGGCAATCAGTTAGCATGTTGGGTGAAATACAGTAAAATATAATTTTCTCTAAAGGTATTGGATGCAGTGACTTGCTTTGATCTCACCGACAGCATTTTTCCAAAATGGGAAGAGTGATCTGAAGCTCAAGGCCTTGGCAGGTGGAAAGGGGGAAACCCTTCCCCAACTGTTGTCAGATGCTCTCCATCCCCATATGAGCCCAGGTCAGGACCTCCTTGGAACCTCCTGGGAACTAAGAGGCTGGTGAAGTCCCCTCACCACACCCTCTTCTTGGGGAATTTCTCTGCCTTCTGCTTCCTCCGCTTTCTACACACAGGGCTCTGCCCTCAATCAGCTGTCAGTGGCCTCTAACACAAGTGACCTTGCTGCTCCTCCAGTGGCCATCGACATGTTAACCAGTGCTCACAAGCGTTTACAGCAAGCATGGCAAACTTTTTCTATAAAGGGCCAGGCAGGAAATATTTGAAGCTTTGTGGGCTATACAGTCTCAGGAGTGACTAACTGTTCCACTCTGCTGTTGTAGCATGAAAGACGCCACTGACAATAAGGTAAAGGATGGGGTGTGGCTGAGTTCCATGGAACTTTGTTTACAAAGACAGGCAGTAGGCTGTATTTTGCTGACTACTGGTTTTTAGAGAATTGCCTGTTAGATGGTGGAGATCAAGATAGTGATAATAATTATAACAGAAGCAGCAGCAGCAACCAGCATGTGCATTACTGAGGACTAAACTCCCTTCTAAGGGTCTAATATGTAATTACTCATTTAATCCTTACAACAATCCTATGAGGTAGGGTTACTGTTATCACCATTTTACAGATTAATAAACTGAGACACAGAAGGATTAAGAAACTGCCCAAGGTCACACAGCTCCAGGCCAATGCTCCTAAAATACTCCCTGAGAGGCAGCTTTCTCTCCCTAGGACTGGCCCTGGCAGCCCAGGGGTGAGTCCTCCCATGTGAAACTGCAGCGTGGAGGGTCCCACATTCAAGGGGTACAGTCTCCCACAGATTACCAAGATTTAGCCTTTAGGGAAACAGTTCCCAAGCTATAGAATCCTTCAAAATCTTGAAAGCTCACAGACTCCTGGACCCAGAAATTGGAAATTTGGAAATTCTGATTCAGGTCAGAGGGTAAAACCCAGGAATCTGCATTTTTAAAATAAACACTTCCATGATTCTGATACAGGTAGTCTGTGGAAGACACTTTGAAAAACAGGGCTCCATGGAAATTGCCTTGACCAGATGCTTTACTCAGAGTGTGGTTATTAGAAGACTTCCCCCTCATTCTCTTTTTTATAAGAAAATCAAAAGATTATAACAGCCTCCAGCTTCCTAGTGAGGCAGTGTCCGATATTAAGAATCAGAGAGATCTTCTATGTACAAATGTGCTTCAGAATGCCTGTGAGCACAGCCTCTCTGGAGGGCAGCCTTGGGACTTGTCTTTTTGACAAGCAGGTGAAGTTCGAGGCCCGCCGAGCTTTGCAGGCAGCTCTGTCTTGTACAGGGTGAAGATCAATCCCAGGGGCCAGGCTTAGAGAACAAAGCACCTCTTCTTATTCACCTGACCGCCCCGATAAGCTTTTCTCTCCACATCCAGAAAAGGGTAAAAAGGGTTTGTTTTCAGCTTTTCTGCCTTCATAGGCCCCAAAGAACACATTGTCACCCTTCTTTCATGGTGTGGGGAAGAACTAGACAGGAGGCTTACTTCATTTTTTTTGCCAATTCTCTTCCTACTTATTGAATCCCTATAGAGTTCTTGAAATTGAAGAAGACTCAGCTGCAGAGCTATAGGGTGTCTCCGATCTCAGGAAGAGTCACTGAGCTCTACTAATATGAGGGTATTCTCTGTTCAAAATCCAAAATGGACCATGGCAACTGGGAGGAAAGACAAAGCACGTGGGAGTGGTTGAATGAAGGGAAGACACAACGGGGTTGGGCTTTTCTCTGAAAGGAAATGTGATTCTAAAGAGGAAGGGGTCTAGCTGTTTTCTACTGCCTCTGAAGTTAGGGTATGATGAAACAGTCTTACATTGCAAAAGGGATACTTAATTGTTACTGGCCATTTGAGGATTCTTGGGTCCTAAACTGTGTTGAGGAGGGAGACAGTGTTAGTCACAGTGGATAATGCCAAATACAGTCTGGGGTCTGAGGTGAAATGGACAGATGAAATTCTTCAGAAAGAGATGTTGGTAGAGTAAGAATGGATGGGACTTCGTATGAGGATTTTTCTTTGACCCAGGAGAAGTCATTCAGTTTTGAGGTCATTTAATGGAAGCAAGATGATGGTAAGTCACACATGTAACACTTGATATAGAGAACAAGAGGCTCAGCTCTCTGAGGAAACAGATGGAATTTGTAACCCCACTTTCCTTTGAAAACCGCAAAATTGTTTTTGGTACAGCTGATTTTTTAATGCTCTGTTCATGGTCAACTGCAGTATCTGACACTTCGATGGGAATCTGAGTTAGTTTTATAAGGGGAAGATGGGGGGGAGTTTATTGGAAATCCTCATGATAATTGGTCAAAATTAATTGCGTAGCTAAGGAGGCTTCCTGAATTAGTAGATCGGTTTATGTCCACATGCTGAGTCAAATTTTTAAATATAAGTTCATCTTCTAATTACTAATGGTGAGAGTGGGAAGTCTATAGTGACAGGCCCTTTCTAAAACAATGCCACATGTCCCACACTAATGAGGACAATTTTGCACGAACATGCAAGCAAGCATGCCAGTCATTTATGACCTGTGAATAGTTGGCCTAAATGACTCAACATGGCCAGGAAAGGAAGAAAACTAGTCACACCTTGATTTTTCAAGTGATATTCTGGGAACAGCACTTTGCCAACCACCTACAAATGTCCTTCCCTTGAATGGCATTTCTTTTTCTTAAAATAACAGTGATTTCAATAACAAGAAATGAATTATCAGGTGCTTATTACATGGCAGGCACTATGTTAAACTCTTTACATATGTTATTTAATTCTCATGACAATCCTATAAGGAAAGAATTGTTGCCTTTATTTTATAAAACACTAGGTTCAGAGAGGTTAAATGCCCAGAACCTGAAAAATAACAAGGTGGGAAATTAGCCAATGATGTTGTTCTTATCCCAGGTTAGTCTCCATTCTCAGTTGATTAGCTGGACAGACATATTGCTACATGTGCTTGTTCATGCATTCATGCATTAATGAATTCATCCATCAAATTTTTATTGAGTGCCTCCTCTGCCAGACATTGTGTTAGGCACTGGGGAAACAGCTGTGAACCAAACAGACCTTGTTCCTGCCCTCGCTGAGCTTAGAGCAGAGTCATATCATGGGAGGCAAACAATAACATTTGAGTAGATTCCAAAGTAAAGAGTCCACCAACTAGTGAAGAGATAATTTGTGGTACATTCATACAATAGGATAGAATTCAGCAATAAAAAGAAATGAACCACTGAAACAAGCAACAACATGGATAAGTCTCAAAAACATTATGCTAAGTGAAAAAAATCAGACACATACGCTGTGTGATTTCATTTATATGAAACTCAAGTAAAACAAAATTATAGTAATAGAAGCAGATCAGTGGTTGCCAGGGGCCAGGGAGTGGGGAGAGGAGTTTGACTACAAAGAGTAAGAGTAAATGTTTGGGAGTGATGAAAATGTTGTATATTTTGATTGTGGTGGAGGTGATTATACAACTGTATACATTTGTGAAAATTCAACAGATTGTACACTTAAAATTGATAAATTTTATTTCATGTAAATTATACCTCAATAGAGTTGACAAAAAATGCTAGAAACCCTTGGGTCCACATTCCACTTCTCCCATCAACAAACCAGATGACACTGGGCAAATCACTGAATCTATGTTTGATTTCTTCATTTTTAAAATGGGTTTAATGAGACCTGATCTACTTCTCTTATTATTAGGATAAGGGAATTTTGAAAGTACAGGTGGAAAGCTTTGAAGTGCATTAAATTCTATGTAAATATGCAACTTTATCATTGCTCATCAGTGAGGGCTATTCTATACCAATTTACAGAGGCCTAGAATGAATTTAATTTTTGTTAGCTTTCAGAACATTTTGGTTTTTGATCTTACAAGAAGGCAGTCTCATGGCTGAGACAGGGCTTCAGTCTTGGGTCAGCATATAATAGGGTCATCTGCTCTGGATTTGACCCATCAAGTGGCTGAGCAGATGAAAATATCATCTCCTGAAGCTTTTTGCCAACATGCCCACATCCCTACATAATTAACAAGTCCTTGTCCCCTGTCTGGCTGGGTGAGTGACCATTGCTGCAGGTGGATCCAAAGAGCCTGGTGGTGGAACAAAATAAGCAATCAATATTTGGCTTTATGCTTTCCTTTATTCACATCCAGAGATTTA
This sequence comes from Choloepus didactylus, assembly GCF_015220235.1. NCBI lineage: Eukaryota > Metazoa > Chordata > Mammalia > Pilosa > Megalonychidae > Choloepus > Choloepus didactylus. The sequence goes on from NC_051313.1 coordinate 104,913,148, forward strand.
ACTCCTGTGCCGGTTTGAATGTATTATGTCCCTCAAAATGACATTATGTTTGATGTAATCTTGTGTGGGCAGATGTATCAATGTTGATTAGATTATAATTCTTTGAGTGTTTCCACGGAGATGCGATCCACCCAACTGTGGGTGATGACTCTATTTGGATGGTTTCCATGGAGGTGTGGCCCCATCCATTCAGCATGGGCCTTGATTAGTTTACTGGAGCACTATATAAGCTCAGACAGAAGGAGCAAGCAAGCTATAGCCAAGAGGGACACTTTGAAGAATGCACAGGAGCTGAGAAGAGAGGAGCTGCAGATGAAAGACAGTTTGAAGATGGCTGTTGAAAGCAGACTTTTGCTCTGGAGAAGCTAAAAGAGGAAAAACACCCCAAGAGCAACTAAGAGTGACATTTTTGAGGAACTGCAGCCTAGAGAGGAACGTCCTGGGAGAAAGCCATTTTGAAACCGGAACTCCAGAGCAGACACTAACCATGTGCCTTCCCAGCTAACAGAGATTTTCTGGACACCATTGGCCATCCTCCAGTGAAAGTATCCGATTTTTGATGACTTACATTGGACTGTAACTTTGTAACCAAATAAGCCCCCTTTATAAAAGCCAATCCATCTCTGATGTTTTGCATTCTGGCAGCATTAGCAAACTAGAACAACTCCTTAGTGCTGACTATTTTCCTGAAGAAGCAGAAGAGTTTTTTTCTCAATTCTGAAGACAATTCTTCTGCCACCAATTTTTATTTTATTTATATTCTGAAATGATATTTTTAAAGAATTCAATATTCTTTAATAAATATTTCATATCTTCTTATTTTATTACAATTCAATATGCCACCAATTTTTAAACTACTTACACTAAGAAAGAAATTGAGTGGCACAGATAATCCAGCTTGACCTGTTAACCATCCAGTCAGTATTTTTGATCAGCTCACTGATATGTACTTGGCCCCATGCTTAGGGGGAAACCAAGAAGCATATCGCACATTCCTTGTCTTCAAGATCTTTAAATTTAATTTTTCTGAATATTTAATCTCTTCATTTACTGGGTTTGGAAAATAATGTTTCTAAAATTAAAATGTATCCATTATGGACTATTTCTTAAATATTTAAAAATTTTTAAATGTAAACTGAAGAAAAGAAAAAATGCCATTAATCTCACAACCCACTATTGGCATATAGTCTGTTTCCTTCCAGTTTTTTTTTTTGTTGTTATTTACATATACATATTTTATAATAATAGAAAATTTTCTACATTTAACCTTTGATCACAAGTGCTTACAAGGAGTCATTGAATTAGAATGTCATCGTTTTTTCCTAAATTACCCTTCTCAAGAGCACTCACTAGTGCACAGTCCTCCCCCATGGGCTTTCACCAATGCAGGCCCCACCACAAACACCAGTGTAGGTCCTCGGATGCCTCAATGATTTTAAAAATAATCTTATTAAGTTTTTCTGTCTTCACTATTAATAGTTATTCGGTGCAAAAAACAAACAAACAAACAAAAGAGACTGGAAAGCACAGTAGGAAAATGCTAATCTTAATCCCATCACCCAAAATAGCCACTGCTAACATTTTAGCATATGTCCTTCCAGAATTTTCCCCCTGCTTGTTTCTCTTCAAAAAAAATATTGGTTACATTCAGTTTATTGTCTGACTTGCCAGTGTTTTCCCATGTCAATAGATAGTCTTCAATAACATGATTTTTAGTGGCTACATATATATCCATAGACTGGATATACCAAACTTAACTCACCAGGCTTGTGCTGGTTTTGCTTATCATAGACAATGCTAAAATAAATATCCTTGCATTCGCAGTTGTATGTACTTCAGTGTGTTGCCAGAGAACAAATTCCAAGTGGAATTGAGTCAAAATGTATTGAACTGTTTTAGTGTATAAATGAGCATAATTACAAAAGATCCCAATTCCCCCACCATCTGAAAACATCTCCCAGAAAGGTGAAAGCAGTTTGAACACCTTTATCCAAGACCCTCATACTGTGGGAATTAACTCCTCAAGAAGAAAACAAAGTAAATATACTTTGGTTTGATAGGTTTCAAAGACAACACAAAAGTGAAGAATGTTAGGATTTATAACCTATACAAATCAATGCCCAATCTCTTACCCTTCCTTAGAGGCTGTGATACAGGTAATAGCACACAGTTAACAAGAGTAGCAAAAATGTAAGCTTCCCATGGCAGGCCCTCCAAATGGGACAACAGTTACGAACATGATAAGCATGCCAGGTTTCTTAAGTTAACTTTTGTTATCTGGATGCTACTTACCAAAATGGAGCCAAGTATTCATCACCATTATATCATTTAATCTTAACTCAAACTTTTGATGTGTGTAATCACAATGATCATCCACATGTACAAGGTCACCATTAAGTGGTAGCCAGGTTTTGAAATCAGGGCTGTCTGGTGCTGTGGCCTGTGTGCTATCTTCTCTATCCCCCTGACTCTTCACAGAGGAGAAGTTGGTGACCATCTTTGGGATGTGATCTGGGATTCTATTTGGGCCATCATAGCCCCAAGACATGTCCTTTACCCTTAAAGTCCATCATTAAAGAACTGCTGCCAAAAGTCCTAGTGTCTTTTATTTTATTGGAACATCAAACCCCCTTTTAAAATTCCGAAATCCTTAGAAAGAGTAATGCTTCAAACCAAAGAATCTGAAATGTAGCTTCACCCCCGAAAGTACAGCTGACCTGAAATTTTGGAAACATTGCCTTTACAAAATTAGCTAGACCATGAATAAGGAGACCAACTAGACCTAACCAGTTATGCAATTATGTTATAAACAAATGTCAAACAAGGAGGCTTGAATTAATAAGTGATCATCATTTAAAGTAAGTGCAATTATTATATACTTTAGAGCTACTTAATTCTATTAATTACATTGTGAAATTGTAGTGTTATAAAGGTTTACTGACAAAAAGAAGATGGAGAAAAATAAAGCCTTGACTTTTTCTTCTTTGACTCTCATTAACCCTTGTAAGCCAGGCACGGACCTTCTCTAATCTCCTTGCTATAAACTAAATACCCATATGGGCACACTCACACAAGAATTCAGATCATGCGGTCTGTCTTGAAAAAAACACATGTAGACAACCCAGCTATTAACTTTTTCCAGCCATCATTTATTCATTCAAGGCTGCTCTTGTTCTTGTATTCCCTACCTTAGATACTATCCACCCATCTGCTCCAAAATAGAAATTTATCAGCCATCTTTGTTTCTTTCCTCTCATAGTAATCAATATCAATAGATTCTGGGAAGTCATCCTCATAATTAGTTCTCAAATCCATGGGCTTAACCCCATGGCATATCAGCATTACTTCTTCCTTCTATGACTGCATCAGCCTACTAACTAAATTCTCACCTTTTCACTTATATAGGATGCAAGGCTTTAAATATGTTTAAGTGTTCCAGAAAAGTAAGGTATTATAAGTTTTAAATTTGCTGTATTATATGCATGTATTTCTCTTGGCGTGTGTCTCTACATAGTCATTTATGGACACTCAGTATGTTAATGCTCTTTACATGACGTTTCTTAAATTCTTAACAGATCTGTGATGTTTTATGATTTCAGGACAAGTCACAATTTCTCTGGGTCTTCATTTCCTTATCTGTACAATGGCAAGTTACACCTTGAGGACACAGTTATCAAGCTCAAACATTCTGTGATGTCTTGAATAAATCTGCTGTCTACTTCTAAGATTTTATTTGCTTTAATGATTTACTTCTAGGGATTCATTTCCTACATGAGTAGGTGGCCCTGGTTTCACGCTATTTAAGATATCTAGTTCCTGATTGTACTCTGCCTGTCTTTGCTATTACTTGGTCCACAAGAGGGAGCCCATATTCTAGCAAATTAGATGTTGCTGAGGTTTCACAGAAATCATTCTCTTAAATTTCAGGGAGATCTCAGCGGGCACAGGCTTACAAGCAATTTAAACTGCACTTGTAACTTACATAGATATTTCAAAATATTATTGTTCACACAAATTTATTTTAATTTTTTTAAAAAGGTTATCTCCACCAATGGAGTGAATTTGTGATTTTTACCCATGATGTTGGAGTGAAGAAATATGTGAAATTTGTATTTAGCTAGACTTAAGGCTCTATTTGACCCTAAGGAGAATCCCCAATTCTTTAATTTACCAGGTTCCCACTTAATGGTTGTGCAGCATAATTACTTCTGCCTGGTCTACCTCAAAGGGTTTGATGAAGATTAATTTAAAGAATATGAAAATGATTTGATACACTGGCTAAATGTGTTATTATTATTAGGCAGGAGTTATTGTTGAAAAACCGAGACTCTGAATTGTGTTAATTATCTGAATTATAGTTAGATGTTTGTAGGAGAAAAAGTAAAATGAAGTCATAAAAAATCCAGTTTCTTTCTTGAAATGTATTTATTTGAAATGTCCATCAAATAGAAGAAAGGTACCCACAGATAAGAAATGTCCATGCTCAACAGTGTCAGAGTTTTTATGCTATATGGCAGATTTATCAAAATAAGGCCACCAAGTAAAACACTGATTTAAAAATGGTTTCAGGGTACAGTTTTTCACAAAACAAAACATTTTGTAGAACAAATAAAGCAGTTTTGAGGGAAGACTCCTAAACACTGAGAAAAGTTGATTCAAGAATCCATATTTATGGACTTTAGGTAAATTATCATGGGATTTGATGGGGGTGATGGCAGTTGCAAGGGAGGGGCTGGGACAGACTTAATAGGGAAAGGGGACAGGAAGCAGGAGGAGGAGGGAGATTTGGGGGTGGGGTGGATGGGAGAGTCAGACAAACTGACAGAGGATCCTGTGGGCAGGCAGACACTCGGTCAGCATATTACACACCAGAAGGCTGGCCAGGGCAAGGGAAGAAAATGTGAAAGATGCTGGCCACAAGAAAGGCTTCTTATAAGAGGTCACAGAGTTAGTGGAAAATGTGTAGGCTTTCAGTGTGGGTTTGAGTGACCCTGAGCAAGTTCTCCAATGTCTCTGAGCCTCAGTTTCTTCAACTATAAAATGAGGGAGATAATCCCTCCTCTCAGTTTTGCCCTGAGGATTTAATGTGGTAATTCATACATAAAGCACATGGTAAGTACTCCAAAAACAGTAGCTCTAACATCACCATTGTCATTACTCTCCTCTCCTCCTCCTCTTCATCATCATTCATACCTTGATCATCAGGTACTGTCGTCCTGCAAAAGCAGGAAACAGTAACAGGCCAGCTCCTGATGATAAAAGTCCTTAAGTCAATGCATCTAACTAGCAAGGTTTTGGGGCTTTCCATGCATAAAAACTAAATTAAAAACAAAACTCCTATTAAGTTTAACATGCATCTAACCTATAAACAAGCAATTGCACTCCTAAGGATTTACCTAAGAGAAATGAAAATATGTGCAAATAAAAAGGTGTGTGCCGAATATTCATTGCAACTTTAACGATAATGACCCTAACTGAGAAGCCACACGCATCTCCATCAAGCCTTATCTTCACCCCTCTTCCAGATTCAAACAAGTAAACACAGTTACTTCCAACCTGAGTAAGTAGAGGAGTGTTGGTATCCAGAAATACCTTAGATTATCCAAAATCCAGTCATTTAAATATGAGTATGTCTACAGTTACAGGAACCGTAATGCCTCAAATCAAGAAAACTTACCACCAAAGTTCTTAACTATTTTGTCCATGAGCCTTTTTGGCCATCTAATGAAGCCGATGGACCTCTTCTAGGGAAAGCATTTTTCAATTAGTAAAATAAAATACAGAAGAGACAAAGGAAACATATTTTATTAAAATGAAGCTATCAAAATATTAAAATAACATTTGTGATACTGTAATATAATGTTTCTTTATTGATGTATTAAATAATAAAGCCTAGAAAGAATTCCAAGAATTACCATAATTTCCAACTAATGATGAGTATAAATGTTATTTCAAGGTACTCATGATCTGAAGTACCATGACTGAAATATCATGCTATATTTTCATGAAATATCATGAAAATACCTGAGATGTCTATGTGTAAGTGTCCTAGGAGCTGTGAATTCTACTGTGGTTCGTTTCCACACTCATAATTGAAGGAAATTCTACATTTTACTTGTGGGTTAGTAAATATAAAGATATATTCCCCACCCCCATCCCCATCCAGGCAAGTTCATAGGCAACTTCAATCCTATGCAGTCACAAGAATAATTAGTTTGGAAAAGGACTCTTGAAATTATGACGGTCTGGCATTCCAAACCTGGATGGACATCATAATAATTTAGTGAATATTTTAAAAATAGAAATTACTGGGATTTAGCCCTGACTGACTGAATGTGCTGGTTTGGATATATTATGTCCCTCAGAAAGCCATGATCTTTTAATCCAATCTTGTGGGATATTTGGATTAGGTTGTTTCCATGGAGATGTGACTCACCCAACTGTAAGTGATAATTTTGATTTGATTATTTCCATTGAGGCGTGGCCCTGACCATTCAGTATGGGTCTTGATTAGTTTACTGGAGCACCATAAAAGAGCTCAGATCCAGATGCTTGTGAATGCTGACGCTTGGAGATGCAGACAGAAGAACGTTTGGAGACGTTAAGCTAAGAGATGAAGCCCAGAGTTTGCCGCAGAATATGCTCAGACGGGACCTTCAGGTACTTAGAGAAAAAAGCATCCTGGAAGAAAGAACCAAGAATGCACAGTAGTTGAGAGAGGAGCTGAAACAAAACCTGGGATCAGCAGATGCCAGTCACTTGCCTTCCCAGCTAACAGAGGTGTTCCGGTGCCATCAGCCCTTCAGTGAAGGTATCCTCTTGATGCCTTAGTTTGAACACTTGCATGGTCTTAGAACTGTAAATTTTCAACTTAATAAATCCCCTTTATAAAAGCGAATCCATTTCTGGTATTTTGCAAAACTATTAGATTTGGATATGATCTTGGAGATCCTCTTATTTTAAACAATGTAAGATTAATGTCTTATAATGTAGAATAGTGGGGACATAGTGATAGAAGCTGGTGAGGGGGAATGATAATCTAATATGTTCAGATATGTTAATGATGGTGAATTCAGAGGTATGGGAATGGATAGGGGTGACGATTGTTTGCTAATGGGATTATGGGTATCAGAGCTGTATTGAAGGTTAATAGGATTGAAAGGGCTTGTTTAAAGACTTGTTTCCCATAGATCAGCACCACAAATGTAGATAGGTGCTTGCATGATATACTTCTAAGGTATGACACTAGCACAGAGAGTTGACAATGGAAGGTATATGGGAAAAATCTACTTATTGCATACTAGGGACTATAATTAATAGGAATTCCATCCTAGTACCACACAAATACTAGGGACAAATAATTAAGGGCTGACAAGAGCGAAGAGGTGTTTTGGGTCATAAGAATTGTTTAAAATGGAGAGTGATGAGGATTGTACGACTAAGTGATGATAACATGAGATATGGATGGATTATCATGGACATAACATATGCTATGTGAACTTAGGAACCCCTATTTTATAAGTCAAGCCCTCGATCTTGAGGCTTGCTTGAGTGAAACTTATGGTTGTATAGGGGAGGCTAAAGCCCACCTATAATTATGCCTAGGAATCACCTCCAGAGAACCTCTTTTGTTGCTCAAATGTGGACTTTCCCTCTCCAAGCCTAACTCTGCAAATAAATCCATCACCCTCCCCCCCATTGTGGGACAGGACCCTCCAGGTGAGTGAGTTTTCCTGGCAACATAGTACATGGATTCTGGGAATGAGCCTGACACTGGCATAGAGGGATTGAGAACACCTTTTTGACCAAAAGAGGGGAAAGAAAGGCAACAAAGTAAGGTTTCATTGGCTAAGAGAATTCAAATAGAGTCAAAAGGCTGTCCTGGAGGTTACTCCTATGTAAGCTTCACCTAGATATGCCAAATGACCACAGTATGATAAGCCCAAGTCAACAGTAGTCATGAGAAACTTAAAGAATACCTGTATCCTTATCTGAGACTCTATAAAAGTTGTACTCATGAAGTTTATTCTTCAGAAATATAAATCCTTCAGGGAACTCCTATGTCAGCTAAGTCCCCAAACCCAGAGGCAATGGCCTCTTCAAGAGCATCAACCAGATGTGTCCCCTTTTCTCATAATGTCAACACCCCTTTTCAACATGAACAAGTTAGGGTGGTCACTGCCTAGACATCCCTGAAGATCAGGAAAGTCATTGAACTAGAGGAAGGTGTAGCAACAGACAAGATGGAATTTAACAGAGGATTATGAATACTGAATCTCTGTATAATTTTTTCTTTCTTAGTTGTTAGGGTATTCAAATAACTAGAAGGAAAGAATTTAAATGGTGGAACTGTAATTCATAGCATCCTTTGAAATTTGCTATATAGCTACTTGTTAAATTGTAATTTGAAAACTATCACCTTTTTGTATATATGTTATACTTCACAATAAGGAAATAACTGAAACTATGGCATTGTAACTCATAGCAACTTTGGAAATTTCCTATATAACTACTTGTTAAATCATATTTTGAAGGATATTATCTTTTTGTATATATGTTATATTTCACAAATTGGAAATAAATGAAACTATGGACATAATATTCTTTGAAATTTGCTCTCTAACTACCTGTTAAATTTCAGTTTGAAAGTTATTATTCTATGCATATATGTTATTGTCTACAAAAAAAAAAAAAAAAAAAGGTTAAAAAAAGTGAGTGTTCCCATTCCAAAATAACTGCCAGTTCCCTGCTGAGTCAAGCCCAGGATGGCCCCACTCCTCTTCCAAGGCCCTTTCTACAGCATGATGCTGCCTCTGCTTCATAAAACAGGTATAACTAGTTACTGACCACCCATGAAGGTGGGAGGAACAGATGAGGACTTCAAATGCAAGACTCTCCATCTGCTGCAAATCCTCAAATGAGCCTCCCTGAAATGGACTGGCTGTCATGGCAGAGTGAGGGTGGTAAGTTCATCTCTCACCCATGCATCATGTGAGGGATGAACCCATGGTCACTGTGAAGTGACCTAAGCAATGAAGATTCGTTGGTTGAGAGCTCAACCTCAGGGGCAAGAAGATAGACGCACCTTCATTCAGGGCTTTGCTGGCATAATAATGCTTGTCAGCAAGCCATTATTTTTTGTTATGTATCTGGGACACTGAAGGGTGAAAATGTTTAACAACTTCTTTCCACGTGGGAGGTATAGTAAATTAATGCTTGAGATGCATTATCTCATATAATTCTCACCACACCCTATATCATAGCCACTATTATCCCCAATCTACATACGAGGAAACTAGAGAGGTTAAGCAACTTGCCCAAGTTCCCACAGACTGAAGGGTTAGAGCTCCATCCAAATCCAGGCAGGCTTTAAAGTCTTATACCTGTGTTCTAACATCAGCCAGATGTCTTAGGGCAATTCACTGAACCTCTCTGACCTTCCGCTTGCGATGTCATTGGGGGATAATAAGACCTGTCTTATAGATGTGTCATACAGATTAGATAGAATACATTAAAGTGCTTAGTAGAGAGTCTAGCATGCAACAAATTCTTCATACAGGGAAGCTATTTTAGTGTCTTCTTCCTGTTGTTCTCATTTACTACACAAAACCTCATGGGGGGGGAAATATATTATGTCCCTTAATGTCCCAATGAGAGCAAGTATGAAAAGAGGGAACACTGAGGACACGGGAAGCCCATGGGGTCATAGATATGTTAAGGGATCCTAAAGACACTTTGTATATTACAATTTGGTCCACATCTGTGTGGACAATGGAAGACAGGCTATTATCCAGTCTTTAAAATGAGACAATGGATATTTATGTACTGAACAATGGAGAGCCTGGACTCCTGGACTCTTGTGACCCTCGGGGAAAACTGAGCTCACTTTGTAGATGAGGACACTCAAATCTGGGTTCATTACTCAGTGCAGCCAATGAAAGTCACACGGAATGAAGCTGAGGAGGAAAAAAGGGTTTATTGATGCTGGCAGGAGAATGGGAATTTTCCCAAATCTGTCCCCTCAAAGTGATTTTTCAATTGGCTTTTATGTAGGTCAGAGACAAAGAGAAATAATCATCTAAGTTAACAGGAAACAGAGGTCTGAAGAACTTCAGTATTTCATCTAGCCATTTCCTACCTCCTTCAGGATCCCCATCCTCTGTGATACCTGGGAAATGTGCCTCCAGAGTCTAGTGAGATAGATGAGAAGCTTTATTCATATCTAGTAGGTCTGGGGCAATAGATGACAGTTTATTCAAATCTGGGTACAGACTTTGCATTTATATATTGCTCCTTTGTAAGACTAAGCGTTCTCATTCACAGCTTGCTTCCAGCTTTAAAGTTATATTTAAAGGCTGTTTTAAAGGTTACATTTTAAGACTACTTTTGCAATTTCCAGCTTGCTTACAGTGTTAAGATTATATTTAAAAGTGACTGTTACAATTTGTATAGTAATACAATAGCCATTACATGGAACAGATAAAGAGTACCAATTCTCACAAAAACCCCAAGAAGGAAGGATAATTTTGCCTAAGTCTGCTTGACTAATAAGTCCATGATCTTAAAACACTAGACTCATTAGGAAACACTGAATGTAAGGGGAACAAATCAATTCAATATATTGTAAGCAAAGATGATATTTTATAATGAAAAGTAGCATTTCACATACCCCTGAGTAAGGAAACAAAAACAGGAACTAGAAAGTTGTCACCTCTCTCTCGGTCTTTTGCCTTGGTCCTCTCTCTCTTTGTAAAACACCTCTCTATACCTCCTCATCCCTACTGTGGAACTGACCACTCCACACTTCCAAAGTTTTATGACGTTTCAAGTTCCCAGGAGAAGAATCTTATTGGTCCAGCTTAAGTAAAATGTCTTCCAGTCACTGAGGATCAGTACAAACATGGCAATCAGGAATCATCTCTGTGAATTAGAGCACATAGTGAAAAGGGATTGATGGTCAGGAAGTAAACACTAGAAAAGGTGTCCTATGTAGCTATATTAATTTCCTACAAGATGTTCAAGCATTTTTCATGTCAAAAAGATCAGACCAAATATGGTCTGTATTAACACAAGCTTTAATTGAAGAATGTCTAATAAAGATGTTAGGTGGTCAAAGACATTGATTTAGGCAGAGAAGTTAGTGTTTTGGTTTACTAAAGCTGCCAGAATGCAATATACCAGAAATGGGTTGACTTTTAACAATGGGGGTTTATTAAGTTACAAGTTACAATTCTAAGGCCATGAAAATGTCCAAATTAAGGCATCAACAAGAGGATACCTTCTCTGAGGAAAGGCTGCTGGCATCCAGGGTTCCTCTGTCATGTGGGAAGACACACAGCAACGTCTGTTGGTCCTTCTCTCCGGGTTCTGGTTTCAGTGGCTGTCTCCAAATGTCTCTGGGTGTTCCTAAGCTTCTCTGAGCTCTCTCCAAAATGTCTCTGCCTTTTATCCTCTCATAAAAGACTCAAGAAAGGGGATTAAGACCCATCTTGAAAGGGCTGGGTCACAACTCCATGGAAACAACCTCAGCAAAAGGTCCCACCAAACAATGGGCCTGCCCCCACAAGAATGGATTAAAATAACATAGTCTTTTCTGGTTACATAACAGCTCCAAACCAGTATAGTTAGTAAACCTAGGATGTGGAGTAGCCAATTAAAGTAAAACGCACTAGACCAGTCCCCTGATGGAGGCCTTACGTGTTGCCTGGGTTTTATAGCAGTGCTGCCCAATAGCAACAAAATGTAAGCCACATTTGTAATTTTAAACTTTCTAGTAGCCACATGTTTTAAAAAGTAAAAAGAGATAAAATTCATTTTGATATATTTTATTTAGCCCAATACCCAAAACATTATCATTTCAACTTGTAATCAACATGAAATATTATTAATGAGATACTTTACATTATTTTTTGCACTGTCTTCAACCTCTTATGTGTAGTTGACATTATACACATCAAAATTTGGATGCCATATTTTCTTTGGAAATACCTAATCTGTATTAAGAGTTCATAAAATTTACGGTTGAAAAAGCAGAACTGTAATCAAATTTTCCATTACTTTATGCTTTCTTATTATTATATGGGATGAAATTCATTCATGTCAGGGTTTTTAGTTTTTTCTCCCTGAGCTGGTCTCCAATGTCCAGACTGTTCCTCCTATGTAGAAATGATCAGGGATAATGAAGCCCATGCTGGGATTGGGGTCTCTATCACACGAAAGAAAAAAAAAAAAAATAGCTGGAAACTTGCAAATATATTTGTCTATATGACCATAAACACTTTTTTTTACCCATAGATTGAACTGAGTATGCTGGAGATTTGGAGGATTTTGTTGTCACTTTTTTTTGCATTGAAAAAATTCAAGTTTCCTTATTATTATTTAATTGACTATGAGGGGTTGGAAGATACCGACAGTGCAAATCACTGATGAACAAAATGCAAGCAGCCTACATTTATCCCCTCCTGGTGTTTCTTGTGGATGGAAGGCATTAGCAAGAACCAGATCAACTGACAGATCATGAACTACTGGTGGAAGCTAGCTAGGTAATGGTCTATGAGTAAAATCAACACATTCCTAACAACCTCTAGTCTGGTGACAGGGGAAATATCCTGCCATAAAAAATAGGTTCGATTTCCTCCAGCTGCTTTACAGAGGCTCCCACCTTCTCACACTCTCCTCTCCTTGGTATTACTGAACCAGGCAAGGCGTCGATTCTTCTTATTGTTTTTCTTATTACTCTTTTGACCAGGGACAGGAAGAGATCGCTCCAGCTCCCTTTTCTTGGCATCCCAGTCTTTGTCCCGCTGATCCAGTGGTAGCCCTTTCAGGTGGGCAGCATGGCGGTGCTCCCAGCACTCAGCCTCAGCCCTAGGAAAGGGAGAAGAGAAAGATTTCCAAGTACATGGAGCCAAGGAGCCAAAGGGCCTTTGGAATCTGCCCCTTTTCCCTCCCTCTGGACACAGCACGGGCAATTCAGTGGCTCCGTGGAGAAAGAAGGCCAAGTCTGATCATTTCCAAAGGTACAATCAGGGAGGTCTCAGACACTTAAGCAACTACTAGGAAGTGGAGCAAAAATGGTGTGACTTGAGTGTTATGTTAATAGAATCAAAGACCAAGAGCTCACTGGTAACTTCGGTGAGAGTTGATTCAGTGCAATGTTGGCAGGTGAACAATCATGTAGCTCAACTCTCGGGTAGCTTAGATGTGTAGGGAAGAAGGAAGATGCAGCCAAAGCTACAGGGGCCTCAGAGTAGAGGATGAACTTTTTTGGTGTTGTTTAATAAAAACTATTTGAACATGTTCATAGTCCAAAGAGAAGTAAAGGGAAGGAATAGAACAAACTGAAAACCCAGGAGACAGAATGAAATAAATAATAAAGGAAATAAAAAAATAAAGGAAAGATGGCCTTGATGGAGAACAAAAGGATGGGGTCAAGGGACCTGTTCATGGCAGGGCTAGGAAGGCAATGGTGAAAACACATAGTTGCATAAAATCTGTTGATGTAGAAGGCTGTAAAATGTGTACCCAAGGGCTTCAATTTTCTCTTCCAAGTGGAAGGCATGTCCTCTGAGATACTGGGCTGAAGTGTGATGAGAACTTGAAGTTGTCAATGAGAGAGTAGGAGGGGAAGAGAGAACCCAGCTTTTCTGAACATTCAGCTGAAGCTAGAAATCTTAGAACTTCTGGTTGCACCCATCTACTTACTGGAGTGATTTTCTCTAGCAGAACAGGTACATGAGTGGAGAAGACAGAAGATTGATCCAAGGTTGGGAATTTCATGGTACATGCGATGGAAAGACAAAGGGTTGGAAAGTTAACAACAGTGGGAAGAGAGTAGAAGAAGCTGCATATCATGGTGTCCAGACAACAGGCAAAAAAACAGTGAAACCTTCAAGCAGGCGATAGATTGAGAAGGAAAAAAGAAGTTCAGTGAGGAAAGGTCTTGAAGCTCTCAAAGAGACAATGAAGAAAGGGAGCTATAGTCACATAGTGGTATCTTAGCATTTGAGTTCAGAGAAAAACGTCTGCTGATGCTGAGGTCCAGTGTGGGTGAAGGGAATTGAATTTAGGAGGTGATGGCAGGAATTGGGGAGAAAAAAGAATCTTCCAGTCAGGACTCAAGGTGTTATCTTTCTGCTCCCCAAATTACCTTGATTGTGGTTTGGGATATTTCTAACATGAGTTGTCACCCTTACAATAGGGTCTCTTGGATTACTTCTACAGATAACTAATGTCATCATAAGCAAAGATTTTAATAGTTTAACTTTCTGATATTAACTTTATTTTCAAGTTCTCAGTAGGGCATTTCACTATCACCCCCCAATTATCTATCTGTCTGTGTAAATCATTTTGGTTTCCAAACAATGCTACTCTCACTCTGCTACTTTGTTTTTTCTTGTATGCATTACTTATGGACCCAACCAGATTATAAATGCCTAGATTTTATTTCCATCCCTCTCAGAGCTGGGACTATTATGTGCATAATCAGTGCTTGAATTAAGTATCATTCATTGACTATCTGGCTGAATGCATAAATGAACAAATGCTAGAAAATCTCTCCTCTTTGGTGTGTGCATGCATGCATGTGTGTGTGTTCAGGAGAGGTTGATAGATGAATAAAATTTTTTAAAAGATAGAAGAATCCTTATTGATGATAGCTTCTATTACCTGTCTCATTTTAAAGTTTGACTACCTTTTAGGAATCTGAAGGGGGCCCATAAATATTGGACCATGTCCCATTCTTGAACTTGGTGTCCAACCTTCCTTATTTGAGGTAATTTTTGTATAATCTAAAACAAAGGGTAAATACAGTTTCCCACCAAATTAGTCATTTCAGTAAAAGATAATCACAATAACTCAAACAAAAGTCATCTGACTAGATTTCCTCATTTCATTTTCACAGCCCTTGACCTGAAACCAATGTGTCAGCAAAGATCCTGGTCACAGGCTCATGTTTCTCTGCCCTGACTAGAGCTGGGAAGAAATGAACTTTCTTACTTACTTCTCCAGGAATGCCACACAGGCTTTCTGCCCATAGATCTGTGCAATCCTCTTTGGAGTGTCTCCGAAGAAGTCAGGGGCATCGATGGCAGCATGCAATCCATGCAGAGCTTTGAGCACATTCAGATGGCCTGACTCAGCTGCAAAATGAGCTGCAGTCCAGCCCACATCAGTTACCAGGCAGGGCCTGGCTCCATATTCAAACAGGAGGTGCATCACATCCATGTGTCCTTAGATTACCAAGAAGAAACAGGGTGAGATTAAGACCAAAAAAAAATGTCTCTGCTGGCCTGATGTCAGGGCCAGCCTAGATAACACAAAGGAGGGGAAAAGCTTTGCCTGTGAGCCTCTTCCAGCTTCCTAGCATCATCCCCTCCTCTCTCCTGCCTCCTTCCTCTCCTTACCGGGCACTCAGTGTCCCACCCAACCCTACCCATAAATCTTGCCTCTAGCTGGGGCCTGAGTCCTCTACATCTCCCCTGTGTTCCTTCCTGGACATTCCCCCGACCTATCCATTCCCTCAGGCCCCACGTAGGAGTCTTGTTTTCTCTTCCAAGTCACACAATACCTACCCCTTCTAGCATTGATAAGGTTCACTTTGCTTTCAGCAGTCTCAGTTCTAGTTTCAAATAAATATTTAAAATCCCATTTACATTGTAGCACAGGTTAAGAGCACAGGCTTTACAGTCAGATAGATGTGGAAATATTGCTTACTAACTGTGGCACTTGGACAAGAAACAAATGTCCAAGTCTTAGTTTCCTCATTTGTAAATTAAGGATTGTGCTGGTTTGAATGTATTGTGTCCCCCAAATGCCATTATCTTTGTAGTTTTGTGGGGCAGACGTTTTTGGTGCTGGTTGGATTTGCTTGGAGTGTGCCCCACCCAGCTGTGGGTGATAATTTTGATGAGACGTTCCCATGGAGGCATGGCCCCGCCCATTCAGGGTGGGCCTTGATCAGTGGAGCTATATAAATGAGCTGACTCAAAGAGAGGATATGGAGTGCAGCTGGGAGTGATGTTTTGAAGAGGAGCAAGCTTGCTAGAGAGGAACGTCCTGGGAGAAAGCCGTTTTGAGGCCGGAGCTTTGGAGCAGACGCCGGCTGCCTTCCCAGCTAGCAGAGGTTTTCCGGACGCCATTGGCCATCCTCCGGTGAAGGTGCCCGGTTGCTGATGTGTTGCCTTGGACACTTTATGGCCTTGAGACTGTAACTGTGTAGCGAAATAAACTCCCATTTTATAAAAGCCAATCCATGTCTGGTGTTTTGCATTCTTCAGCATTAGCAAACTAGAACAAGGATAATGCCACATACCTCACTGAATTCTTATGAAGTTCAAATGAAATTGTAGACGTAAAGCACACAGCATAAAGCTCAGCACATAGAAAATGCTCACTAAAAGGTGTTT
The DNA here is from genome assembly GCF_015220235.1 of Choloepus didactylus. NCBI lineage: Eukaryota > Metazoa > Chordata > Mammalia > Pilosa > Megalonychidae > Choloepus > Choloepus didactylus. The sequence goes on from NC_051313.1 coordinate 104,929,554, forward strand.
TAGTATAAGCAACATAATTTTGAACTTAAGATTTTTGCAAAACTCTCCTGACTGCTTTCTCTGCAGCTAGCTTCACTTCTAATGGTCAATCCATTCTCTACACAGGAGTCAAACAAATTTTTAAAAAGCAAATTTGACTATGGCATTTTCTTACTCAATATCTTTCAGTGGTGTTCTATTGACAAAGCCCTTAATAAGCCCAGTAGTTGAGTTTTTGCCACTATCCTCCTCCAATTCTACAATTAAGCCATGGTTAGGCAGAGGGGATGCAGAGATAACAGCGATGGTCAACACAAAGTCCCTGTCCTACTACATGATACTCCATTCCTCTTCATGGATGAGACTGCAGAGGACTAACATATACTGAGAGCAGACTATGTGCTATAGGCACTGTACACCCATTGTCTGAATTCTTAACACAGAACTCCAAAACAGAATTATTTTGCATTATTTTGCCCATTTTGTAAATGAATAAACCAAGGCCCAGGGAGGTTAAACAACATGCTTAAGGAGATACAACTAGTATATGGAGGCACCAGGATTGGAACACAGGCCCACCTGGCTCCAAAGACTTGGTATTTCCACTAACCCATAGCCCACTGAATGGCAGGCTCAAAGGTATGGATTATACCCAAGCATTGCCACTCACCTTTGATTGCAGCCCAGTGAAGTGGGGTCCGGTCATTCCAGTCCACATCCTTGTAGTTTGGGTCACAGAGACCTTTCTTTAAAATCTTTTTCACTAAATTGTAGTCTCCCGCAGCCACAGCTTGGTGGAGCTTTGTCATGTCTGTCATTTTGGTCAATTCCATGGCAGAAAGCAACTGCAGGAGGGACTTGCCACTTACGAAATTTCCTCCAACTCTTTATTTCTAGCAAATGATTCCATACATTTCTGTATCACTGACTTTCTCTCCTGCCTCTTGAATTTTCCCCCAGGGTTACCTAATGTGTCTTCTCTGCTAAATGTATATTTGATTCTTATCTACTGTGCTTGGTTCATGCCAGTCCTCTAAAAAAACTATCAATTTTTGGCTTAGGATGGTTCCCCACCACCTACAGGATTATGTCTCAACTCATGGGCTGGCATTTAAAGCCCTCTAGTATCTGGCCTCAAGCCACTTTCTAGTGTTTCATCTATTCCTACTCCAAAGTGCTAGTAGTATGACCTTGAATTAGTTGTGTAATTCTGTGCCTCAACTTTCTCACCTGTAGAATGAGTCTAATCTGTGAGAGTTGTTGTGAGGATAAAATGATAATCTATATGTAAAGTGAATACTAAATACAGAGTAGGTGCACCATGGAAATCACATACTATTGCTACACCAATAGGGGAGATGGACAAGATGGAAACATAAAAATAAAATAACTGCAAATTGTTATTAATGTTAATGCTATGCTATAAATCAGCCATTCTCAAACTACAGTCTACAGACTCTGCGAGTTCCCTGAGACCCTCTCAGTGGGTCCACGAGGTCAAAATTAGTTTTATTATAGTATTGAGATATTGAGGTATCTCACAGTGACTTTGTTCACTGTGTTGACAATTGCCCTGATGGTGCAAAGGCCATGGAGGGGAAAACCGTTGGTGCCTTAGCTCAAATCAACGCAGTGACACCAAATGGGACTCTAGCTGTGGTATTCTGCCATGGCACACACTCACAGCAAAAAGCAACTAAAATATCAGTTTCACAGAAACATCCTTAAAGAAGCAGTAAGGATTATTTTATTAAATCTTCATCCTTGAATATGTAATTTAATAAAGATGAGTTTTAAATATTGCATAATGAAAAGTGTCAACATTTGGAAAATCTGGATAACTTGGTGAACCACTATTTAACAGATGATAAATGGGTGTTGTTACAAAATCATGCATGGGTAAACAGATCCATTCAAGACATGCCAAGGGGCTTTAATGAAGCAGAGTTTGAAAAGTACATTAATATCATTTCAGATTCCACATTACAACTAAACTTTAAGAAACAAGTCAAGTTGTGCTATTGTAACAAAGAAGAATATCCACAATTATTTGAAAAGGCTAATAAAATACTCCTCTTTTCCAAATATATATATATATATATAAAACCGGATTTTTCTTCATTTGCTTTAACCAGAACAATAAACTGAATACAGAGGCAGATATGAGAATCCAGATATCTTCTATTAAGCCAGGTGCTAAAGAGATACCCCCACCCCAAAAAAGCAAAACAATGCTATTCTTCTCAAATGGTTCTTTTTGTTGTTATTTTGGAAAATATTTTTCATAAAATGTCATGCTTTTGTGTAATGGGTTCATTAATGGTATTTGTAAATAAATTAATAAACATTTTAATTTCTTTCTCAGTTTTAATTTCCAACAGGGTAAATATCAACAGATATAATCCACCTAAACAAAAGTTCCCTGGGGATCTCAATAATTTTTAAGAGTGTAAAGGGTTCCTGAGGCCAAAAAGTTTGATACCTGCAGATATTAACAAATAAGGAAAGGGACAGACAAAGAGTAGGAGAAAGCCACTTTAGATGGAATCATTGGGAATATTCTCTTGATGTCAACATTTCAGTTGAGATCTCAAGAAGTTGTTGGAGTAAACCATGCAAATTATGGCCCAGCTGCTCTCCAGGAACTTGTTAGCCGCCCCCCAGACCCACTGCATCAGAACTCTGGAGGTGGGGCTCCACAGTCCCTGCTCTACTGTGCTGAGCCCTCAGGGGAGTCCAAAGCACGTGGAAGTGTGAGATCATCCCCATGGTGGGAGAGACAGAAAAGTAGCATAATTAATATACAATAATTAATATACAATGCCCCAAGTACCTTGATGGTGGTGATTCTCTGGAGGTAGATAGAAAGGATCATTTGCCAAAACTTGGAAGTAAAAGAAATATTCTCTGAAAGTGAGAGCTGAGCTCAGTCAAGAAGAAATGAATAGAGTCATTGTGGCATGACTGCAAGCATTGGAAGATCCCAAACTAAGGCAGAGCATGATGAAGCCTGGGAAGCCCATTCTGTGAGGTGCAAGTAGTCCCAACTTAAACTACCGAGCAGACTTTTTTCTGTAAGAGGCCAGATAGTATATATTTTAGGCTTTGCAGCCAAGTGGCAAAATGGTAGCCATTATGTAGGAACTTGTATAAAAGAGAGAAAAACTCCTGCTCTGCCCTGCTCAGTTTGCCTACAGCACAGTTTTTGCCTTGCAGACCTTCACTGAAGACATTCTCAGGGCAAAGAGCAACTGGTCTGAGGAGTAGGGGCCTGGCTGGTTGGATGTCAGTTTCACTCTGCCTTAGTGCCACCCTGATTCCCACACGTTCATTTCTTTTCCAGGAGAGCCCGGCCCGAGATGGCAGCTGGCCAAAGGGGAGGCAACTCTCCCAATCACCAACTCCAGGACAGGGATTCTGCGGCTTGCAGCTCGGTGCCCCACAGCTGTCAACAGCGTAGGCCCTAGTGTGTAGACGGTGACCACATGGCCCTGGGCAGTGGGAGCAGAGAGCGCAGCAGGGGCGGAAGGGAACATCTGGGCTTGGTCTCTGAGGCCCACAGGGCTAGCCCATTGGAGTGGCGGCACAGGCTACCGAAACAGAGGGTGCGTCAGACTTGGATGGTGGGAGATTTTTTTGTTTATTTATTTGTTTTTTGTTTTTTGCTTTTTTTTTTTTTCCTTCCAACCTCTGTTGTTTACAAATCATTGGGAGATCTTGGTAAAATGCAGATTCTGACTCAATGTGGGGCAGGGGGTGGGGGTTGAGATTCTGCATTTGTAACAAGTCTCCACAGCATCTCTAGTTCATAGACAATGCTTTGAGTAACAATAGCTCTCTAAAACTGAAGTAAAGTAAAGGCAGTAAGGATGCAACAGTTGTTCTCAACCCAGGGACTAAATGAGAACCACGTGTGGATTTAAAAAAAAAAAAAATACAGATGCCTGGGCTCAGCTCAGACAAAGTGAATCAGAATCTCTGGGTGTACAGGACAAGAGTTATGCCATTTTGCATGAAGTAGGTGCTCAATGCTTATGTCAGGTATAAGAGAAGATGGCATGGGTTTATTATTTTTTTTAGTAGAAAACCCTAATACCGGAGTATTTTATATCTGATAAAAAGGTAAGCAAAGAGTGTTTCTAATCTGTAGGTGTCATTAAAACTCAAACCATTTTTAGAACAGGTGTCTGGAAGCCTCTTTGCTTGCCTTTCACAACAAACCTTTATGCAGGTTTAAACTTAAACCAACCATCTGTTCCACATTTGAGTTCATGCCAAGAATACTCCACCAGATGAACAGTAATTCAAGTTGAAGTGTTAAATGGATAGCTAAATTTATTTGCAGAAAAATTGTGACAAGCTGATCCTAAAAAATTTCATGTGAAAATGCAAGGGAATAGAATTGAGAGTTCAGGAATAAACCCTGATATTTATGGTCAAATGATTTCCATCAAGGGTACAGGGCAATTCACTGGGGAAAGAATAGTCTTTTCAACAAACGATGCTGAGAAAACTGGATATCCAGATGCAAAAGAATAAAATTGGACCCCTACCATATGCTATACACAAAAATTAATGCAAAATAGATCACAGACTTAAATGTAATACCTAAAACCATAAAAATCTTAGAAGAAACCATAGGAGTAATGGTTTTTAGATGTGATACCAAAAGCACAAGCAACAAAAGGAAAAAAAATAGATAAGCTGAACTGCATCAGAATTAAAAACTTTTGTGCTATGAACAATATCATCAAGAAGATGAAAAGGCAAATCACACAATTTTAAAAAGTGGGTAAACAATCCAAATATACACTTCTCCAAAGAAGATATCCAAATAGTCAATAAGCACATGAAAAGATGCTCAACATCATTAGTCATCAGAAAAATACAAAGTGACAATGAGACCACATCCCACCCATTAGGGTGACTACAATTTAAAAAAAAAAAAAGCAAATAATAATGAGTTGGTGAGGATATGGAAAAAATTGCCGGTGGAAATGTAAAATTATGCAGCCACTTTGGAAAATAGTTGGCAAATCCTTCCATTTATGTGAAAGGTCCAGAATAAGGAAATCTATAGACACAGAGAATTGATTAGTGATCACCTAGGGCTAGGATGCTGGTGGCATTGGAGAGTGACTACTAACAAGTACAGGATTTCTTTTAGAGGTGATGAAATGTTCTAAAATTAAATGCATGGTGAGGGTTGTACAACTCTGAGTATGTAACTAAAAACCACTGAATTGTAACTTAAATGGGTAAATTTTATGGTATGGGAATTATAGCACAATAAAGTTGAGGTAAAAAACTTTAGCTCATTTAAATATAAAATATAAAAAGATAAATGAGGCTATTAATTAGAGGCTTTCTAAAACACAGTTTATTTGCATAAAATACACACAATGCCCTAGCCTACCACTTACTACTGAAATTTGGCAAACTTTCCTTCACATGGATCCTTGTAAATTTGATTTAGTACACTTGGATTCCTATCTTTCTGGTAGAGATGTCTCAGTTAATTTACAAAGTGGCCAGTAAATCTAAGTTTTAGTAAATATGAATGATCTATAATGACTATACGAAATGTCTGGAGCCAGAAGTAATATAAAAATACTTACTGTTTTGTTTGAAAGCTCAGGGGCTCTGTTTGCAAGCAGTCTTAGTTGTTCCGAGTCTTGTTGTGTTTACCATGGAAACTGACCCCTCCTTCCTCATTAAAGCCTGCAAATCAACTTCAGCATCCCTGGCTGGTGGGATGGGGATTGGCCCTCTGTATGGCACTGAAACTCTTCAGCAATTCCCATCTGCTTCTTTAGTCCAGTGTGCTCCTTAACAGACTCTTCCAAATAACATTTTATCAGAAAAAGGGGAAATTAAAACAAACAAACAAAAAACAAATATCCAACGTTTGCAGCTCACATAACATTGTGCAGGAGATAGGCTGTTACCACTTGTACATAGGAGATGTCTGTTTCATGTGGAGCGGGAAAGAGAGCATGATCCCACCACCTGCAGAACCAGCTGTGGGATCTTATGCAAGTTCCTTAACTTCACCAAGCCTCTGTTTTTTCAAGAAGAAAATTATGTTTTAAGATCTTTCTCATAAGGCTATTAAGAAGATTAGCTAGAATAATTTATAAAGCACCTGGCACAGGGTAAATGCTTTAAAAAAAAAAAAAAAGCCACACTACCAAAAGTCTGCAGGCACTTTCTCCTTGCCTTACCTTCTGGCTCCCTTGCTCTAAGCATCTACCATCTTTTTGATGATACTTCTGTAAATGACCTTCTTCCCTCCCTTTCTCCTTTCTTTCTCTCAGTGCAATCTGAATGTGCATCTGTGTAGCTCCTCCACATACTGACTCTTGGATGGGGCCTATAAAGGGCTCTACATTATTGCCTTGGCTTCTGGTACTCTTCCATCCAGCCACCCTTGGTGTCATGTCTAGACAGTTCATTTGTTCTAGCAACTCCTGTGAATCTATTGTCCCTAGTTCAACCACCTTGAGGGAGTCCATTTCGAAGATAAATTCACAAAAAAAATATTTCCCTAGCATCTTATCACACATTTGGGAAAAAACAAACAAATCACATGGCTCTTTAAGGAGTTATTAATCTAGCTGTGAAGATAAGCTGTTGCACTAGAAAATGTCATTGTGATTATGCTAAATGCCCTAAAAGAAGCACTAAAGCTCTTTAAGACCTAGCATTTAAGAATCCTAAAGGAGAAGAGGGTATGTTGGATAGCTTCCATTTGTCCCTGCAGATCCACACTCCACTCCTCTTAACCCTGGAAAGTTGATCTGCTTAGATGTTATCCATGGACTTCAGTGCCCTCAGGCTTCCAGAGGAATTTGCTCAGTCTTCAGCAAGAGACTGGAGGGTGGATAGAGAGTGGGGTAGGAATAGTTGGTCCCTTGGCTTCCTTCCTAACTGTTACTATGATCTTCCTGCAAAGGTCAAAACCTCTCCATAGAGTTAGCAGATCCAGTCATTGCTTTCTCCCTTGTTCCTTCAGGTCCAAGAGGAGTAAGAGATCCCCATTGTCATTTGTCCAGAGGTATCGCACAATGTCTTATTGAGTTCCCTAAGTTCTGCTCTCACTTTTGTTAATAGTCCCTTTATTAAACACTCATCAAATAATATGGTTTCAAGCTGCCATATACTTCCTGCAAGGACCCAGACCAACAACATGAGAATTCAATAAGCAAAGGGGATGTCACAACATGGAATTTAGAATGGTTGAATGTAAAGTTAATTGAATATGTGAGACCTAAATGAAAAGGAAGTTGAAGCCAGAGGTCCACAATGTCAGTGTATCTGGACTTTATTTCTCCTTCTGTACAATGGAAACATCAACAGTTACTGAATGGGCAAATAAAACAATTACAACTCTGTGATGCCTAGGTTCATGTGTCATCTTTGCCAGGTGATGGTGTCCAGGTGTCTGGTCAAGCAAGCACTGGCCTAACCGTTACTGCAAGGACATTTGTAGCCGGTTAATAAACCAGAAGGCTAGTTTATCAAATCATCAGTCAATTGACTGCATCTGTGACTGATCACATCAATGACGGGCATATCTTCCTCAATGAGAGCATTCAATCAGCTGGATTTAATCCAATCAATTGAAGACTTTTAAGGGAGACAGAGAGAGAACCTGCACTTCTTCGGCTAGCTAGCATCTCCTGAGGAGTTCATTGAATGCCTTCATCAGAGTTGCCAGTTTGCTGCCTGCCCTACGGAATTTGGACTCACACATCCTGCCCTATGGAATTTGGACTCATGCATCCCCACAGTTGCATGAGACATTTTTATAAAATCTTATATTTACAGGTATCTCTTATTGGTTCTGTTTCCCTAGAGAACCCTAACTATTACAAACTCAATCACTTTTAGAGAGGTAATTTTGCCACAGTTCATAATATATTCTGGGATGAGGTCACTGTTGAAGGATGGAGAAGAATTAGAAGGCAATAAAAATGCACATACTCTGACTCAGAAAATCCATTTCTAGAGCTTATCACAAAGAAATAGTTAACAACATGCACAAAAATTTAACCGCAAGGATATTCACTACACTACCATTTAAAAAATTAAAAATTACGAACAACTCAAGTTCCTAATAAAAAGGGATAAAAATTATATAGCTTTGTGAACTGATGCTGTACATGGGGATTTACTGACTTAGTAAAATTTTACTATTATATTGTTAAATGGAAATAGAATCCTATAAAAAAGACCCAGACACGTATGACACCAGAAGGAAAAATAGAGGATAAAGCTAGGACTGTATAACTTAGCAAAAACTAGGATGGACAATAATGGTGATTAAACTTAGAAATATGAGAAAGTTTTTACATGAGGGAGAACAAGTGAATGTCATCATTGCAAGGTGTTGAAAATTGGATGGTATATGAAGAAAAATACAATCAGTGAAAACTAGGGTCTATAGTTAACATTAACATTGTAATATTCTTCCATTAATTGTAACAAAGGCAATAGACCAAAGCTCATGTCAACAGAGGGGTATATAAAGGAGGGGTAGGGGATTTTTATTGTTCTTGTTTCTCTTATTTTATTTTATTTTTGTTCTTTATTCTTCTATCTTTTTTCTTTTTTTCTTCCTCTTTTTTTTTTTTGTTTGTTTGTTTGTTTGTTTGTTTGTTTGCAGAAGAAATGGAAATATTCTCCTATAGACTGTGGTGGTGAAAGCATAATTATGTGATTATACCGGGAGCTATTGATTGTTCACTCAGGATGGATTGTATCATGTGAGAATAAAACTGCTTAAAAACTAAATGAAAGATACAAGTGCTGGAGAAGCTGTGGAGAGAGAGATATACCTATTCACTGTTTATAGGAAAGTAGAATGTTGCACGCATAAGCTTGGAAGAGCTGAACACAGGGACATGAATAGACATTTACACCCTGGTGCTTATGGTGGCAGTATTCAAGGTTTGCAATGAATGGAGGTGGCCTTAGGGTGCATCAATGGGTGAACAGAAGGGGGACATATGGTGTATGCATACAACAGAATACTGAACGGCTACAAGAAGGAATGAAGTCGTGAAGCATGCAACTTGGCGAGTGAAACGTAATGACATTATGTTGAGTGAAATAAGCCAGAAAAAAAAGGACAAATATTATAAGGCTTCACTATTACAAACTTATTATAATGAACAAATGCTGAGAATTGAATTCAAGAGCACAGGTACCAGAGGACAGAATGTGGACAGAGTTTGGCAATCAATGATGCAGGAGTTCAGAGTGTTCGAGGCTTGACATAAAGGTTCCTAGATTGTAAGCTCTTAGAGCAGTCACATCTATTCCTGAGTTTTGACCGTTATATAGAGATGTTTATTTGGTACAAAATGTATATTCTCTGTAGCACGCTTTCTAATATAACCTGCATGGTCAGTTTATTTAAACAACATTGTTGCATGGAACCTAGAATGGGAACAAGATCTTGTTATTCTGTACAGGTTAATGAGATACCCTGATGCACCCCAGAGTACTTTGTGCAGAATATAAAAAAGTATTTGCAAAGTCCCCTTGAGGGACTGGGGAAAAATGTCATACTATTAAACTTCCCCACCTAGGGAATTCCTGATACGCCCACAAGCATTAGGGAATCCTAAGTTAGTAAGTCAAGCCCTCAATCTTGGGGCTTGCCCTTATGAAACTTTTTCTTACAAAGAAGAAGCTAAGCCTACTTATAATTATGGCTAGGAGTCACCCCTAGAGGACCTCTTTTGTTGCTCATATGTAGCCTCTTTCTCTTAGCCTACTTTGCAAATAAACTCTCTACCCTCCCCCTATGTGGGATATGACTCCGAGGGACGTAAGTCTCCCTGGCAATGAGGGACAGGACTCCCAGGGATGAGCCTGGCCCTGGCATTGTAGGATTGAGAATGCTGTCTTGACCAAAGTGGGGAAAAGAAATGAAACAAAGTGTCAGTGACTGAGAGATCTCAAATAGAGTTAAGAAGTCAATCTGCAGGTTATTCTTATGCATTATATAGATACTCCTTTTTAATTTCCAGTGTATTAGAATAGCTAGAAGGAAATACCTGAATTATTGAATGATAATCCAGAAGACTAGATTCTTGACAATAATTGTATAACTATATAGCTTTTATCATGTGACCATGTGATAGTGAAAATCTGGTGACTGATACTCCTTTTAACCAGTGTATGGGCACATGAGTAATAAAATAATGAGAAGATATACACAAATAATAGGGCAGATAAGAGGTATGGGATGGTTTGGGTGTTCTTTTTAATTTCATTTTTTATTTTTTTTAATTTTTTATATTTTTAAAATATTTTTTTCTTTATTTTGGTGTAATTAAAATGCTTGAAAATTGATATATGACGATACTGTGTGCCATTGATTGCATACTTTGGATGTATTATATAGTGTCTAAGCATAGCTCAATAAAATTGCATTAAAGAAAGGAAAGAAAAAAATGACCCAGTATATATGTATGTATGTATCTAATTGTTTAAGTGAAAAAAAATTAAAAGGATATACACTGAAATGGTAACAGACGTTATCTTTTGATGTTGGCATGATGGGTGATTTAAATTTTCTTCTGGCATTCAACTGTATTTTCCAGTATTTTTCCTATATTGAGTATGTGTGACTTATGTGAACAAAAGAAATATTTTATAATTGTCAATGGTAGAGCTTTTAAGGACCTTGATTATCATGGAATGGGAAGGAGGAAATGAATGACATTGTGGATGTAGAATCCAATAACTTGGTAACTAGATAAAGGTGCTGAGTGACTGTGAATCATTGGGCCCTTGAGATAAATCTGGGAGTCTTAGACTTAGCACAATACCTCCTACATCTTAACTGAAGTCAGCAGTGATGCAGTAGGCAGCTGTCATCAACTACTTGGGCAGGGAACAGTGACCTGGAGATAATAGAAAACAAGCCAGATCATAGAAAACAGTTACTGAATGCATACAAACAAGTCAATTGCGACATCCAAGGTCCTCGAGTCCCTGAGTAAATCAAGCCTACAAAAGGCATTAAAACACTGCTACTGAGAAATGAAGGCAAACATTTATTGGGTAATAAATTTTGGAACTGGCTAATAACATTGTAATAATATTGAATAAAAGATTCTTTACCGTCTCTCCATTTCAGAAACTTATAGGGAGAGCCATCCTGAATCTGTAATCCTCCAGAAGTGCTTTACTTCTGAAGTTTGAGACTTCAAAGTCCATTCTTTCCACTTTTGTAACTGCCCACGACTGGTGGTCACACAAACCACCAGTTCATTTGCATCTCCCTCCTTTCAGTTCTCAAATCTTTCTCTCTTCTCCTTCTCCTTCTGCTTCTGCTTCTTCTCCTTCTCTTCCTCCTCCTCCTCCTCCTCCTGCTCCTCCTCCTTTCCCTCTCTCTTTCTCTCCTTCTCTCTCTGAACCCCCTTTTCTTCTTTCTCTCTCTCACACATGTGTGTCTATAAGTACAGACACATCTATGCCAATAGCTAACATTTATTAAATGCTCCTTCTGCTTGCCAAGCATCATTGTTCTTTTAATCCTCACTGGGACTTTATGATGTTGATCCTATCATTATTTCCATTTTACAGATAGGAAACTGAGGGGTTAAAAAGGCTATATAATTTGCCCAATGCCTTTGAGCTAATAAAGGTAGCCCTGTATTCAAACCCAGGTTTGTCTGACTCTGCCCTTTTAATTCACTGCACATGTCTAGGAAAGTGTCTGGAAGATACATAGCAAATTGTTAAATAATTACCTGATGGGGTTGGGATTATGAAGGAATGCCCACTTTCTTTTTACTTTCCCGTTTTAGATTTAGATTTTTAACACCATAAATATATTGCATCTTAACCAGACAAAGATTCCATATTTTCAAACCACTATCAGTTTCTCATTTTCTTTGCCTTTGGCCAATTCATTCTCCCAGTTCCTAAATCCAGAAAACTCTCCTCTCTGTTCTAGCTCCTGGACTAGCAAATGTTACCGGGGAAAAGCACATCACCACACGTGTCAGCTCCACGAGTAATAGGCAAATTCCAGCCTCACAGGCCTAGATGGAGCTCAGAATGCTTCAACCATCCCAAGTCAGAGCCTGTTACCATCCCCCAGATTTTCACTCTCATCATTCCTTCTTACTCAAGCTATGACCATATCTCTTTCTATTTCATCTTCATAAAAATGTCTTAAGAGTAGTCTATACTTCTTATCTTCTTTCACACATTTTTACTCCTTACCTGACTCCTGCTTTTACCACTCCATTACACTAAAATTGATTTTAAGGCTGACCAATAGCCTCCTAGTTACTGGACTTCCATAGCCCTTTCTTTAGGCCTCATCTATCCTATTTGACCAACAGTGTTGATCATTCCTCCCTTTTAAAAACCCTTTTTCTTTCTTGGCTTCTGTAGAACTTCTCTCCCCATTTCCTTCCTCACTTTGACCAAGCATTAGCAATTTCATTCACTAGCTCCCCTTCCTCCTACCTTCCATGAATGGGGCATTCTTTAGAGTTCTGTCTTCTGACCTCTACTCTTTCTGCAGGCACTTATTGGCCAATCTCATACGCTCTCAGCACCTTCACTTCCAAATAAGCCACTTCTGCCCAGGTCTACATACTGAGCTTCAGATCTACATCACCACCCACCTATGTGATGGTTCCACCTGAAAGTCTGACAACTCCCCGAGGGGGTGAGTGTGGAGAGGGGAGTCCTGTTTTGTAGTATTTTCCATTTTCAGTGGCATAAAGAACCCCTTACTTCCAATTTCAAACTAACAACATGAAGTAACTGAACACAGTTTTGGAAAGAGGTGCACACAGACGGATCTCAGAAGCAGGTACAAGCTACTCCACACGCTAGTTGCTCCGCTGAGTCACAAAGGGCAAAGGCTCTCAAACATTTTTTGACCCATAGTAGAAAATACATTTTGCGTTATTTACATACATATATATGCAATGGAAATACAATTTCTTTGAAACAAAGCTTTGCCTTACTACATGTGATGAACTTCAAAATTTATCATGTTCCATTTCATTAAAAAACAGGTCTCAATTCATTACATTGATTTCATAAGCCACTAATGGTTCAAGATCTATAGTTCTAAAAATGCTCTCCTCAGGCATATATATATATGAGAGAGAGAAAGAGAGAGAATTGTGTTTATTATCTTGCTTACACAACCTGTTCCTTTCCTTATTTTCCTCTCTCAATTCATGGTTCCATCATCCATCTGGTTTTCCCAGCTAGAAATCTCGGGTCCATTTCAGACTCATTTTTCTTCTTTATCCCTCCTATCTAATTCTGCTTTGGAAACATCTCCCCAGTATTTCTGATAATCTCCATTCCCACTGTTAACTAGCCTGGGTATCTCTTATCTGGACTACCATAGTAGCCTCCTAATTCATTCCTTCTTTCTGATTTCTCCCATCTCTACTCATCTTTTTTAGTACAAAATTATCTTCCCAAAATAAGTAATGCTACCATTCTGCTTAAAAATATTGATGTCTCCCCATTGTTCACGAGATATTTTTTGTTCATTCATTCAGGAAACATTTATTGAGGAACTACTATCTTCTATGCCCTGTACTGGATACTGTGGAATAAAAATGACCTGGTTCCTGTCCTCAAGAAGTGCACAGTCCAAACTCCTTAGCATAACTTAGAACATTCTTTTTAGTAGTCCCAGCTCATTTTTCACCCTTATCTTCTGCTACTCCCTGTCCATGCACGTGATGTTCTTGCTACAGTGAGAATGTGACATTCCCAGAGTGTATCCTTCACTTTCAGATCATTATCATACAGTTCCATATTCTATAGAATATTCTCCTTCCCCTTCTGTCAGAAGAACTCCTAGCTATTCTTGAAGGCCACTGTATTGATAAAGCCTTCTTTTTTAAAATTTCTATTAATAAAAAGTTTAAAATTTGTAATCAATTTATAATCAATGTAATCATGCATATAATTCAAATAACTAGTCAGAGTTTCCCACCTTAGCCTGCCCCAATCCCAGTCCAATTCCCCAAAGAGAGTCTCTTAAGTTTCTATTTTTAGTTTTCTGTTGGTTCTCTCTATGCTTCCAAAATAATGTGCTATGTCGTTATTTCTTGGTGTATCATCTTAGACATTATCCATCCCCATTGCCCTTTCTTCCAAGAGATATTAGGGTGTAGCTCACATACATGTTGGTCCTATCTTTTCTCTTCTCCATCACTCTTACTACAGTTGCATCTTTATGCCCAGGTCCCCCACTGCTCTCTCCTCTGCAAACTTACTACACACCTTTACTACACACTAACTGTAGATAGCATCTATTGACTTGCTACCTTCTAAAGCAATAAATTTAGTAACCCAACATACTCCCCACCCTCCTTCCTGCTTCTATGCGTTTCTACCTATCTACCTTTACTTGTACATTCACAAAAATTAATCATATTTACCTTATGTAGTGTAATCATAGTTAATTCTTCCTTGGATTGTCTATGAAGTGATTCTAAAAGTTGAAAATCAATCAGCACTGTTTCCATTATTACTAGGATGCAAATGTTGTAACCTATAAGTCTAGTGGAGCCTCTAATCATTCTTCCTTCTCCTTTGTGCCATTCAGAGGAGAATATTCTTGGAATTTCAGGCATAAATGGAGTCTCCCTTTTAGACACCACTGGTTGCTCAAAATCAAACCATTTTAGGCTACCTCACACTTGCATCATGCCTTTCCTGGACGTTTTCCCCCTTGGAGTTCTTAGTTTTAATTTTCATTTTTGAATTTTAATGTAAATAATCTTGTACTTTTTTTCTTTGCCTTTGTCACCTTCTAACAGCTTCAAGATTACCCAATGTCCCAATCACACTCTCTGTTTCATCTGTTTCCATTTTTTCTTCCAGTCTTCCTGGGTGGAAGATCTGGATGGGTTGCTTTTCAAGCCTAGGCACATCTGTCATCCTGGGGCTTCCTCCTCTGCCCATCTTGGCTAGAGCCACCCTTCCTTGGCTCCTGTGTCCTGAGGGCTTCTTTGATTGCCACCTCTTTCCCAGGACAAATAATAATTCACTTGTCTGGGCCCCCTCTCCCCCTACCAGTCCTCTGTGCTTACCTACATCAGATAGCACTTTATGTTGTTATGTCCTTATCATCCAAGGCATGGGCTGTATCTCATTCATTTTTTAAATGGCACCAGATGTACAGTTGGCCCTCAATAAACAGTATTTAAATTAAAAACCATCAAGCACATTATTACTATTTAATGTAACATCTTGATTGAAGGGACAAGACATTGGTCTAGTTCACACTAAAGAACAATGCAGTGTTCATGGAAAATGGGGTGTAGAAATTAAGAGTAAGAAATAGCTCCATAAAGATCTAACTTATGAACACAAATATGTTCTTTTTTTCTTCCCTACTTAAAAACTAAAACAGAGAGAGCAGGAAGATGGCAGAATAGAGAGGAGTGGAAGTGAGTTAGTTTCCCCAGAGCAACTAATAAAAAAAAACAGAAACAACTAGTAAGAGATCTGGAATAACTGCTGGGAGACGACGGCTACTGTCCACACCTCATGCAA
Organism: Choloepus didactylus; assembly: GCF_015220235.1. Taxonomy (NCBI): domain Eukaryota; kingdom Metazoa; phylum Chordata; class Mammalia; order Pilosa; family Megalonychidae; genus Choloepus; species Choloepus didactylus. The sequence continues at coordinate 104,945,103 of NC_051313.1, forward strand.
CAATCTGAATTGGGAGAAAGGCTCAAGATCACAGCATAAAATCTGTAAGCAAAAACTTCAGACCCGAGCCAAGAGCCCCCTCCCTGATGGCAGCCTGAACTGCAAAACCCTGCTGTGCTACAGAGCAGCACTCTCTGAACAAGCGAATATACCTCAGCCCAGCTCCAAATGGGGTTTTAATGTTAACTGCTCAATACAAACTACAAATCCCCAACAAGCAGACAGAGGCTTTTGGTGATGACTGACCTTGGAGAGTCAGGGGACGTATCTGTCTTGGGATGGGGAGCCCAAAGGATTGGGTTCTATCTCTGGCCAATGGGTGAATCTGGGGGCTATAAACTGATCCTGAAAGGGGACTGTCTGTCCCTTTCTCTCTCTCTCAACCTGGGCGGCTCAGTGGACAAAGCCTCAGCCATTTTCAGCTCACAGTGCTCTGCGTAGAGAAAGCCTCAGCCATTTTAAACTGACAGCACTCTGACCCAGACAAGGGTAGAGGTAGCAGAGTCAGAGAAACAAAGAATCTATTTATATGCAAATGACCTCTCTCTAAGGGGCATATCTTCCCAAGAGGAAAGAGATGGGGCCTAGCTCTACTACCTGCCTTCCATTCAGAACCAGACCTCAGAGCCTGGGGGAAAATAGCCACAGGCCACACATCCTTACACCAATCTGTAGTGACAGGCTGACAGGCACCACCTGCTGGGCAGAAAATCACAGGGTGTGTCAATCCTCTTAAGACACACCATCAGGGAAATCGGATACTGAATATTTCTTCCTTCTGGGAACTGAGCCTGTTCTCGTATGGGAGAACCTGATTGGGGTGGCCAGGGAGGACAGATGCCTGGACAACCTACACTGGAAGGGGCGGGGTTGTGGCCCAGTCAAGGGAACAAACTTGCATTTTGACTTAGATAAGGAATTTAAACAACTAACGTTAAATCAACTCAAAAAGCTTAGAGAAGATGTGGCAGGGGAGATAAGGGCTGTAGAGAAATACTGGGCATACATGGGGCAGAGATCGAAGATTTGGGAAGGCAACTGGTGGGGTCTGTGGAGAAGGGGGGAACAATGCAGGAGACAGAGGATGCAATGGAAACATACAACAGCAGAAGAAGAGGCAGGGGGAAAACTCAGGAACTGGAGAACAGGGCAACTGGGAGCCTGCATGCAGGGGAGCAGATGGAGAGGAGAGTGGAGGAGTATGAGCAACGTCTTTGGGAACTTAAGGACAAAATGAAATACAGGAGTGTATGTGTCATTGGTGTCCCGGAGGGAGAGGAGGAGGAAAAAGAGGCAGAAGCAATAATAGAGGAAATAATCAATGAAAATTTCCTATCTCTTATGAAAGGCATAAAATTACAGATTCAAGAAGCTCAGCATAATCCAAACAGAATAGATCTGAATAGGCCTTCGCCAAGACACTTAATAATCAGATTATCAAATGTCAAAGACAGAGAGAATCCTGAAAGCAGCAAGAGAAAAGTGATCATCACAAACAAAGGAAGCTTAATAAGATTGTGTGGATTTCTCAGCAGAAACCATGGAGGCAAGAAGGAAGTGGTGTGATATACCTAAGATACTGAAAGAGAAAAGCCACCAACCAAGAATCCTATATCTGGCAAAACTGTCCTTCAAATGTGAGGGAGAGTTCAAAATATTCTCTGACAAACAGACAATGACAGAGTTTGTGAACAAGATACCTGCTCTACAGGAAACACTAAAGGGAGCACTACAGACTGATAGAAAAAATCAGGAGTGAGAGGTTTGGAACATAATTTTGGGTGATGGTAGCACAGCAATGTAAGTACACTGAAAAAGATGACTGTGAGTATGGTTGAAAGAGGAAGGTTAGGAGCACGTGGGACACCAGAAGGAAAGAGGAAAGATAAAGCTTGGGATTGAATAACTCAGTGAAACCTAGAGTGCTCAACAATTGTGGTAAAATGTACAAATATATCTTTTCATGAGGGAGAACAAATGAATGTCAACCCTGCAAGGTGTTAAACATAGGTAGGTGCAGACAGGAGGGGGGCATAGGGGAGGGATGTGAGACTCTTGGCATTGGTGGTGTTGTCTGACTCTTTATTCTACTTTGATCTAAGGTTATCTTTCCTTTTGCTGCTTCCTAGCTGTCATGTTGTTTTGTTTTGTTTTGTTTTATTTTCTCTTTCATTTTTTCTTTTTCTTTTGTCTCTCTACCTTCTTTGATTCTTCCTCCTGCTTTGTGGAAGAAATGTAGATGTCCTTACATTGATAGTGGTGAGGGTGGTGAACATATAAATATGTGACTATACAGGGAACCATCGACTGTCTACTTAGGATGTGTTCTAGTTTGCTAATGCTGTGGAATGCAAAACACCAGAGACGGATTGGCTTTTATAAAAAGGGGGTTTATTTGGCTACACAGTTACAGTCTTAAGGCCATAAAGTGTCCAAGATAACACATCAGTAATTGGGTACCTTCACCGGAGGATGGCCAATGGCGTCCGGAAAACCTCTGTTAGCTGGGAAGGCACGTGGCTGGCGTCTGCTCCACAGTTCTGGTTTCAAAATGGCTTTTTCCCAGAACGCTCCTCTCTAGCAAGCTTGCTCCTCTTCAAAACGTCACTCACAGCTGCACTCTGTTTTCTGTCCTTGAGCCAGCTCATTTATATGGCTCCACTGATCAAGGCCCACCCTGAATGGGTGGGGCCATGCCTCCTTAGAAATATCCCATCAGTTATCCTCTACAGTTGGGTGGGGCGCATCTCCATGCAAACAACCTAATCCAAACGTTCCAACTTAATCCCCACTATTCTGTCTGCCCCACAAGATTTCATCAAAGAATATGGCTTTTTCTGGGGGACATAATACATTCAAACCGGCACAGGATGTAACGCATGGGGTATGAACAAAACCATCTTAAAAAAAAAATGGGTTGATGACGAAAGCTTGAGGGCAATATACTGAGTAAAATAAGCCAGACACATAAAAACAAGTATTGCAGGATCTCACTGATAGGAACTAATTATAATATGTAAACTCATAGACTTGAAATATGTTACCAAGATATAGGACAAAGCTAAAGAATGGGGAGCGGTTGCTTATTACGAGCAGAATGTTCAACTAGGTTGAACTTAAACGTTTGGAAATGAACAGAGGTAATGGTAGCACATTGTGAGAATAACTAACACTGCTGAATGGTGCATGAATGTGGTGAAAAGGGGAAGCTCAGAGTCATGTATGTCACCAGAAGGAAAGTTGGAGGTTAAAAGATGGGAATGTATAAAACAGTGAACCTTCTGGTGGGCAATGTCTGAGATTAACTGTACAAATATTAGAAATCTCTTCCATGAACCAGACAAATGTATGACATTACAACTAGAAGTTAATAGTAGAGGGGCATATAGGAAAAAATATATACCTATTGGAAACTATATACTATAGTTAGTGGTATTTCAATGTTCTTTCATAAACAGTAACCAATGTACTATACCAATACTACTAGTCAACAATGGAGGGGGTTGGTTAGGGATATGGGAGGATTTGAGTCTCCTTTGTGTATGTGTGTGTGTGTGTGTGTGTGTGTGTGTGTGTGTGTGTGTGTGTGTTTCTTTTCTGGAGTAATGAAAATGTTCTAATAATTGAACAAAAATTAATTGTGGTGATGGATGCACAGCTGTATGATGGTACCAGGAGCAATTGATTGTACACTTTGGATCTTTGGATAATTGTATGGTATGTGAACAATCACAATTTAAAAAAAAAAAAAAAACTAAAACAAAACCCACATCAGATCCACCTTATAATCCATATGTCTATGTTGACTTGCTATCCTTTTAGAGTGAGGCCCATTTTCTTTATTAGTTCCACTGGACTACGGTTGCCAATAAAATACAGTACGCCCAGATAAATTTGAATTTCAGATTAACAACAAATAAGTTTTTAGAATAAACTAAGTCTCAATTACAAATTATTTTTCCCACTGAGGCATTCTTGTGCTAAAAATTGTTTGTTGTTTACTGAAATTCAAATTTAACTGGATGCTCTGTACTTTTACAGTATTTGCTAGATCTGGCAAGCCTACATGGGACATATTCTCAGAGCACTGGGCTGCCCAAATGCCAACCACCCTGGGACACCTAGAGCATATGATCCGATGACAATGGGAGAAGGCATGGAGCTGGCAGTCAGAGAAGTGAATAAAATATTTCATACTTGATTTCAGGACATGCCCTGAATGCTTGTCACTTTCTTAGTTGTTGTGTGTTAGGTCTCCAGCTTTTTCATCCCTTCTTAAGATCAGAGAGGAGGGACTTACAGATCTCTTGGCAGATTAATATCAACATTAATTTTAGATTAATATTCTGGGACAAGTTGTTTCACAGGGAAGGGGGTTGGGTAGGGAGATGGGATGGTGTGGGGTTGGGAGTGGGGGTGTGGTGATTGGGGGAGTGGGGGTGTTAGTCCATGAAGTACAAGAAAATGTCATTAGGCTTATAAAGTTTAATTTAAAATTGCATCTATTGTTAGATTCAAATAAGTCACTACTTTTTAAAAGCTATTAATAATAGATCACAGGTGTTGAATATTTCCCGTATCTCAGGCTCTGTCCAAAGCATTTCACATACATTCCCATTTCAATTCTTGCCAGATGCCTCTGACAGGTGGACTTTGATTATCTCCATTTTACAAATGAGGAAACTGAGAAGCAGAGAGGATAAATAACTAGCCCAAGGTCATACCACTAATAAGTGGCAAGGTCATACCACTAGTAAGTGGAAGAACCAAGATATAATTCATGCCTTCTGACTGCAGAATCCCAAGGCTTAACCACAGAATAAAAACAGCAACAAAAAATAATTTTTTTTTCCTACAGTAAATCTTAAGAAAAGTTGATCACTCAAAAAAAGTAAAAATATAATAACGCCACAAATGAATTTCAAACTATTTTCCCTGAGTCGCTAACTGAAGCTTTAAATGAATGTGTGTGTATATATATATAATATATATGTATTTAATATGTGAGGAAGTGGATTTAGGAGAAGACATTTGAAAACGAGGGAAGGAATTTCAGTTAAAACCCAAACGTCTCCGCATTAAACTGAGCTATGGCCCCTTCTTGCACCACTTCCCTCAAAGTCGATATACAAACCCTTTCCCTGATTACCCTTCCTCGCGTTTCCACGAAGAAATGAAACTAACGCAGTGGGAGACCTTCCAACCAGGAGCTCTTCTGAACTGGCGTCCAACGTACAAAATACCGAAATCGCAATGCCCACGGCACTTCAAATTACAGATGAATGCTGTTAGGTTTTTTGACCGGGAAGAGAAGAGACAAAGCTCAATTGGAGAAAGTTTTGTTGTAGCCATGCGCAGGCGGGCTGAAGCCTAAGAGTGGCAACAGCCCGGAACAAAGATGGGAGTACAGTTTTATGGCTTTTTGGGAGGGGTGTTGAGGGAATAATTGTTGGTGGGTAAGATAGAGAAGTAAGGAGTTGAGTCAAGGCATTGGTTTGCAGGGTAGGATAAGGAGTTGACGTCAGGGGTGTTTAAGGTAAGATAAGGAGTTGACTTCAGAGAAGTTATTAGTTATGGAAAATTTTTGTTTTTATCCTTTTTCAGATTGTTACGTTAGTTAAGATGGGTTTTATGTCAACAGTCATGTCTGTTGTGGGAGAGCGTCTAAGGGTGTGTTGTGCATGTGTTGGGGGTGGGGAGTTTTGCCTAATAAATACAAAGTAGTGACAGAAGCAAGGTTGACTTGCGGGGTGAATTAAGGAGGGAACAGATCTCCTGGATCCGAGAACAGGAAATGGGGGGCACAGGTTGTTAACCCATGGGTCAGGACTGTAGGGGTCTGGGCGCTGGGGAGGGTGTTGGGGGCGCCGGGGCTCGCTAGCTGGAGGAGCAGCCTTTGCCTGTGAGAGGTCGGCGGCCACACGCTCCTCCCCGGTCCCTCCTCCCGCAGCGCCGAGGGGGGAGGTTCGCGGCAGTAAGACCGCGCCGGGGCGGCGGAGGGGAAGGCCCGGGCTCTGACAACCCCCTCAGAGCTTGCAGAAGCGGCCCTCAGTTCTGGCAGTAAGAAGCAGTCGTGTTTGGCGCGCTTGGGTCGCGTGGGCGCGGGGCGGAACGCGCCCAGGGACACCGGGCTCCGGGAGCAGCGCAGCGCAGCGCTCAGGTGAGGAGGGGACCTGGGGGCGGCGCGGGAGCCGGAGGAGGGGTGCGGGTTCTGCTCAGGGAGGACTATGACCGCACTGGAGGCCGGGCCCCTGTAGCGGGGATGAGCGGGGGATTGGGGGGAGCCTGGAACCGGACTCCTGGCTGGTCTTGGGCTCGCCGACGCAACAGCCCCGAGGAGCCCCGCTAGGAACGTTGTGGGAAGGAGGAGGGAATTCTCCCAAACCTTTATTCTGAGGAGTCAATCCTAAGAGTTAATTGCTGAGAGGGAGAATGAGGCCAGAGGAGCAAGGACAACAGGGTTTTCTTAACTGTAGGTCTCCCACTGGCAAACAAACCCCTCAAACCTCGCTTTGGACAGTATTGCTTCTTCAAGAGCCCACCCTTAAGATCAGAATTATAAAAACAAAGCAATACCTCCCTTCCCCGTTCTCTTTTGGAGTTCTCTCACAGCCAGTCTGAAAAGGTCACAGCTGCTCATCTCTAAGTCCTGAGGAAAGCACATTTTTAAAAGGTCGGGCAAAACCATCATCTTCTGGAGCCCTTTATACCCAAGGCTGGGAGTAGAGCTACTGAGACTGAAGGAGTAGCAGAGTTGGAGGGAGGTTAGTCATCTGAGGTGTGCAATAGGCTTGCCCAGTTCTGCAGGACTTGTCCCTCAAACAGAACCCTGAGAGGCTGGTGCCTCATTTCCTCTCCACTATGTTTGTGCCCTTTACACTTCAGTAGTGAGGAACCTCACAGACCTAATCACACCCCCTCACCCAGGTACAGTGCAGAATAACATTTGCATCCTCTCTGAGGCTCTCTCAGCAAAGAGCTTTAAGAAAAGTGCTAACTAGATGCCTGAGCTACTGGAGTGGGAGCCAGCTAGGGTTTAGGCAGACCCCTGAGAATTGTGTTCCTTTCCTTGACACCCCAGAAGATGGTTATTTCCTAGGAAGGAAGGTGTTATTTGTTTCCTATACATCTTAAGCCTGATTTTTTTTTCCAAGACCCAACTGATTCCTGGAAATGGTGAGAAATTCCCATAAAAGTGAAGCATTTGAAGAGCAAGTATTGAGTGAAGAGAATTTGGAGGGGATAATTTAGCTCTAAAATCTCACTGCTTTAGAATCCTGGGGAAGATCTGTGCTTTGAGGGGGTGAGCAGTAGGTTCTTGCTACCTTTCTGTGTGATGTCAGGCACCTGTTATGTTTGCTCACTGTCACTTTGCTCAGCTTTACATGTATGACTCATAATACACTAATAGAAGCAGGCTGATAAAATAGCTTGACAATTAAAAATATTTTTAATAAACTTAGCAGTTGAAAGAAAAAATCTACTATAAGAATAGATCCTAATTAAATTAAGTGGCCTATTTGATTCCTAGTACAAGCTTCATTCATTCATTTATTCATTTCAAGAAATATTTGTTGAGTATCTACAATATGCCAGGCACTTAGCATAGAATAGCAAGTAAGATAGATATGGTCCCTGCCATATCTAGAATGAAGCTCACATTCTAAAATCAAGGGATGAACAAGGTAAATTCAGATAGTCCTAGACGTTTTGAAGAAAAGGAAACAGAGGGCTGTGATAGAGTGTTGTGATGTGTGTGTGTGTACGTGTGTGTGTGTGTGTGATGGACAGGTAGGAGGAGCCAGGCTTCTTGGTTTGAGATTTTTTTAATGCAATTTTATTGAGATATATTTACATAACATACAGTCATTCAAAGTGTACAGTCAGTTCACAGTATCGTCATATAGTTGTGCATTCATCGCCACAATCATTCTTTGAACATTTTCATTACTCCAAAAAATAAAATTAAATTAAAATGAAAAGAATATCCAAAACATTCCCTTCCCCTCCTCTTCCCATTGTTCATTGACTTTTTAAAATACTATTCATCACCAGAATCAATTTTTGAACCTTTTCCTTACTCCAAAATAAAAATAAAAGCAAAATAGAACACCTAGATCTTTCCATCCCCTCCATCCCACCCTATTCTTCATCTAATCTTTGTCCCCATTTTCCCACTCATCTGTCCATACACTGGATAAAGGGAGTGCAAGCCACAAGGTTTTCACAATCACACAGTCCAGGGGAATGCTTATTGTAATGCTCCCTAGATTATAAGCTTTTACAGCAGTCAAATCTGTTCCTGGTGCCTCATTTCCTGAGATGTCTCAAATCCTGAGATGCTGAGCTCCTTGTGTATAACCTGGTCGATCTCTGGAACTTTGGGTATCTGTGTGACATCTGAAACTTGGAGCTAGAGCTTGGCAGCTATGAATGTCAATATTACCCCATAAGGCAACTGTTGAAAGAGTTGAAAAAGAGTTCAGATTTCAATTAGAGATATGTACAAAGCCTATATAGTTAGGACTAAGGCAAATCAGGCCCAAGGGTAAAGGATGATACTGACTGGGTTTTAAAACTGCAACTTTTGTGTGAGACCAAGGGAGGAAAAGTTTATTTGGTGCAGGATCTATATTTTTTGTAGCACACTAGATATTTTAACCTGTATGATCAGTTTGTTTGAACACCATAGGTACATGGAGCTGTGAAAGGGAAGTGGGATTTGATGAGTTTGTACAGGCTGGGGTGAAATCCCGATACATCCCAGAGTGATATGGGCAGAGAGTAAAAGTGTATTTGCAGGGCCCCCTGAGAAGCTGGGGAGAAATGTGGGAATGTTGGATTCCCCTCCTGGGTTATTGCTGATTTTCCCATAAACAGTGAGAACTGCCAATTTAGTGGGTCAAGTCCTCGATCTGGGGGCTCTCCTAGTTACTGCAAGTGAGAGGCTGAGCCTACTTATAATTGTTCCTAGAAGTCCCCCCCCCAGAGAGCCTCTGTGTTGCTCAGATGTGGCCCCCTCTCTCTCTAAGTCCACTCAGCAGGTGAACTCACTACCCTCCCACCTTTATAAAACTTTATAAGTTTTGAGGAGAGAGAGACTTGTCTGAGCAGATGGCTTTTGACGTAAGACCCTAGGGAAATCCAGGCAGAGGGTTTGGGACAGAGGGAACCACAAGCACAAAAGTCCTGGGTACCATTTGGATGTATTATTCCAGGCACAATTGGAAGACCAGTGCGGTGAGGGAGACCAGCCAGGAAGAGATCACGCTTGGCCTCGAAGCCCTAGGGAAGCAGTTTGGATTTTATTTTGAGTGCAGTGTGAAGCCAAAGGAGGGCTATAAGTAGAGGTGTGATAGATACACATTTTGAAAGAGATTTCTCTGGGTAATGTGTGGAGAACGGATTAAAGAGGGGTACGAAGGGAGGAAGGGAGACTAGCTCCAGGTTTATTAATGGATGACCTAGTGGAGAGTGGTAGCAGTTGATGGGCATAGGCTATTTTTTGGAGGTAGAGTAGGAAGTTCCTAATGTTTTTCTCTCTCAAACTAGCCATCTGTAAAGTGAGGATGACAATGCTATGTCTGGCCCACTCAACTTGTAGAATCAAATAAACTAATGAATATGCTCTTAAGAGTATTATAAGATTTTATTGCTATTATTATTTACTAATATTATGTTACTTTATAAGATTTTATTGCTATTATTATTTACTAATGTTATGTTTCTTTGAATTCTGTGCTTCATTTTGTTCAAATTTTATGATAAATTTCTATGTCTTTTAATTTTTTTAATTCTTTTCAATAAATATGATTCATTATACCTAAAAAATATTTTGCTCTGTCCCTGGGCATTGGAAAACCACCATTAAGAATTACCAATAAAACACACCATCATAGAATACTGTAATATGAAATTAATGCTGTAATAATTGCCGGCTTACTTTTGAAAGTTGAATGTGTTCAGATAAAATTCAAAATAGGATATTTGAAGCTGGGAGTTGAGAAAGATACCAAAAAAAAAAAAAATTAGCATACTTGCCTTTGTCCCATATATGGCTGTGTACAGATATTCATGAGTGCAAAGGTAATTGAAAATCTATGTGTAGCAGCAGAGTTTCTGGAGAGGGGTGTGAACCAGAGTCATGTAAGATTGTTTCCGTTAGTGAAGTATTCTCTTAAGAGAGGGATGCCCTTGAACTTTCCATGGTTGATCACTGACTAAATTTTAGAGGGTTGGGGAAGTGTTTCAACCTCATTTACCAACTGGGATGGGGATGACCTTCTCAGAGACAGGACAAGTAACTGTCATAATGAAGCAATCCTATTTTTCCTTTCTGCCTCACTTTGACTTGCAACTTACTAGAAGTACCTGTATCTGTTTTGAAGGAAATAGAACCATTCCCCATTTACATTGTGTGCAGCAGAAGATTCAGTTCCTTGTAAATCAATGTTCTCTGGGTCATCTTCACTTGCCATACCCCATTATTTGTTGGTCAGTGTGTCTGAATTTCAGCTTGAAGCAGCCAGTTTAGTGATTTAAATAGCAGACAAAATAAGACAGTAATTCCAGAAACTGTACAATTTCCCTTTTGTCATATCTACCATCATAGTTGCATAGAGTTGGGAGGAGTTGGAGTGACTTTGAGAGGTCACAGTCTGTCCTGGAGACAGCAGTCTACTTTGTTTGGCTCATACAATGTTCTGAAATGTTGAATTAGTTGCTGCCCTTTAAATCAATAAATTTTATATACAAATATGGTTTTCCAACTTCTCCTGCAAAAAAGAATCAGAGGACCTGGTTACATGGGGCTATTATTCCTACATATAGTAGTGGATTGGTGGCTACCCCCCTTTTGATTGGTCTGGTCTGCCACAGTCTTCACCATTCCTTACTGTGTTACACACACCTGCTTAACTCATTTAAGTTACCTGGTTGGTCCTTACAGGCTTCTGATTTTTTACTTCAGGTTTAGGGTTATCTAGTCCAGCCGGTCCATTCCACTCAAGCCTACATCCAATGCAGGAATCCTAACTCTAGTATCCTTGTTGCTAGCCCACAGAGCTATGCTTAAGCAGCATTGGAAAGCTCCTGCTAATACAGTTCTACAAACTGTATCCACATAGAAAATGTCCAGGCCTTTTCCTCAGAACTGTAGCTGTCATGTGCTGTCTGTGTTTCCCCCACAGTAAACATCCCTGGTTCCTCTGACAGCTCCTTATGTGACTTGCTGCCTTGTTCCCTCACCAATCTGGTTATAGTTGGGTTAAAGTCCCTTTAAATGAGCCTTCATTTGTTAAAATTCTTCATTTGTTTGAAGTCCCATCAGTTCGGCAGACTTGTGTAGTATGCTCTGGGAAGGTGATCTCGCTTGCTCTAAGATGTTAAACTTCTCTTATTCAGCCTAAGGTATCTTTAGATTTTTCTTGGCCAACCTAATGTTCGTTTGACTTACTCTTGGGGCTTATTTTCCTGAGTTTATGGCCAGAACTGTTGAGTGTATAGCTCACTGAGAATGGAGGTTCTCAACTGAGGGTGAGTTTTGCCTCCTAGGAGACATTTGGTAATGTCTGCACACATATTTGGTTGTCACAACTGGGATATCCTACAGGCATCCAGTAGGTAGAAGCCAGGGATGCTGCTAAACATCCTACAATGCACAGGACAGCCCCCCACAACAAAGAATCTTCAGTTCAGAATATCAGTTGTCTGACAAAGAATCCCTGCTTTTAGAATCTGATTACCTAGCTCCAGACCTTGGTTTGCTATTCCTAACTCTATGAACTTGTGTGTGTTATTTAACCTCTCAGTCACCATTTTGTTATCTGTATTTTGAGAAACTCTGGGGACTAAATTATTTACTACATATAATATGCTTAATCTGGTGCCTGACAAAGAGCAAGTTGTCATTATCGCCAATTGTCACACCAAACACTATCTTTTGGGTTTTTGAGCTTCTGTACATCACTTTATTCTGTTTTTCTACATAAATCTCCATACCTACTCAGACGAGTAAGTCAGTAAAGCATGTGAGAGAGTTTCATTTCTTCTCTCACCTGTGTTATGTGTGTTAGTGTATTGGGGTGTTTTAAGGAGCAGCGAACAGGTTTTACCAGAATACTGCCCCTCTTTGGCCCCCATTATCATTTCTTCTGATTGCTTCAGAGTTTCCCTCTATTGGGGCCAATATTTTAGATTTAATACTTATGCCCCCCATTTGGAGAACATGGACATTGAGTTTCTTTTCCAGTAGAGGATCCGTGCCCAGTGTTTTTTCCTGTGCATGCCTCAGTCACTGTGACTTGCACAGCCTCGCAGGCTTCTGGGGTTGGGCAGAAGTTGGTAGACTTTGGGTGATAATAATGACATTACCCTGAGAGCTCACATCCTCACAACAATCTCATGAGCAGAGTTGCTCTTTGACAGACAAGGAGAAAGGCAGAAAATCAGAACTTATTTATGGTCATCGAGCCAGAGAAGTAGCAGATTCAGAACTCAAACCTTGATAGCCCAAAGCTACAGCTAGGTTTCTTAACCACTCTGTTATTTTGTCAAAGGATAGTTTTTCTCAAGGAGTCTACCTGTGATCTCTACCGTCATGTAGTCATTTATGCATAGAATGCCCAAAAGATCCAGTGCTCTTACATTTATACATGATATTATGTGCATGGTATGCAAGTGTTTCTTGTGTCTCCGTGCTGCTTCATTTGCTAAGGGCAGGGGCTGATAGTAGCTTTAGGTTTTCATAATGCAAGGATCTCTGGTCCTCTGAGGAGAAGCCACAATTGTTCTTTAGAGGCCTTAAGCTCACAGGATGAATGCAGAGGATGTTAAAGCTAATGGGTCAGTGTCAGACAGGCATAGCTGGGTGCAGTGGGCAATCACATGGTTGGGGCCTTGACCAACCATCTGGAGATACTACCACCCCTCCCTGCCCTGCCATCACAGTGTTACAAGCAGGTATGCTCCATTTTAAGAAAACCCAGTTCACCAAATAGCATGCTGTCTAAAGAAGCAAATTCGGAATAGTGAATTTGCTATATATAGTGAATTTGCTATATAAAATTGTTTGGGTCACATAATTTTTATTGTTATAAAAATATATACTTTTAATAAAATTATTTTCTCTGGCATTATTTAAATAACAGCCTTTTTTGCTGGGTTAAAAGGCTTTAAATGCTTTAACTATTAAAAGTCCTAAAGGAACCCAGTTTTTTCAGAAACCTATCTTTTTCTAAAGCAGTTGCACATTGCTAAAGTTGTAATTTCACAGTACTTAAGATGCCCCTTCCGATGGTGATTTAGAAATCTACCCATTTTCTTTAAACCAGGTTGGGACTGCCCCAGAGTGTGAAAGCCCCTGATGTGATGAATCCAACCATTCTATAGAAATACCCCCACTTTGTGAAACCCTGAGGGCTACCCAGCCTTTTTTTCATGAATCACAGAAAATATTATATTTGTGCTGCTACTGGCCTCAACTACCCCAGACTTCTCCCAGCCACCTTGAAGGGGATCAATATGGTGGCACAACAAGAACCCATTCATAGCACTGTGCAAAGCCAGCCTTTAGGGAGCTCTGTGACTGTTTAGGAACCTGTAGGAGTTCACTGAGAATATGATGATCTCAGTGAATAAGTAGGTGTTCACCTGAAGCCAAAAGTTTTTTGTCAGATAGCACTCTATTTTCTTTTTTCCTTTCCTTTCTTGTGTCTTCTTTTTCCTTTTTCTTCTTTGCTTTTCTTTCTCCTCTCTTCCCTTCCCTTCCTTCCTTCCCTTCCTCATTCCTTTCTTTCTCCCTTAATAATGGATTATTCAATTGCTTTTATAATAAAATGCATCTAAGAAAGACACTTCAGTAGTGGTAATAGTGGAGAGGATGCAATAGCTTATATATTATTTCTTACTATCTGTTGGTGATTTTAGGCATTTGGCAGACTGTAATAAAACCCCAGTCAAAAAAAAAAAAAAACAAAAACAACCCTGTTAATTTTGCTTTAAGAACAGAGAAGTATCTCCGCAAGCTTTGACTATGTGCTATTCAGTGGCACTGCTCTCATGTGATTCCATCATTGCCCACGTCTTCCTTCAAACCACCACAACAAAAGCAGAAAACAACAGGGTGAACATGGGTCATGCTTCATTTAATTTAATCCTGACAGTCACTCTGAGAGGAAGTGTCATTGTTCCCTTTTCACCAATGAGCTAAAATAATTGGTCCAAGGTAGCACAGCCAATAAAATAGAGTCGGATTTTTGGAGCCCAGCTATCTGATTCAAAAGCTCATAGTTGAAACCACTGCACAACCTTTAAAAACTAATATTTTGGGATTCTGTGACCCAAAATAATGGAATTAACCTTCAGCAGAACCTCCTCAGAACTGCTGGGAGATCACACAGAGTTGATGTGTGAGGGATCTGATCATAAAGACAGATGTTTGTCAGTGTTGGGTCTGAGATTCTGGACATCTCCACTGCAATGTTCTTATTATATTAGAAGCCCAGTTGTCATGGGGAAGCATGGTTTAAAGCAGCACATCACCTTGGCTGCATCTCAGAATCAATGGCGAAGCTCTACAAAGTACTGATGTCCAGGAGTCACCCCCAGAAATTCTGGGGTTCCAGCCTGGGCACTGGTATTTTTAAAGCTACCCCCGGTGAGCCCAATGGGCAGTCGGGGTGAGAATCCTGATTTGGAGGTTTGAATCAGAGAGTGAGATCAGGAACCTCCAGTATGGAATCAACTCAGTGATCTTAGATAACTTTTAACCTCTGTGACCTTTAGGCCTTAGAGGGCACCACACATCTGGACATTTGACACTAAATGCAGATGAGTTCCTATTTTCAAAATCTGAGTATTATCAACAAATTTTATTTTACTTTAAGTACTTGTACTCAACAATGGCAGTTTTGTTAAATTATTTCCACAATAGGGAACTGTTTCTTATTTTGCTTTTTTGGTTCCTACCCCTTTCCTGAGGTTGTGAAATGATTGCACAAGAATTACATCTTATTGCACCCAAGATAAGAGGCTTTAGACACTTCTGCTAAAGTCCCTTGAGTGCTATACATTTGAAATAATGTCCAGATTAAGTTCTTTTCTATTAGCTAACATGGAAAAGAAAAATAATAATAGAGTAGGTATTATGTTTTCTCTTCTGTACTTTCAATATTAGCAAGTTTTGAGTAGGAAACCTTTTACTAACACTTATAAAAGGAGTCATAGAGTCCAACCACACCCATGCACTCAGCCCATTTTTAGCATCACTGGCAGGGGACCAGTTAGCAGCATCTGATCCTTCTCATAACAGGGATCTCCCTACATTCTGAGGTTGACATGACAAATATCCTAATTATTGAAAGTTCTTTTATTAAACAGGCATTTGCCTCCCTATAACCTGTCAGAATGAAGTAAATATTTCTTCCTTATTAAACTAGGATATAGTTTTTCCAGTATCCTCTCAGACTAGAGTTTCTCAGCCTCGGCACCGTTGACATTTTGGGCTGGATGCTTCCTTGTTGGGGAGGCCATCCTGTGCATTGTATGCTGTTTAGCCACATCCCTGGCCTCTACCCACTAGATGTCAGTGGAACCCATTCTCCCAATAGTAACAACCAAGAATCTTTCTAGACATTCCCAAATTTCTCCTAGGAGGCAAAATCATCACCAGCACTGCCCCAACCCTGGTTGAGAATCACTGCTATTGGGTGATATTCTGGTTGCCTTTAGCCTATTTAAGAAGAAAGTAAATATTGATTCCTTATCATACAAGGGTATACTTGCCTATAAAATATTGCTCATAGAAAAATGTATGAGCTTACTTACATCTAATTTGAATAGTAGCCTTCAATTCTTGTATAGGAGAGGGAATGGGAGAAAAGCTACAGAGATTTATACTTTCAAAGTTACTTCTTTCTGTAATTTTTGTATTTTTAAATAACAAATATGCAACACTTATGTAAACAACAGAAGACACTACAATAAAATAATTGCAATGAAGTGCTTAGAAATCAGAGCTGAAAGATCAGCCATCTCCACCCTTCATCCTATTCTAAAATATCCAAAGCAGAAGATTTTATCCTCTTCCCCGATCATTCAGTCTGGTATTGGGTAAATTTGGAGATATTTAAGCAACTTTCTTTGACTTTAGTTAAGGACTAAACTGGCCAATTATTTGCTCTCTGGTCTTAATTCTTTTATTTTATACACACTGTAATGGTCTTCTATTGCTCCTGCAACAAAGTACCATAAATTTAGTGGCTTAAAATAATGCAAATCTTTTATTTTACAGTTCTGTAGATCAGAAGCCTGACATGGCTCATGGGACTAAAATTGAGACGTTGGCAGAGGTTCATTCCTTTCAGAGGCTCTAGGTGATACTGTTCCCTTGCCTTTTCCAGATTTTAGAGGCTGCCCACATTCCTTGGCTCCTGGGTCTTGGCTCCTTCCTCCATCTTTGAAGCCTGCCTCTTCTGCCATCCTCTTCCTCCTTTAAGGATCCTTGTTATTACAGCAAACCCAGTGGATAATCCAGGATAATCTCTTTACGGTCAACTGATTAGCCACTTTAATTCCATCTGCAGCCTTACTTCCTCCTTTCCATGCATCATAACTTCTCACAGGTTCCAGGTGTTAGGATATGGACATTTCTGCCTGCCACATGCTCCCATTCTAAAACTTAGTCAGAAAGAATCTGGGAAAGAGAATGCTAATAATCATGAAAGAGTATTTTCTTTTCTTACTCTTTACCAATAACAGGAGAGTTAAAGCGAATGTGCCCTAATCTCTTCACAAGACTGGTTTTATTCTGACAGCTTGTTTGTCAGCTCTGGACTTTGATGCTATGGACCTGAGACTGGACTGTTTACAACAGCAGGTGGAATAAGGATTGCTTTGATATGACTTTTGTTTTTTAAAAAAGGAATGATAACTGGTGAGAATTTGCATTGACATTCAAATAGGGGGAAATTGGGGTTAGCAGTGGTCATGGTAGTATGTGGAGATCTCAGCTGACATTTGAAGAGACCAGTCAACAGGAAACTGTGGTTTCAGCGGTAGCCATGAAGTCCACAGAAGAAAGGCAAAGGGTGATACAGACTTTTTGATGGACTTAAATAGAATGTGTTATCAGATCTCTTGTTGAAATGTCTTCTTGATCTGCCAGGAAGATATTTTATCTGGTCAAATATTGGCTCAATAGGCCAAAATTGAGGAAATTGATTTTTAGGCTTTACTATTTTAAAAAATTAATGTTTTAAATGCAAA
This sequence comes from Choloepus didactylus, assembly GCF_015220235.1. Classification (NCBI taxonomy): domain Eukaryota; kingdom Metazoa; phylum Chordata; class Mammalia; order Pilosa; family Megalonychidae; genus Choloepus; species Choloepus didactylus. Next base: position 104,962,368 of record NC_051313.1, read on the forward strand.
TATTCTCATTGATTTAAAAAACTGGAAAAGAGAAAAGTAGAAAGAAGGGTCAAATTACCTTTAGTTTCTAAGTTCCAAAAATCTACAAAGAAGACAATGTTGGTAAACATTTGCTATTTCTTTATATTTATTTTACTGCTGTTGCTGCTGCTGCTTTTTTTCTTTTCTTCCTCCTTTTCTTCCTCCTCTTCCTCATTCTGCTTTTGCTTTTAATGTATCTTGGATCTCAGATGTTTTACTTAATATTAAACAAGCACTTTCATGACCATACACACTGTTCTTAAATTTCCTTTTTCAATTACTTTTATTAATAATGCAATATGTTCTATTGTAAAAACACAATTGTATTGTGGAAATACAATTTTTATCCATTAAAATTGCATTATAAACAGTTTCCTAAGTCATAAAGAATTATTTTATAAATATCATATAACAACTGAATAAAGTCTCATTGATTAATAACATGGTTTGTTCCAGTTTGCCAAATGCTGCCATTATGCAAAATATCAGAAATGGATTGGCTTTTATAAAGGGGATTTATTTGGTTACAAATTTAGATATCTAAGGCCATAAAAGTGTCCAAACTAAAGCATCAACAAGAGGATACCTTCACTGAAGAATGGCCGATGGTGTCTGGAACACCGCTATTAGGTTGGAAGGCACGTGGCTGGCGTCTGCTGTTCCCTTGCTCCTGGTTGTGTTTCAGAATGGCTTTCTCCCAAATATCTCTGGGTTTCTGTCTGCGCCTGCAAGCATCTCCAAGCATCAGCATCAGCAAGCATCTGGGTCTGTGTCAGCTCTTATCTTCTCTCTTAAATACACCGGTGAACTAATCAATAATCATGACCTACCCTGAATGGGCAGGATCAAATCTCCATGAAAACATTAATTAAGAGGGCACACCCTAATCAACAGACCAAGATTGCATTAAAGAATATGGCTTTTTGGTGGAACATAATGTATCCAAACCAGCACATGGTTTATTTATTTGTTTATTGTTTGACATTTGGAGGGTTTCCATGTATGTGGTGGGGAAGGCTCTTATAAGTACGAGTTAAGGATAGACATTGTAAAACATTAAGTTTTAGTATTTTATTTTCTGTGATTAGGATTTTTTTGTACTAATCCCAGAAATGTAATTAAAAGATATAAATAATTTAAGGTTTGCCAGATTGACTTCCAAAAATCAGTGTATCCATTTACCCCTACAGTGTTGCTAATTTTGTTCTGGCCAGTTTTGCAGTTGTAGAGCAGAGGTGAGTCCTGTGTTCCAAGACTTTTAGTTTGTTGGTTATTGTTGTTTGGCCAGTTCCGTCTTTCTCTTTTTAGACATTCCAGGGTCCTAATTTTCAAATATAAGTACATTTCTGCTAACTTATATCCCACAGTTGAGAAAAAGGTATTTTTCTGTGGAAAGAGAAATTTAAAAGTTAACAGATATTTTATGAAATGTTCCTCTGTGTTTGGATTCAGTAACTTCCAGTAGTCATCTTCTCAGAGATTTCAAAGACCATCAGAAGATAAAAAGAGCTGTTCTCTGAGAAAGCTAGGGCCTTGCAGCCATTTACAATAGAGCTTTGTTGTCATTTTAGTAATATGGGAATGCTTGGTCATATTTATATCTAATTTATAATACTTCAATAAAGGATCAGTGTTTGCTTATAATAAAATCATGTAAGACAAGAAGACTGCTTGTATAAAAAGTAAAGTCAGAGAAATGGATCAGAAACCAGAATTTAAGTGACTACCATGTACACCGCAACAGAGTAGAGTGGGCATAGTTTGTGGGTGCTGAGGAGCACTGGGGGAAGAAGATGTTGCTGTCAAGGAGATGAAGATCCCCCTTGACTCAGGAAAAATGAGGTTCCAGAGCATGGGATGGAGACCTAGTTATAGAGAGGAGAGGGTAAACCTTGTTCCTGACCTGAATCAGCAGCATATAAAAGGACTTCTGGAGGCAGTGTAATCCTGATGCCTTCTGTTTTCCTTGGGGAAATATGTTTTGTGGTATTTAGTTGTAGAAAATAGGGGGTGGGTTAAATAGGGTCTATCCATTTAAGGAGAGAAGACTGTAACCCAACGGAGAGAGATGAGCTATGGAGTAAAGAAGAGGTGCTGCCTTCCAGTCTGATGACACAGCATTTCTGGACCACAGCTCCTGGACCCAGCTATGTTCCATAAACAGATTGAAAGTCCGGACCTCTCTACGTTCCCCGCCCCTACTTTACCCCACACACATGCATGCATGTACACACGTGTCATTGGGCTAAGTACACACACACACACACATACACCATTCTGGGGTGCAGAGGTCATTCCCATGTTTATTCAGCAAACATTTCTAGTATAACTGGTTGTTGAAAGGCCCTCACTGCTGGGTGCAATGGACACTACCCATAGGGTTAAAGTCCAGACTCAGGTGAACTATGTGCAAGGTTTGCATAGTCCAACAGTCCTGGGTCCTGCTCTTTCTTCCAACCTCCTTCCTCCCAACTCTCCTTTCCTACCAGATCCTACTGCCCCATCTTACTGAGCCCCTGGCTGCATCACAGCCCTGCTTCCGCTTGCTCACAAAGTTTCCTCTGTGTGAATGCCTTTCTTCTTCTCCCTGTCAACCTGGTTAGTCTGCCAACACTAATCTTTCAAGAAACTCCAGTGGAACCTCTTCTAATGGAACTTTCCATGCCTTCTGGCAACACCCACCCAGATTTGACCAATCTCCTTTGTGTCTGCCACTTCTATCCAAACATCTCTAACTCCTAATTGCCCTTTTAAAAAAATCCATGGCTGTCTCCACCGTGGAGGAGAAGGCGCATGCCTTGTTTCTCAGCCCATCCTCAGTACTTAGCCGAAGCAGGATTTAAGACCTTTAGCAGTGAAAGGGCTGTAAATACTATAGCATCTTCATCTTCCACACATAATTCAAGATAAGAACAACACTATGTCCCCAAAACACAAAACTCACAAGTGTGTTGGTTTTAGAATAACTCATTTCTAGATTGGTATAACTGAAAACTTCTGAATAAATTCATCAAGGCTGAAAATTTTCCTTATTTTTAGAGCATTTGCTGCACAAGTGCCCTACCCAGGGCTTACTCTGCCTGTAATAGAAGCCAGCCATGTATTTAGCCCTCAGTGCTTGGAATGCAGATGGTGCTTTATAAATCTTTGTATGGATGTATTGCTCGATGAATTGTCTGGTGTATAGTATAATGTGGTACAATACAGTGTGTAGAGAAGCAAGCACCGTAAGAGGTGAGCAAATCCCATGTTGTTGCTTTGTGGGGAGGGTGCAAACGCTTCTGTGGGGGAAAATAGGAAGGGCATCATGGAGAAAGATCCCCAATAAGATTGATTGGAGAATAAGATGAAAGGCAAACGTGGTGATGTATACATGTCACGGGTTGAATGCATTAATGACGAATTCACACATTTTTGTAAACCTAAGAAAATCTATGCACACTGTTAGATGGAAAAAACTACCTGCTTAGCAAGAAGACCCATAGTTAAGTTGTTTCTCTTAAAGCAGGTGGTTTTCAGTCCTGTTCCTTTCTGACTGTTTGGCATTGTCCAGTCTCCTAGGTAAGGTTTATGTCCTTAACTGTGTCCACTCACCCTTTATTGAGCCCAGTACTTCTCAACTAGAGAGATTCTGCCCTCCAGGAAATATTTGGCAGTGTTTGGAAGATTTTTGGTTGCCAAACGGGGTGGGAGGGCTACTGGCATCTAGCAGGTAGAGCCAGAGATGCTGCTGAACATCCTACAATGTACAGGATGGACCCCACAACAAAGACTTACCCAGCCCAAAGTGTCAACAGTGTGAGGGTGAGAATCCCTGATGGAGCAGCAGCCTGTGTCACTGATGCTGCCTTAGCAGTTTGGCAAGATAAAACCACCAGCTTTCTGATTGTTAGTCTCTCTCCCTTTTTCTAAACATAGTCTCTGGAGTCTAATATATTTTGCTACCAATGCAGCCAAACTGGTTCCGGGTAGAGAAGGAAAAGGGACATTCCTTGAGAATCTGTGTGACTTGGTCCTGAGCTGGCACTTTCCTCTTCTTTTCCCTCCCCTCACAACCCTCTGAGATTGTTAATCCCATTTCGCCAATGGGATTTAGATTTTAGATGTAAAATGACTGGCTTAGAGTTGACCCTTCTGACTGCAAACCTAGGCTTATACCACTGCCTTGACACTCCCTGTCTACGTTTCTACAGGACCCACATTCTCTACCCAAGAGCCCAGGTGTAACACACCTACAGTGCAGGGCTCACTGCTCACAAACTTGATGGCAAGGTGTCCAGGGAACTATGTGTTCTAATCCTAGTGTGCCACTAATTTGCTGTGTGGTCCCAGGAAAGTTGCTACCCCTTTCTAGGTCTCAGTTCCTTTGTATGTAAATCAAGAGGAATAGACTTAGCTGGTCTCTCCTGGATTGACCTGAACTAGAATAGGTTACCTCAGCCATCTATGAGGACATGGATGGTGACAAAACTGCATTCGTTAAAGGATATTATTTTTTTTTGTTTCTTAGTCTACATCACAACCCCCTGTTCTCCTCCCCCTGCCCCTCATACACTGATACTCCCTTAAACGTCTAGCAAAATGCCTGCCTCATGGTTACTAATTTAGCATTGTAGTAATGAACCACAAGCAACTGAGTTTTTTCAGGAAAAATACCTACCCCCAATTTTTAAACTGGAACTAAGCATACCTTTATCTTAAAATTGTTGATCCAAAGCAAAGTCTCAAAACCAAGATTATCTCTGAATTGGACCTGAAAAGTATTAGAGTGCAGCTTCATTCTGATAGGAAGCCAGTTATTTAGATATAGTTGCCCAAGGAAAGAGCTGGGTATTTGTCTCTTTTTAAAAATTTTCCTACTCATGTTCATTGTTAACACATTAGATAAGCACATAGTAAAAAAAAAAAAAAAAAACTAACATCACCTGTTATCCTACTGCTTAAATGTAACCACTGAGAACATTTGAGAATTACATTTGTCAGGACTTTTTTTCCTATTTGTGCATAAATGCATATATTTAAACTGAAAAATGAGAGCATATTATATGGATTGTTTTTTCACTTATACCACAGAGGATTGGGCTTGTTGATCATGGCTCTGAAGCCAAACAGTTGTATGACTCAGTAAACACTCCAAGCCTGAATGTTTTTAACTGTAAAATAGAGGTAATACCTACCTAACTCTACTCCTTGTTGTGAGGACTAGAGATTGCACAAAGTGCTAGCACTTAGTAGGCATTCAATAAAAGATAGCTATTATGCCTCATATCACCTTTTATTTTTCTTACATAAGCCTGTAATCAACCTTAGGAATTTGAAGGTCTGAGTTGAAGTCTAAATACCTCTCTGCGTATCTTAAAGAATTCTTGCCCAAGGTTAAAGCAACACAAAATGAAATCAGCAAATTGAGACGCTGGGAAACAATCCTGAGCTCTCCTAAGGTGTCTCTGAATAGGTTAAACAAGAGCATTTGTTGAAACTTCCAAAAGTATGCTTCTTCAAGTCCTGCTTCTGGTCCATGGAGTAGTCATTCAGGCTTTTAAAAAAGATAAAACTGACCTAAAATGCATATTAAAATCTTCTATCTTATTACTTTGTTAGCCCTTTGTCATAACATAGTTTAGTTTCAAAAGGATATCTTGTCAACAACTGCTTGTCTCACTTTTAAAACTCTGAAAAAGTCTGGCTTAAGTTGCCCCAGATCAAGGGAACAATTTGTTTCAAAGAAGAACATTTGTTCCATTTGTTGTTTTCAATTATATTATAAGAAGATATGGCATTCCAGGAATAGAAGTGATTGCTAGAAGCACCCCTCCGCCTAAGTGGTCTATTATCTGTCTCCACTGAATGCAGAAGTTGCATCACAAGTCATACTCTGAATAATTCAAGTTCCTAAATTGATGACTCTCTTCTTAGCAGTTCTTGGTAATAGAGAGCAATCTCACCCACTCCTGTCTGAAGTATGGCAGCCAGGTTGCTAGAATAGCCAGAGTGGATTACTGCCCTTGGGATCTGAATTGGAGGTCATTAAATGTCCTCTTGTCTTCAAAATCTCTCTCCCCAGTAGCACACAATTCTTTCCTTTAAACTATTGGAGGTGGGGTGGGTGGTGGGGGGGAGTTTTAGTTTCCTGGGCTCAAGCAAATACCGTGAAATTGGTTGGCTTAAACAATGGGAATTTATTAGCTTATGGTTTTGAGGCTAAAAGAAAATCCAAATCAAGGTGTCATCAAAGCGGTGCTTTCTTCCAGAAGATTGGTGTACTAGGGCTGGCTGCCGGTGATCCTTGGTCCTTAGTTTATCACATGGCAAGGCACATGGTGGCATCTCCTGGATTCTCCCTTCTATTCAGTTTCTGTTGATTTCAGCTTCTGGCTGCTGCTTTTGTGGCTTCCTCTCTTTCTGAATTTCATTCTGGATATAAAGGTCTCTAGTAATAGGATTAAGGCCTATCTTGATTGAAGTGGGCTGCACCTTCTTAACTGAAGTAACCTCATCAAAAGGTCCTACTTACAGTGGATTCACATCCTCAGGAATGGATTAAATTTAAGAACATGTTTTTCTGGTGTACATGCAGCTTCAAACCATCATAGGGGTCTTTAATATTATGCCTCCAGAAGACTTTGATTAACAGAAAGGGTTGCTACTTGGAATTTAATGACAAGGCCTCATTAATACACAAATATCATTTAGCAGTTTGTGCACATTGGGGAGCTGCCACATTGAAAAGTGGTAAGGAGCTGAGGTGTGGAACATTTCATAGTCAAGTTTTGATGAGGCAGGTCATAGTGGTAGACCATAAGGGGGTGTTCCAGGCATTACCAGGGCACTAATAGCCTGTGTGTGGAGGGGAACAAGAGCAGTGAACACAAAGTTCCCCAAGAAATGCAGGACAAAGGCTAATTATAGTTTGTTTTAGTTTGCTAATGCTGCGGAATGCAACACACCAGAAATGGATTGGCTTTTATAAAGGGGGTTTATTTGGTTACAGAGTTACAGTCTTAAGGCCATAAAGTATCCAAGGTAACACATCAGTAATCGGGTACCTTTACTGGAGGATGGCCAATGGCGTCCGGAAAACCTGTGTTAGCTGGAAAGGCACATGGCTGGCGTCTGCTCCAAGTTCTGGTTTCAAAATGGCTTTCTCCCAGGATGTTCCTCTCTAGGCTGCAGATCCTCAAAAATGTCACTCTTAGTTGCACTTGGGATATTTGTCCTCTCTCAGCTTCTCTGGAGCAAGAGTCTGCTTTCAACGGCCGTCTGCAAAAGGTCTCTAATCTGCAGCTCCTGTGCTTTCTTCAAGTATCTCTCCTGGCTGTAGCTCCTCTTCAAAACATCACTCACAGCTGCACTGAGTTCCTTCTCTTTGAGTCAGCTCATTTATATGGCTCCACTGATCAAGGCCCATCCTGAATGGGTGGGGCCATGCCTCCATGGGAATATCTCATCAGAGTCATCACCCACAGCTGGGTGGGGCACATTCCAAGCAAATCTAATCAGCACCAAAACGTCTGCCCCACAAGACTACATCAAAGATAATGGTGTTTGGGGGACACAATACATTCAAACTGGCACATAGTTCTTAGGGAAGTTAGAGCCCATAATGAAATCCATAAAAGTCTATTTAGCAGTAACACCAGTGGACAACAGAGAAGATGACCAAGGAGTGACTGTGACTTCAGTCATCAAAGAAAAAGTCCTCCTGATCCTATCTCAATGTCACCTTAGCTTTAATTTAGTTCACATTGATTTAGCAACTACTTAGCAATGGCCATGTGTGGTGCTAGGAATGCAAAAATAGTATGCTAATATCTGCATTTAGTTACCTGCAATACACTGCTCTGCATGTATTTATCATTTAAGCCTGGATTGTATTATTGTCCTCATTTCCATTTTACAGGTGAGGAAACAAGACACACAGAAGGATTAAGTAGTTTGCGGGAGGGCAATCTGCTAGTGTGAAAGCTAGGATTCAGACCCATGCATTGGGCTCTAGTGTCTGATTGATAAACAAGAGACTGACTGATAGACTACAACAACCAAATTGGAAAGTCACATCCTGGCATAAGATCATCTAGGGATGGTTTCTGGGCTACTTGGTGACTCAAACCTAAAGGAATATTAGGGTCCTTTATATTCTCATTCAAGAAGTACTTGCTATATATATGCCAGTCCCTTGGCTAAATTGTAAAAATTCAAAAGCAAATGAGACCAATCCCTGCACTCAGGGAGCTCACAAGCTATTAGGCAAAGCAATTCTGCAAACAGGGAGTTGCAGTAGAGGGTGATAAGTGCTTGAATAGAGGCAGGTACAGAATGCTGTCCAGCAGAAAGCAAAGAACCTTCTGTGCTGCTGGTGGTCCCACACAGCCTGGCTGAGATTGGAAAGGTGAGCTTCTGCTGTCCAGGGTGGGAAGTGCCTTCTCCTTGGGTACCCTTGAATGGCCCTGAGAACTTTCCTGACTGCAGGGGACTTTGGATGAGGGTTGTCCGTGACTCAGGACACTGCTGTCTTGCCAGCAACCTGGGGACAGTCTTGGCATCTCTTTCTGTCCCACAAAGCATGCCAGCCAGAGGCATTAGAGGAAAGCAATGTGTTTTGTGACAGAAGGTGGGGAGAAGAGAGCTATTCCATTTAGTCCTTCTATCACTCAGTACAAAGAGTGAGCCATGCCATCTAGTCCTGCCCAGGCCAAAGGCTAACTTTGTGACCTCAGGCATGTTGCACAGCCCTTCTGTGTTTCATGGATCTTCACCCTCAACATGAAAAATGGAGTTGCTAAAACTTCCTGTCTTCCTGTTTCCCACCAGCCCTTCTAAATAATCTATTATTGCATACATTGTAATTGTTTGAAAGTCACTCTCACCTCTGGGCATTTTGAAGACAAAAATCACATCTACTTTTAAAATCTTTTTATCCCAAACATAGTGTCTCACACATAGGCACCCTGAAAATTGATGAAATGAATACAAAAACAAATAAATGAATGAATACATCAGTCATTAGCTTATTTAGAAGATTGTTACTTTGTGCATGAGATCAGATAGCATATATTATGTGGCTCTGAGAAAAACTGTAAACACCTGGTAATCTTCTGGTAATCTTGTTGTTCCACTGCAGCAGTTTCCAAACACTTCATTCTTGGATCAACATCAGGGTCCCTAGGGAGCAAAAATGTAGATGCCTGGACCTGCCTTCCAAAGATTCTGAGTCAGTAGGTCTGGGGTGGGGCTCATTCATTATTTTCAAGGGCTCCCCAAGTATCTTTGTAGCTTGCCTGAGGGCAGGTTGGGGACCCTGGTGTGCCATTCCACCTGGCCTTAAGTCTGTCCTGCTCCACTATGAGGACTGAAGATGATGGACCTGGCCCAGGTCTGGCAGGAAACATGGGGAGGGCAGAGCACTGCAGTTCTGCTTGGAGGACTTGGGGAAGGCCTGCCAATAGTTAACTGTCTATAATTCTTCCTGAGGTCATTGACAAGAAAGAGGTACCGAATGCTAAGGTGCTGAGGACAAGCTTTCTTTGGTTATTGTAATGTTCCTAAAAATCACTGTTGATCTCCTTACGTGTTTCGCTTTGTTTTCCTTTGTGTGTTTCAGTTATTTTTCATTTTTTTCTCCTCTTCTTTCCCAGTGATCTTCATCATGGGCTGAATGACACTCCCCTTTTTAGTCATAGGCTGTGAGCACCAGGGGTAGAATTTTTTAAAGCCCTGAACTCATGTCGCTGTACATGCTTACTGTGGATTATATCACTTGATAAAAAAACAACTTGTGATGGGGTAGTTGTGGAAGCCAGTGAGCGTGTGGCCTGGCTTGAGTTTGACTTCTTCTATTACTTGTTCGGGAAATTCAGTAGCTATTTCTCAGGATCCATTCCAGTTTCCAAGGGTCCCAGCATGTTACTCCAAATGTAAATTAGGATAGGAACAATGCCACAGACTCTCATCTCTTTAAAAAAGCAATTTCTAACTCTAAGTTAACTCATTGACTTGATCTAGGAAGCAGTTTCTGAAAACCTTAGCATCATTACAATGACTGTTCTGTTCTTTAGAAGATTACAGTTTTAGAGCAAACAGACATTGACGCTACACAATGTTGGTATGTTTTATTTTTTCCTTCATCTATAGTATAGCTGTGTGGTTAAAAGCAGGGACTTAGACATTCTGGATTTAAGCCCTGAGTCCAGCATTGTTAGCTGTGGGACTTGGACAAGTCAACTGAAACCTCCTTGCCTTAATCTCCTCATCAGTAGAATGCGGATAGTTAAACCTCCTCCCTCACAGACTTTTACGATGATTGTTAAATAAGATGCTATATGCCAGGAGCTGTGCAAATTGCTTGGTACATAATAATCCTTCAAATGTTCACAGTATTATTCATTCAGCAAAATTTTTTTTTTTAATTTATTTTATTGAGATATATTCACGTACCATGCAGTCATACAAAATAAATCGTACATTCGATTGTTCACAGTACCATTACATAGTTGTGCATTCATCACCAAAATCAATCCCTGACACCTTCATTACCCCACACACAAAGATAACAAGAATAATAATTAAAATAAAAAAGAGTAATTAAAGTAAGAAAGAACACTGGGTACCTTTGTTTGTTTGTTTTTTTCCTTCCCTCATTTTTCTACTTATCCATCCATAAACTAGACAAAGGGGAGTGTGGTCCATATGGCTTTCCCAATCACAATGTCACCCCTCATAAGCTACATTTTTATACAATCGTCTTCAGGATTCATGGGTTCTGGGTTGTAGTTTGATAGTTTCAGGTATCTACCGCCAGCTACCCCAATTCATTAGAACCTAAAAAGGCTTATCTATATTGTGCGTAAGAGTGCCCACCAGAGTGACCTCTTGGCTCCTTTTGGAATCTCTCTGCCACTGAAGCTTATTTCATTTCCTTTCACATCCCTCTTTCGGTCAAGAAGATGTTTTCCATCCCACGATGCTGGGTCTACATTCCTCCCCGGGAGTCATATTCCATGTTGTCAGGGGGAGTCACTCCCCTGGGTGTCTGATCCCACGTAGGGGGGAGGGCAGTGATTTCACCTGCCAAGTTGGCTTAGGTAGAGAGAGAGGGCCACATCTGAGCAACAAAGAGGCATTTGGGAGGAGGCTCTTAGGCACAATTATAGGGAGGCCTAGCCTCTCCTTTGCAGCAACAGTCTTCCCAAGGGCAAGTCCTGTGGTAGAGGGCTCAGCCCATCAAACCACCAGCCCCCTATGTCTGTGAGCACATTAGCAACCATCGAGGTGGAGAAGCCCAATACCCCTGCATTCTCCACCAGCTCCTCAGGGGGGCTTTGCATATTTTTTTCATTAACTTTTTTTTTAAATCAACTATATAAAAAATAAAAAAAATTAAAAAGAAATTAAAAAAATACAATAAAAAAACATTTCAAACAGACCATGACAAGGGAGTAAGAAAAAGACAACTAACCTAAGATAACTACTTTACTTCCAACATGTTCCTACTCTACCCCAAGAAAGTAACCTAATATAGCAACATTTCTGTGAACTTGTTCCTACTATGCCCATCAGAAATTAACAGACCATAGCCATTTCTGGGCATTCCCAGAATGTTAAATTTACCCACGATAGCTTATCTGTTCTTATTGGATTATCGTTCCCCCTTCCTTAATTGCTCTCTATCACTAGTTCCCCTACATTCTACATTATAAACCATTTGTTTTACATTTTTCAAAGTTCACATTAGTGGTAGCATATAATATTTCTCTTTTTGTGCCTGGCTTATTTCGCTCAGCATTATGTCTTCAAGGTTCATCCATATGTTTCATGACATTTTTCCTTCTTACTGTTGCATAGTATTCCACTGTGTGTATAGACCACATTTTATTTATCCACTCACCTGTTGAAGGACATTTGGGTTGTTTCCATCTCTTGGCAATTGTGAATAATGCTCCCACAAACATTGGCGTGCAGATATCTGTTTGTGTCACTGCTTTCCGATCTTCCTGGCATATACTGAGAAGTGCAATCACTGGATCGAAGGGTAACTCTATATCTAGTTTTCTAAGGAACTGCCAGACTGACTTCCAGAGTGGCTGAACCATTATACAGTCTCACCAACAATGAATAAGAGTTCCAATTTCTCCACATCCTCTCCAGCATTTGTGATTTCCTGTTTGTTTAATGGGAGCCATTCTAATTGGTGTTAGATGGTATCTCATTGTGGTCTTAATTTGCATCACTCTAATAGCTAGTGAAGCTGAACATTTTTTCATGTGTTTCTTGGCCATTTGTATTTCCTCTTCAGAGAACTGTCTTTTCATATCTTTTGCCCATTTTATAATTGGACTGTCTGTACTATCGTCATTGAGTTGTAGGATTTCTTTATATATGCAAGATACCCGTCTTTTGTCAGATACATGGTTTCCAAAAATTTTTTCCCATTGAGTTGGCTGCCTCTTTACCTTTTTGACAAATTCCTTTGAGGTACAGAAACTTCTGAGCTTGAGGAGTTCCCATTTATCTATTTATTCTTTTGTTGTTTGTGCTTTAGGTGTAAAGTCTAGGAAGTGGCCGCCTAATACAAGGTCTTGAAGATGTTTCCCTACATTATCTTCTAGGAGTTTTATGGTGCTGTTTTTTATATTGAGATCTTTGATCCATTTTCAGATAATTTTTGTGTAGGGTGTGAGGTAGGGTTCCTCTTTCATTCTTTCGGGTGTGGATATCAAGCTCTCCCAGCCCCATTTGTTGAATAGACTGTTATGTCCCACTTCAGTGGATTTTATTTTATTCAGTGGATTCTATTTCTTTTAGCAGAGTTATGTAGTTTTCTTTGTATAGGTCTTTTACATCTTTGGTTAAGTTTATTCCTAGGTACTTGATTTTTTTAGTTGCTATTGAAAATGGTATCTTTTTCTTGAGTGTCTCTTCACTTCTTTCATTTCTAGCATATAGAAACATTACTGACTTATGTGCATTAATCTTGTATCCCACTACTTTGCTAAATTTGTTTATTAGCTCTAGTAGCTGTATCATTGATTTCTCAGGGTTTTCCAGATATAAGATCATATCTTCTGCAAACAATGAGTTTTACTTCTTCCTTTCCAATTTGGATGCCTTTTATTTCTTTGTCTTGCCGGATTGCCCTGGCTAGCACTTCCAGCACAATGTTGAATTACAGTGATGATAGCGGGCATCCTTGTCTCATTCCTGATCTTAGAGGGAAGGCTTTCTGTCTCTCACCATTGAGTACTATGCTGGCTGTGGGTTCTTCATATATGCTTTTTATCATATTGAGGAAGTTTCCTTCAATTCCTACCTTTTGAAGTGTTTTTATCAAAAAGGGATGTTGGATTTTGTCAAATGATTTTTCAGCATCTATTGAGAAGATCATTTGATTTTTCTCTTTTGATTTGTTAATGTGTTGTAATACATTGATTGATTTTCTTAGGTTGAACCATCCTTGCATGCCTGGAATGAACCCTACTTGGTCATGGTGTATGATTTTTTTAATGTGTCTTTGGATTAGATTTCCAAGTATTTTTTTTGAGAATTTTTGCATCTGTATTCATTAGGGAGATAGGCCTGTAGTTTTCCTTTTTTGTAGCATCTTTGCCTGGTTTTGGTATTAGATTGATGTTAGCTTCATAAAACGAGGTAGGTAGTATTCCGTTTTCTTTGATGTTTTGAAAGAGTTTAGGTAAGATTGGTGTCAGTTCTTTTTGGGAAGTTTGGTAGAATTCCCTGTGAAGCCATCTGGCCCTGGGCATTTATTTGTGGGAAGCTTTTTGATGACTGATTGGATCTCTTTGCTTGTGATTGGTTGGTTGAGGTCTTCTGTTTCTTCTCTGGTCATTAGGTTGTTCATATTTTTCCAGGAAATTGTCCATTTCCTCTAAATTATCCAGTTTGTTGGCATACAGTAGTTCATAGTATCCTCTTATAATTTTTTTAATTTCTTCAGGATCCGCAGTAATGTCACCTTTCTCATTCATTATTTTGTTTATATGGGTCTTCTCTCTTTTTGATTTTGTCAGTCTAGCTAGGGGCTTGTCAATCTTGTTGATCTTCTCAAAGAACCAACTTTTGGTGTTATTTATCCTCTTGATTGTTTTTTTGTTCTCTATGTCATTTATTTCTGGTTTAATCCTTGTTATTTCTTTTCGTTGGTTTAGGATTGGTTTGCTTTTCATTTTCTAGCTTCTTCAGTTGATCCATTAGTTCTTTGATTTTGGCTCTTTCTTCCTTTTTAATATATGCATTTAGTGCTATAAATTTCCCCCTTAGTACCACTTTTGCTGTATCCCATAGGTTTTGGTATGTTGTATTCTCATTTTCATTTATCTCTATATATTTAGCAATTTCTCTTGCTTTTTCTTCTTTAACCCACTGATTGTTTAGGAGCGTGTTGTTTAACCTCCAGGTATTTGTGAATTTTCTAAGTCTCTGATGGTTATTGACTTCTAATTGTATTCCCTTGTGGTCAGAGAATGTGCTTTGAATAATTTAAATTTTTTAAAATTTATTGAGGTTTTTTTTATGTCCCAGCATATGATCTATTCTGGAGAAGGTTCTATGAGTGCTAGAGAAGAATGTGTATCCTGGTGATTTGGGATGTAATGTTCTGTATATGTCTGTTAAATCCAATTCATTTATCAGATTGTTTAGGTTTTCAGTTTCCTTATTGGTCTTTTGTCTGGTTGATCTGTCTATAGGAGAGAGTGATGTGTTGACGTGTCCCACAATTATTGTGGAAACTTCAGTTGCTTCCTTTAGTTTAGCCAGTGTTTCATGTATTTTTGGCACCTTGATTGGGTGCATAAAAATTTATTATTGTTATTTTTTCTTGTTGAATTGCCCTTTTAAGAGTATGTAGTGACCTTCTTTGTCTCTCCTAACATCTTTGCATTTAAAGTCTGTTTTATCTGAGATTGATATTGCTACTCCTGCTTTCTTTTGACTGTAGCTTGCATGAAATATTTTTTTCCATCCTTTCACTTTCAGTTTCTTTGTGTCCCGGTGCCTAAGATGAGTCTCTTGTATGCAACATATTGATGGTTCATTTTTTTTGATCCATTCTGCGAATCCATATCTTTTAATTGGTGAGTTTAATCCATTTACATTCAGTGTTAGAACCGTGAAGACATTTCTTGAATCAGCCATCTTATCCTTTGGTTTATGTTTGTCATATGTATTTTTTCCCTCTCTCTATTAATGTCCTTTAATGTACCCATGCTGAATCTCTTTAGTACTGAACCTGTCTCCATGTCTCTCTTTCTAGACCTTTACCCTTCTCTTCCCCTTCTGGAACACCAATGAGTCTTATATTTGGATGTTTGATATTATCTATCATATCCCTGAGGTCCATTTCAATTTTTTTTGTTTTTTTCCCCATTCTTTCTTTTGTTCTTTCATTTTCCATTCTGTCACCTTCCAGTCACTTGATTTGTTGTTCAACTCTGCCCTCTAGTCTTGTATTATGAGTATCCAGAATCTTTTTAATTTGGTCAACAGTTTCTTTAATTCCATAAGATCGGTCTATTTTTTTATTTACTCTTGCAATTCTTCTTTATGCTCTTCTAGGGTCTTCTTGATGTCTTTATATCCTGCTGCCATGGTCTGTTGTACAGCTTTAGTTCTTGATTAATTGCTCTAACTACTGTGTTGCCTCTGATCTTTTGATTTGGTTGCTTCAGCTTGGGTATATCCATATTGCCTGGTTTTTTCATATGCTTTAAAATTTTCTGTTGTTTTTGGCCTCATTGGCATTTGCTTTATTTGATAGGGTTCTTTTAGGATTTGTAGACCGATTAAAACCCTTATCACTAATTTGTCCGATCTACAGCTTCGTGGAATACACTTTCTCTAACTAACCAGCAGGTGGCATCCATGAGCCACCTATTTCCTCAAGCCAGTTCTCCCCCGCTTTGTCTTTGTGGTGAGTGGGGGTGTGAGTCTTGTGGGGTCCAGTTGGTGTACCTAGCTTGCGTGTGTAGTTGGTGTTGCCCGCCCTGTATATGGGACATGTGTCTGGGCAGTCAAGGCAGGAGGGCGGCTCTAACAATCAAATCTCACTCATGTTCCTGGAGATTTAAAGCTGCTGCAATAGTCTAATCCTTCAGTTCAGTCCTGCCACAGTTTGTCTCTGCCGCTGACCCACAAGTCCTTGGTATTGGCGTATGGACCCTGAGACTTGCGAGTGGGTCCCTCTTCCAGGCCGTGCACCCCCACGTCCGCTGTTGAGGGATGACTGTGCTATGTCACAGGTGAGTGACGTCCCCCCAGGGCAGTTCTGGGCTGCAGGGCTGTGTAGGGAGAGATTCCCAGTCTGCTGAAAGGATGGCTGAATGGGGCATGTTAATTCATATTGCTCAGCCTTCCCAACTCTGGGACAACCAGCTGAGGGTGCAGGGAAGGCTAATGTCCACGCCCGAGTTTGTGGTGTGTGCGTGTGTTATTGAAAGCACTTCCCATCGCACTGGGTTGTCTGGAGCAGCTCTGGGCTGTGGGGTCGGTGATGGGCAGGAGTGTTCCCTGTCCACCGGGAAGATGGCTGTGAGAGGATGCCCCCCTTCTCTTGGGAAGTTGTGGTTTTAGTGAATTTTCTCAGCCACTGGACTTATTGCCTTGTGTTCTCAGAGCTCTCTTAGTTCTGCCTCTGTCTTGACCTGCCCAAATTGCAAGTCTTTGAGGCTTTCTGTATCAGGCTCCTTAGAGTAAGTAATTGTTGTTTTAGAAAAAGATAAAAAAGATTAAAAAAAAAAAAAAAGGAAAGGCCCTGCTTGAAGATCTAATGGGTTACTGAAATGCTAAGAGACAAGGCAGTTAGGGCCATTAAGGAAGGGTCCAGGGGGCAGAGAAACTGGTTTTTCTTCTGGATTTGCATGTGAGCCTAACTCTGCCTGAGCTCTGCCCTTCCCCATTCTATGTTCACCAGAACTCCAAAAAGCCTCTGCCTTTTATTTTTGGGTTTTTCTTGCTGTTTTTGCTATCCCTATCTCCTCTCCGCCATGCTGGCTGCTCCCTGATTCTCCGGTGTCTGGTCTCAGTCTATCTATGATTGGAGTTTGGATCAGTAGAATGAGTTTCCAATAAGAGCCGCAACTGCAGTTCTCCCTCCTGGTTCCTAGCGCTGATGGCCCCTCCTCCCACGGGACTGAGTTTGGCAGGGAGGCGTGCGGGTCCCATGGCCACAAGAACTTACAGAATTCACTGATCTCAGCTGTTCCACGTGTTCATGAGTGTTGTATGAAGTATGCCCAAAGTCAAATTGCTCTCCAGTGTCTGGTCCATGTAGTTCCTGGCTTTCTACCTACTGCCCTGGAGGAGTAACTAAAATATACACCTCACCACTCCACCATCTTGCCCCACCTCCCCCGAACATTTTTTTTAACAACTCCTAAGTGCCATTTTCAAATAAAAAGAACAAATTATAATGTTATGTAGTGACATGAAAGGATGTCCGTAATATATTATCAATTTAAAAAGTAAGTTGATATAGAGTGACAGAAAGCAGACCTGGAGTCAATGTCCTGGGAGAGTAATTTTAAAATTTATCTTCCCCCCTTTAAACCTCCGTTTTCCTATTGGAACTTTTCCAGCTCCAGGGCCTGCCAGGAGACACCAATTCATACCAAGGAAGGAAGCATTCAGGAAAAAATGTAAGTTGATTACTTCATAATGTGAAGTTTTGTAAATAATTTCATATATATATACATACATATATATACATGTGTATGTATAAATGTGTATGTATAAGAGAGAGTGAGTGTACACACATGTATTCAAGCACAGAAATAGTTTGGGAGGCAATCTGTTAGCGAGTGGTGAGGAGTAAAAAAGATGCAGAATAAGGAAATTTGGTCACTCTGCAATTAACACAAGCTGCTTAGAGCTTTAGCTCCCTCTGTCTGGATTTTTATACCTTGTGTGATAAGAGCGGATAATTTGTACCATATCATGTAAGAATTTAAAAAAACATGTCTCTACATTTTGCTTTCTTCCTATATTATATGTGCTAGTCCTGTCTCTGGAAACCAATTATAAGTTATTTTAAAACAGGAATTTTGTCAAATTTTCTTATACCACAATTGTTGATCTAGCAGGGGGTAGGTAGCATTTGTTTAATAAATGCCCATTGACTGACTGCACTGCAGATCTGGTATTAGTCAGGATAGGCCAGGCTGTTGCAATAACAGCTTTTCCCTGCAGTTTCAGTGGCTTAACACAACCAAGGTTTATTTCCTGCTCATGAAGAGTCTGATATGAATTGACGGGGGCTCTCCTGCATTCAGTGACTAAGGAATCCAGGCTTTCTCCATCTTGAGACACCACCAACTCAACGCATGGTTCCTAAGTTTGCTCTATCAGTGATAGGAGGGGCTGGAGGAGACAAACTGACTCTTAAATGCCCCCAAGCCACTTCTGTTCAAATTCCCATTTATTAGAAATCAGTCCCATGGCTCCCATTAAACCACAAGAGAGGCCATGAAATATAAGGAAGCACACAGATATTCAGGGAGCACTATCTGTGTGTGACACAGGTCTATGTTTATATCCTTCTACAAAATAACTATGCCAACTAGTTAGTGCCTCACTAGTATCAGTGGTACTTACACACACATGGATCATTAAACTTGGCTTAGTTTGTGTTGAAAATAATGTGTGTTAGAAACTGCTTACTAGGATTCAGAGTTATTCACTTAGCAGGCATTTATTAAGTGCCTCCTGTGGGCCAAGCACTATTCTAGGACCTGGGAATACAGCAGGGAAAAAAAGTCAAAAGTCTGTGCACTCATGGAGCTGACTCTGTACATTACCAGATAATGTACAGAGTATGTCAGTTGGTGATAATTATTATGGAGAAAAATATAATAGGGAGGGAAACAAGTGTATTGGTTCGAGGAGAAGGTCAGGTTGCACTTTTAAATAGATTGATCAGAGAAAGCCTTACTGAGAAGGTAACATTAGAGCAACAACTTGGAGGTGAGGGAGCAGTCATCTGGGTATCAGGGCAAGGGCATGCCTGGTGTGTTTGGTGAATGGAAAGGAAGCAAGTGTAGCTGGAGTGAGTGTGCAGGGGGGAAAGTGGTAGGATTGGGAGTTTGTTGATACAGAGTGTAAAGAACATTCTAGACCACTTTCAGGTCTTTGGCTTTTTGCTCTGAGTGAGATATGAACCCTTTTGTGGTTTTGTTCAGAGGAGTGACAGTATCACTCTGGCTGCTACATTGGGGCAAGGGTGAAAGCAGGTTATTACCTAGAGTCCAAATGAGAGTTGGCAGTGGCTTGAACCATTTCCATCATCCTGAAAAGTTAGGGGGAGAATTTTAAAGGGGAAAAGTGATCCATAAAAACAAGATAGTTATTTTTGCTAATAAGATGTTAACATAGAGCCTAATTGTAATATGATTTATTATTACCAGGAGTCTGATAATCTATTGTTTCATTCACCCATTCAACAAACATTTATTGAGCATCATCTGTGTGCCAGGCCCTCTGCTAGGCACTGGGGACAACAGACAAGATCTGACCTTTGCATTTAAGGAAGTGTATGACATAGTAGGTTTATAAAGATCACCAAAAATATGACATCGTCATCATCAACAAAAACAGCAATATAATCACTTCATAAATTATAATGAAAACATTAGTCAAAACTTTTACTAAGTGCCTGACATGGTGCCTATGGATATTATTATTATAATATGATTGTTTTTATGATTTTATTTTGATGTCACTCTTTATAACCAAACTACACGGTTACAAAGTTAGAGAACTACTTTGATAGAAACCTAATATAAATGCCTAAACATCAGTGTTATTTCTGTGCTCTACACCTATCTAAAACCCAGACCAAGAAATACATGTTCCATTTTTCTTGAATGTCTTCTTCCCTTATAATATATAAAATTATGTTACTAACATCTCATTCTCACTGATTTTGTCAGTCGTTTATGTCTTCTTTGTTGCATGTTTTTCTTCTCTTAAATATCTGCTTCGAAGAAGGTTGAGCTGAAATCGCTGCTCAGCCCCTAAGATGGTGCCATCCAGATTGCGTGGGCTTTTCTGCCTCTGCACCTGCCTCATATTGGTTCATCCTTTTGACTGGCAAGACCTAAATCCTGTTGCCTATATTAAATCATCAGGTAAGAGGTATGTGTTTTCAAGGCCTTGAGCAACTCCCATGTTGCCAGATTCAGTGGCTCCAGAGGAGTTGCATGCACGTGGGACCACAAAGCAAGACCTATTAGGAAAGAAGCTCACGGCAATCCCCTGTTCTCCTGGGATAGGGGTGAGGGCCTCACTGCCTCCTGGTTCCAGCAGAACTGAAAAAGCTCCTGTCTTCTTCAATAGCATGATTGCAGGACAAACCAAGGTGAGGTATTTTAAGACAAACTAGAAGTTCAACTTGCCATCACTGTGGAGAACTTCCTCAGCCCCACCCCTTTCCTCCCTCAGTGCCCTAACCCACTCCCACTCAAGCCCAGTATAACAACTCCTCTGCAGTTCATGGAAAGGCAACTTCAAAACCTGCCCTCACAAAGGTGAAGAAGAAGCAGGTGTCTTGATCAACAGGCATGGTTCTGGTTAGTAGTGAGGATGATGTGAGAAAATGGCAGCTGGGGGTCTTGGAATCCAGAAGGAAACAATCTGTTTTATCTAATAACGGGGAGAAGTAGGGACAAGTAGGTGCTAAGGAGCTCTTGATGAGAATGGATTGCCATTGGATGTCCTTTCTTAGGTGTGGTGGGAGGGAAGGAGAGGAGAGTAAGGCTTAGTTAAGCCTAGGAGGAGTGGTTAGTGTATGATGGCCACCTCTGGACAGGTGTACCTGATGCCACAAAGAAGGGCTTTTATTCAGGGAAATTGCTTCTAGAGCCTTGTGAATTCCTGCTAAGCCCAGAGAGTCATGATATGTGGACTTCTCTTTCCAGCCTCCTAATGCAGGGTTGGTGGCCTCTGAATGGCATCACACCATCTAAACCAACAAACTTGTGTACTTGGCTAGATGTGATCTCTCTGGATCTAGTTGTTCCAGCTTGATGGGTGACTCCTTAGCATAGCATTTTCAAAAATGCTTTTCATAACCCAGTGCCTTATAAATAAGTTTTGCCCTATGTTGTAGTTGAGGAAATGAATGTATTAGTAGGAGGTAGACCGTATCTCATATCAACATTTGCATAGGAATTGGAGTAATATTTCACAGGTCCATTCATTCAATGACATTTATCAGGAATCTAAGACATCAGTGAAACACTGAAGACTAAGACCAAGAGCTTGTAGTTAAGTCTAAGGAGCTTGCAGTCTGGTTGAAATTAAGCTCATTTTTTGTATGCTTTTGATGGATTGAAAACAGGTAACAACTTTGTTTGTTTGGAATTTTCAGTGGCATTTCCTAATTTCTTTTTTTTTTTAATTATTAGAGAAGTTGTGGGTTTACAGAACCATCATGCAAAAAATACAGGATTTCCATACACTATCTTACCACCAACACTTGCATTGGTGTGGAAGGTTTGTTACAATTGATGGTAGCACTTATTTTTGTAATTCTTCTATTTTTTAACAGTAGTCACATTTGTTATAATTGATGAAAGATTATTAAAATAGTACTAGTACTATTGTCCATCATTTATGTTGGGGTATTTTTTCCCCATATTCCTGACCTATTATCTTTTTTTTCATGTGTGTCTCAGTTTTATTACTCATCTACCCATATGCTGGATAAAGGGAGTGTCAGTCACAAGGAAAACAGGTAATATCTTACATGATGGGCAAATTATCACCTAGGAAACATTTCCGTCATTCATTTTTGTTGATATAAGATGAGAATTTCAAAACATGCTTTATATCATCTCATGTTTAAAAATAATTGGAAAGCTGTCATGGGATGGCAGAAATTTGAGGACAGGACACTACTTCTTTCATCTTTGTGTTTCCAGGTTTGAACCCAATGCCCTATCAATTTTAAGTGCTCAAAAATTTATACATAATTATTTTTAAAATTATTAGAAATAGTTTGTTAAATAAAAGACTCAAACAATAGATGATTTTTTATAGTCTTCCTATTTAATGGATGTAGAAAATATGGTGGTCATGCAGTTAAAACGTTTATAAGTATGGATTGGAGATATCCTGTTTGCTGAAGGAGAACATAAAGCCATACAAAAGAAAGTAATTTTCCTAGCATATAAGCAATTTATCTCCAAACCAAGACTGAATATCAGGAACATTTGACAAATGAACACCACCAAAAATACATAATAAGATAATAGCAGACCATCAGAAACCAATGCTGCTATTAAAATAAAGTTGAAAAAAAAGTAAGAAGTGTCATTTATAAGTTCTGAACCACAAAAGTATGTCATCTAGAGAATGTCCATTCAGCCTGACAAATCATCTCCTTGCCTTTTCCTTTATGAATAGTCCTGGTAGATGGTAAGGGCATAGGAAGTCCAGGACCATGCCCGGGTTAGCTGCAGGCTGGTGAGCCATTTCTGCAGCCACTCTGCTCCTGTCCTGGCACAGGACCCTGTGGACCCAACCCAAGCCTGGGTCAGTTTAAAGTTTCCTGAGCCCATCTCAAGTATGTAGTGTCCTGGAATAGGCAGATCTATAGCCTCACGTTGACCCATGGCTCCTGAATGCTGGGTGAGGAGATGTCTCAGATGGAGCTGGTTTTGTAGAACCAAAGCACTCCAGTTATTGGAGAAGGGTCCAGGATCTAGATGGAATTGAGTTCTCATGAAAAGAGGCTTGTCCAGGATGGAACTCTTTTGTGACTCTAGAACTGAACTCACAATTCCAGAGGTAGTGCTTCCAAGACAGCTGTTAGTTTTCTGGGGCTCCTCCCCAAACTGTGAGCTGGAAGTCTCTTTCCACCCCCTATATAACCATACCATAGCTGCCTGTGGGGTGCGGGAGCAGCGGCTTGCAGATTGCTCATTGCTGGAAGGAAGGCAGGTGTGGTCTGCCCTGCCCTCTTCTGTACCCATCTCCCCATTACACTGGGAAGAATGGTGCAGCAGACAGCCTTTAATGGGAGAGGAAGAGCCTTTTATAATTCTAAATAGATCTTGAAATAATAGCCTCACAGATAAAGCTGTTGTTGTTTTAAATATCTGAGGAAATGTCTTGACAGAAAAAATTTTGAATTGCCCAAAGGGAAAGTCATATGCTCCAGTCTAGATTTGTTGTAACTCCTCCAAGGGCTTCACCATGAATCTGGGTAGCCAGAGTTAACTAACTGGAGAAAGCGACTAACATCAGCTGTGCATCTATGATGCGTTGGGTTCTTGACCTATGTTATCACTTCTTCCCTACAACTGCCCTGCAAGTTGGTCAAGTGCTTTTATCCCCACTTTACACATGAGGATCAGAGAGGTGGCATAAAGTGCCTAGGCTGCAGGATCATAGCTTTGCAAGTACTACAGCTGCAGTCCAAATAGGATCACCTGGCTCCAATATCCAGGACCTGTTCATCTCACGCCCCTGACTTCCTCACAACTTCCTGTTACTGTTTGACCATGGATGGCAGACCCAGGTGTCAAGCCAGTTGGCCTGGTGCCATTGCATTATGCTTCTTAAGCTTTAAAGGGCACTACTTTAATGATTCAGTAGAATTTTAGTGCGGCTTAAGAGTCTGCATTTCCAAGCTCCCAGATGATGCCAGTGATGCTGGTTCTTGGACCACACTTTGAGGAGCAAGGCCTTGTGTACTGAAAGGCTTCATCACTGGCAGGTGCTTCACACATGAGCCATCAGTGTGGAGGATTAAAGGGTTTTCTTCCTATAACCCAGAATCTTTCTGGGTGGTGGCATGTAACAGCAATGTGGGTACCATCCATGATAAAGTGCTCATGTCTGAATGGCAGAGAGGAGTTCATCCAGGCAGAGTAGTTGACTCCCACAGCCTCATGCAGAGGGAGGGCTGGGCAAGATGAATGTATTTTAAAAAGGGAGCATCTGGATAGGCTGATATTTGGACTTGACATCTTGAAATAAAAGAAGGATTTGCTTGGGGTTTAGACAGGTGTAGAACAGACGAAGCTGCAGGCCTTGGAAAACTGTTGGCACCAGAGAAGAGAAAATCAGTTTCAGGAGAAAGAATGTATGCAATAAAGGGTTTGAAGGAAGAAGAAGAGAGACCATCAGCAGTGAAAACCTTTCTTAAACTCATTTTTACAGAGTACCAAACACTATGTTAAGATATGAGGATACAAAGACACAGATCCACCTCCTGAGAAATAGCCTATGTGGGAGACAGAGCAAGCAAACACATAATTTTGTTATAGTGTGATAGGAAGAATGACGAAAATATATACAGGGCATCTAGGTAATTGTGAGGATGAAATGATGTACTCTGTCTCAGGGATCAGGAAGGGCTTCAGAAGAGAAATGACAGCTGATCGAGGTGTTAAAGGTTGAATAGGAGTTCGCCAAGGGGATTTCAAGCATTGGGGATGGTGTTTGCAAAGATGCAGAGGCATCAAACAGCCATTGTGTGGCTCAGGAGTTCTGGAGCTCATGGAAGGGGTATAACTTAAGGCGAGGAGGCAAGAGAGGAGTATGAGGCAGCAGCCTCCAGATCATGAGGGCCTTTCCTACAATGCCCAGGTACTTGGGTTTTAACTTTTGCACCTATGAACTGCAACAGTTTCAACTCCAGAACACCAGAAGGATAGGCTACATTTGTTCCTTAAGTAGGAATGCATTTGCTTAGGAGGGCATGTGTAAATTTAATTACCTCCTACAAACAGCCTTTCACAAAGATTCCAATACATTTCTGCTTCAAGAATCACCACCTGATGAATAGGAAACCAATGAAGGATTTTAAGAATTGCCTGGTGTGATTTTTGCTTTAAGTGACTCCTGTAGCTGTGAAAGATGCATTTGAAAGGTCCAAGATCCAAGGACAGTTAGAAGGGATGGCCACTGTCTGGTCAAGGGACAATGGGGATTTAAATGAGGCAGTTGAATTAGAGGGTTGGAGATAAATTGGAGAAATAATTCTAAGCTAAAAACAAATATTAGACATCATGACTTGGTTGGATGTACAAGATTCATGAGAAAGAAATAGGAGAGTAAGGTGATTCCCAGGTTTTTGTCTTGGGAGGTATGAGATAGGTAATTCTAGAGTTGCAGGTTGTGTGGTTGGAGGGTGAGGATGGGGAGTTGGGAAATGGTCATTTAGTTTCATTTTGGACTATCAGTGTTGATGTTCCTAAGGAAGGATATCATGGTGGTGATATTCAGTGAGAAGCTGGAAGGACAAACCTGAAATGTAGGGTAAAGTTCATGTCTACAGAAAATACATCTGGGAAGTCATCTTTAATATAACCTGGCTAAAAGGAAAGAGGAGTGTGCAAGGCCTTAAGTGTTAGGGGGTGAAAGGCTGTGTTGACCACCGTATTTTTATCCTCCCAAATCCCACACAATGCCTTGCACACAGCAGACCCTCAAAACTTTTGTGTATTTCACTAGTTTGGTAAAGAAATGAGGAAACCATGGACGGTACTTGATTCCTTTGGAATTCTTTTGTATAATAAAGTCTGGGGTATAATGAATGACAAATGAGGTAATATTTACCTATTTTCAGCCTGGGTCAATGAAATACAAGCTCTGATGGCTGCTGCAGGCTTTATCCAAACTGGAATCCCCAGAGGAAAAGGATCTTATTCCGTGGGTTGTACAGACTTGATGTTTGGTTACAATGATGAGGTAATATTTTGATTAATTATAACTTAAACTTATCCTTACATACTTTTTAAATTTTTTTATTAGAGCAGTTATGGGTTTACAGAACAATTATGCATAACATACAGGATTTCCATATACCACCCTATTATTAACACCTTGAACAGGTATGGAACATTTGTTACAATTGATGAAAGCACAGCTTATAGACTCTTAACATTGACTTTTTTCTGTGTCCCTATACAAGGTGTTGAAACTTTCATTTGCCTTCATCTGAGAATGACTCATTTTGCCATTTTTATTGCTTCATAAGAAGCCTTTTGCTAGTTTAGCCATTCCCCAATTCTTTGCTGGTAACTGATTGGTTTTTCTTTAAACTCTATTTTCTTATTCCTTAATGGCTGAAGACAGGCTACTCATGATTCTTTTCACTCAGAAAGCATATTGTTGTTCTGTTTCTCTTCTCTCTTGTGGCTGTTCGCAATCACCCAGCAGCTCAAAAAGTTCTCTGAAGCTTTTCATGATCTACAGAAGTATTTGGGGCCCCACTATTTAAGTATGCAAAATAGCTCTTAGAATATGTTTGAGAAGCCAATTGAATAAAAGTCCATTAATTTCCTTCCTCAACAGAGCACCTTCTTGCGTCTGTATTATCCAACCCAAGATGATGATCACTTTGACACTCTTTGGATCCCAAATGAGGAATACTTTTTTGGTCTTAGTAAATTATTTGGAAGAAACTGGATTTTTGGCAAATTGTTGCACTTATTCTTTGGTAAGAATTCTGTTGATCCTACTTTGTATGCTCTAAGACATAAGGAATCCTTGAAAACAGCAAGAATTTCAGGCACTTAGAAGACCAAAGCAGATGTTCTCCAATCTTCACTTCTCCTAAGATGGCAAGGAAGACATCTCTTAAAAACCCAAACAATTATTGGAGAATCAAAGATTCTCCTTTTGTCCATTCTTAATCCGATGGTTGTAGGTAAAGGGGGTGAGATAACCAGTACTGCATCAAACATCCTTACATGGCTGCTCTTTAGTTTTCTTTCTTAAATACTGTTGGGAGAATGATAATGAGAGTAGCTGGTTGGCTGGTGAGACCACAATCCTGCATGCTCTGTGCTAAGGTGCATTCTAAAGACAGTCAAAAAAAAAGAAAGAAGAAAAAAGAAAGTAAAAGCCACTGGAGCTCTCCAAATCCAAAAGAAAAGAATCAAACCATATTTCTTACTTTCATAAATGAAAGAGACTCTACTCTCATTTCCATCACCCAACCTCCAAGAAAGCAGCCTCTTTCACCAAGATAACTCTCCTGCCTCTAACAATCTGATGTGTGTCCATCACTTACTTTCTCTATATTTCACTAATGTTCACTTTTCCTCCCTGATCTGTTTTCTGTTTGACCAGACAATACTGATAGGCTGATATTAATTATGTCTTCAAAATTTCCCCTCAGAACTACCTATAATTTTTTAGATTCATTTTGTTTTTTTAAACTTTTTATTAATATAACATATTTACATAGAAGTGATAACTCTCCAAGTACAATTTAACAAATAACTATAGAATAAATTTCAAAGAATGTTATAGGTTACAGTTCCACAGTTTCAGTTATTTTCTTATTGTGAGATAATAACATATATGCAAAAAAGTGATAACTTTCAAAGTACGATTTAGCAAGTAGCTATACAGCAAATTTTCAAAGAATGTTATGGGTTACATTTCCACCACTTCAGTTCTTTCCTTTTAGCTATTCTGACAACCCAGCAACCAAGAAAAAGAGAATCTCACAGAGATTCAGTATTCCTAATCTTCTGCTAAATTCCGTCTTGTCTGTTGCCATCCCTTCCTCTAATTTAATCGCTTTCCCAATATTCAGCAATGTCTAGACAGTGACCACCCTAATCCATTCATCCTGAAAAGGAGTGTCAACACTATGGGGAAAGGTAGATTCATTTTAAACATCTCCTTGGCAATTTCTGTAAAACCACTTAATCCACTTTAATAGAATAAAGGAAAAAACTTACATGATTATCTTTATTGATGCCAAGTAAGGCCCTGGACAAAATCTAACACATTTTCATGATAAAAACCCTCAGAAAAAATAGAATTTGAAGGGAACTTCCTCAAGATGATTAAAAAAAAAAAAAATTTTTAAAAACCCACAGCTAATAGCATAGTCAATATTGAAAACTGAAAGCTTTGTCTCTAAGAGCAGAAATGAGACAAGGATGCCAATGTTCACCAATGCTATTTAACATTGTGCAGGAAGTTCTAGCCAGAGCAATCAGGCAAAAAAAAAAAAAAAAAAAAAAAAAAAAAAAAAAAAAAAAAAGAAATAAAAGCCCTCCAAATTGGAAAGAAGGAGTAAGACTATCTCTAGTCATACATGACATCATCCAACATATATAAAATCCTGAAGAATCCACAAGAAAGCTAGTAGAGCCAATAAACAAATTTAGCAAAGTTTTAGGTATAAGATCAACATGCAAAAATCAGTTGTGTTGAGGAGCTAAGATGGTGGCATAGAGAGGAGTGGAAGACTATTAGTCCCCCCTTGGAACAATTCATAAATGACCAAAAAACTAGTAAATAACCTGGAATAATTGCGAGGAGGCAAACATGACTGTCCACTCATCATCCACCAACCTGAATTGGGAGGAATGCCCAAGATCACAGTATAAAATCTGTAAAGAAAAACTGCAGACCCACGCTGAGAGCTGAGAGCTGAGAGCCCCTTCCTCACAGAAGCCTCGCGGTGCTAGAGAGCAGAACTCTCCAAACAAGCTAGTGGACCTCAGCCCAGCTCCCACTGGGGTTTTAATGTTAACTGCTCAATACAGACAGCGAATCCCCAACAAGCAGACAAAAGCTTTTGGTGACAACTGACCTTGGGAGAGTTGGGGTACATATCTGTCTCAGGATGGGGAGCCCAGAGGATTGGGTGCTATCTCTGGCTGACGGGTGAATCTGGGATCTTTCTGTCCCTTTCTCTCTCTGTGGAGAAAACCTCAGCTGTTTTCAGCCTGCAGTGCTTTGCAGTAAAGAAAGCCTCAGCCATTTTAAAATCAAAACAATTTGAACAGCAGAGTCAGAGAAACAAAGAACTTATTGATACGCAGATGACCTCTCTGGAGGGGGCATAGCTTCCCAAGAGGAAACGGAGGGGCCCAGCTCTACTGCCTGCCTTTCTGGAACCAGACCCCAAAGCCTGGGGGAGGAGAGCCACAGGCCACACCCTCTTACACCAGCTGGTGACAGGCTGACAGGTGCACCTGCCAGGCAGAAAAGCACAGGTGTGTCAATCTTCTAAGAAAACCATCAGGGAAACTGGATACTGAATATTTCCTCCTTCTGTGACCTGAGTCTGTTCTCATCTGGTAAAACCTAATTGGGGTGGCCTAGGAGGTCAGATGCCTAGACAACAGAAAACTACAACCTATACTGAGAAAAACGAAGTTATGGCCCAGTCAAAGGAACAAACGTACACTTCAACTGAGATACAGGAATTTAAACAACTAATGCTAAATCAATTCAAAAAGTTTAGAGAAGATTTTGCAAAAGAGATAGAGGCTGTAAAGAACACACTGGGCATACGTAAGGCAGAAATTGAAAGTTCAAAAATACAACTAATAGAATCCATGGAAATGAAAGGCACAACACAAGAAACGAAAGACACAATGGAAACATACAACAGCAGATTTCAAGAGGCAGAAGAAAACACTCAGGAACTGGAGAACAAAACACCTGAAAGCCTACATGCAAAGGAGCAGATGGAGAAAAGAATGAAAATATATGAGCAACGTCTCCGGGAACCTAAGGATGAAACAAAGTACAGAATGTATGTATCATTGGTGTCCCAGAAGGAGAAGAGAAGGGAAAAGGGGCAGAAGCAATAATAGAGGAGAAAATCAATGAAAATGTCCCATCTCTTATGAAAGACATAAAATTGCAGATCCAAGAAGCGCAGCATACTCCAAACAGAATAGATCTGAATAGGTCTATGCCAAGACACTTAATAATCAGATTATCAAATGTCAAAGATAAAGAGAGAATCCTGAAAGCAGCAAGAGAAAAGCGATCCATCACATACAAAGGGAGCTTAATAAAACTGTGCGGATCTCTCAGCAGAAACCATGGAGGCAAGAAGGAAGTGGTGTGATATATTTAAGATACTGAAAGAGAAAAACCACCAACCAAGAATCCTATATCCAGCAAAGCTGTCCTTCAAATATGAGGGAGAGCTCAGAATATTTTCTGACAAGCAGACAATGAGAGACTTTGTGAACAAGACACCTGCCCTACAGGAAATACTAAAGGGAGCACTACAGAGTGATAGGAGAAGACAGGAGTGCATGGTTTGGAAGACAATTTTGGCAGATGGTAGCACAGCAATGTAAGTACACTGAACAAAGATAACTATGAATACAGTTGAAAGAGGAAGGTTGGGAGCATGTGAGATACCAGAAGAAAGGAGGAAAGATAAAGACTGGGACTGTGTAACTTGGTGAAATCTAGAGTGTTCAACATTTGTGATAAAATGTACAAATATGTTCTTTTACGAGGGACAAATATCAACCTTGCAAGGTGTTAAAAATGGGGAGGCATTGGGGGAGGGATGCAATCAATGTAAACTAGAGACTGTAACTAACAGAATCATTGTATTATGCTTCCTTTAATGTAACAAAGGTGATATACTAAGGTAAATGCAGATAAGAGGGGGGAATAGGGGAGGCATGTTAGACACTTGACATTGGTGGTGTTGTCTGACTCTTTACTCTACTTTGATTTAAGATTATTTTTCCTTTTGCTGCTTCCTAGCTGTCATGTTTTATTTTTCCTCTTTCTTTTGCCTCTCTACCTTCTTTGACTCTCCCTCCTGCCTTGTGGAAGAAATGTAGATACCCTTATATACATAGTGGTGAAGGTGGTGAACACATAAATATGTGACCATACAGAGAACCATCGATTGTTTACTTAGGATGGAATGTATGGTGTGTGAACAAAACCATCTTAAAAAAAAAAAAATGGGTTGATGACAAAACCTCAAGGGCTATATACTGAGTGAAATAAGCCAGACACATAAGGACAAATATTGCAGGGTCTCACTGATAAGAACTAATTATAATATGTAAACTCATAGACATGAAATATAAGGTACCAAGATATAGGACGAGGCTTAAGAACGGGGAGCGGTTGCTTAGTATGAGCAGAATGTTCAACTAGGATGAACTTAAACGTTTGGAAATGAACAGAGGTGTCAGTAGCAAGTTATGAGAATAACTAACAGTGCCGAATGGCACGTGAATGAGGTGGAAACGGGAAGCTCAGAGTCATATATGTCACCAGAAGGAAAGTTGGAGGTCAAAAGATGGGAATGTATAAACTGAATCCTATGGTGGGCAATGTCCATGATTAACTATACAAATATTAGAAATCTCTTCCATGAACTAGAACAAATGTATGACAATACAATTAGAAGTTAATAATAGAGGGGTATATGGGGAAGAAATATATACCTATTGCAAACTATATACTACAGTTAGTATTTCAATGTTCTTTCGTAAACAGTAACAAATGTGCTACTATACAAACACTACGAGTCAACAATTGAGAGGGGTTGGTTAGGGATATGGGAAGATTCGAGTTTCCTTTTCCTTTTTTTTCTTTTCTTTTTTCATCTTTCACTTTATTTCTTGTCTGGAGTAATGAAAAGTTTCTAAAAATTGAACAAAAATTAAGTGTGGTGATGGATGCTGTCCTAGTTTGCTAATGCTGCAGAATGCAAAACACCAGAGATGGATAGGCTTTTATAAAATGGGGGTTTATTTCACTACACAGTTACAGTCTTAAGGCCACAAAATGTCCAAGGTAACACCTCAGCAATCAGGTACCTTCACCGGAGGATGGCCAATGGCGTCCGGAAAACCTCTGCCAGCTAGGAAGGCAGCTGGCGTCTGCTCCAAAGCTCTGGCCTCAAAACGGCTTCTCCCAGGACGTTCCTTTCCAGCAAGCTTGCTTCTCTTCAAAACATCACTCCCAGCTGCACTCTCTTTCTTTCCCCCAAGTCAGCTCATTTATATAGCTCCACCGATCAAGGCCCACCCCGAATGGGTGGGGCCACGCCTCCATGGGAACATCTCATCAAAATTATTTCCCACAGCTGGGTGGGGCACACTCCAAGCAAATCTAACCAACACCAAAACTTCTGCCCCACACAAGACCACAAAGATAATGGCATTTGGGGGACACAATACACTCAAACCGGCACAGATGCACAGCTGTGTGAGGGTGCTGGGGGCAAGTGATTGTGCACTTTGGATCTTTGGATGATTGTAGGGTTTCTGAACAACCCCAATCAAAATTAAAAAGGAAAAAAAAAATCAATTGTGTTACTATAACCAGCAATGAAAACTCCAGAAAGGAAATTAAGAAAGCAGTTCCATTTACAATAGCATCTAAAAGAATAAAATATCTAGAAATAAATTTTGCCAAGGAGGTGAAAGACTTGTACACTGAAAACAACAAAACATTGCAGAAAGAAATTAAAGAAGACCAATATATATGGAAAGGCTTTCCATGCTCATGGATTAGAAGATTTAATATTATTAAGATGTCAGTGCTACCCAAAGCAATCTGCAGAGTCAATAAAATACCTATCAAAATGCCAGCAGCCTTTTTTTTATAAAAATGCAAAAGCTGATCCTCAAATTCATATGGTATGGCAAGGGGCCCCAAATAGCTAAAATAATCTTGAAAAAGAAGAAAAAAGTTGATGGACTCACAGTTTCCAATTTCAAAACTTACTACTAAGCCACATTATTCAAAACAGTGTGGTACTGGCATGAGGATGGACATATGGATAAATAGAATAGACTTGAGAGTCCAGAAATAAACCCACACATCTACAGTTAACTGATTTTTGACAAGGGTTCCAACTCCATGCAATGGGGAAAGAATAGTCTCTTCAATAAATGGTGGTGGGAAAATGGAATTTCCATATGCAAAAGAATGAAGTTGGATCCCTACTTCACACCATATATAAAATTAACTCAAAATGAATCAACAACTTAAATATAAGAGTTAAAGCCATAAAACTCTTAGAAGAAAATCAGCATGACCTTAGATTTAGCAACAGAGTCTTTTATGTGACACCAAAGCATGAGCAACAAAATAAAAAATAAAGTTGGACTTCATCAAAATTAGAAATTTTTGTGCATCAAAGGACATTAACAAGAAAATTGAAAGAAAGCCTATGGTTGCAAATCATATATCTGAGAAGCACTTAATATCCAGGATATCCTACAACTCAACAACAAAAAGACAAGCAACTCAATTTAAAAATGGGCAAGGACTTAAATAGATATTTCCCCAAAGAAGATATACAAATTGGCAACAAGCACATGAAAAGATGCTCAACATTAGGGAAATGTAAATCAAAACCACAATGAGATATCTATCACTTCACATCCCCTAGGAAAAGCTTTTCTTTAAAAAAATAACAAGTGTTGGAAAGGATGTGGAGAAACTGGAACCTTCATGCAATCACATGTGGGTATGTAAAATGGTGCATCCATAGTGGAAAATGGTTTGGCAGTTCCTCAGTAAGTTAAACATAGAATTACCATATGACCCAAGAATTCTTCTTCTAAGTATATATCTCAAAAGATTGCAAACAGAAACTCAAAGAGATACATGTACACTAATGTACATGGCAGCATTATTCACAGTAGCCAAAAGTTTGGAAGCAATCAACTGACTAATGGATTTAAAAAATGTGGTATATACATACAATGGAATATTATTTAGCCATAAAAAGGAATGCGGATCTGATACGTGCTCCAACATGGACGAAACTTGAAGACATTATGCTGAATGAAACAAGCTAGACATAACAGGACAAATATTGTACAAATGATTCCACTTATGTGAAATATCTAGAATAAGCAAATTCACAGAGATAGTAGATTAGAGGTTACCAGTAGCAGAGAGGAGGGGGAAATGGAGGTTACTGCTTAACCATTACAGGATTTCTGTTTGGGATGATGAAAAGTTTTGGCAGTGGATGATGGTGGCGGTAGTGCAACATTGTAAATGTAGTGAATGCCATTGAGATGCTTACTTAACGGTTAAAATGGCAAATTTTATGTTATGTATATGTTATAATAAAAGTTTTTAAAACACTTTATAATAGAAATGATGAAAAGACTATAACTGCACATATTTGTGGTGCTGAAAATTTATAAATTACTTTCAAAGCAGTCATCACAATCAATCTTCATTTTTACATCTCTGTTTTATAGGTGAGACATTGAAACACAAATAATTGCTAATAATAATGATGACAATCAAGAGGAAGTGGAGAAAGAGAAGACAATGTCTTCCATTTTTTTTGAACCCCTACTATGTGTTTGGAGAGATGCTTTACATATATTACCTAATAATAAAATTCTCACAAAAATCCTGTGAGATAGATATCATTTCCTCCATTTTACAGAAGAGAAAGCTGAGGCTTAGACTTAGTTCTTATAAATTGCCCAAAGACAATATCTATTAAGTGGCAGAGCTACATCCAAAGCCATGTCCAGGTGTGTGGTAGTTTGGAGATATGTTCTTAAATTTAATCCATTCCTGTGAGAGTGAACCACTGCAAGTAGGACCTTTTGATAAGGTTACTTCAGTTAATTTGTGGCCAAACTCGATCAGCATGGGTCTTAATCCTACTACTGGAGTCCTTTATAAGCAGAATGAAATTCAGACACAGAGAGAGAAAGCCACAGGGGGAGCAGCCAGCAGCTGAATATCAGTGGAACCTGGATGAGAAGGGAGAAGCCAGAAGAGGCCGCCATGTGCATTGTCATGTGGCAGAAGAGCCCAGGACCAAAGATCAACAGCAGCCAGCCCCAGAATGCCAGTTTTGGGGAAGAAAGCAGTGTCTTGATGATGATGCTTTGATTTGAACTTATCCCAAACAGTGAGCCAATAAAATCCCATTGTTTAAGCCAACCTATTGCATGGTGTTTGCTTGAGCAGCCAAGGAAACTAAAACAAAGATACAAAGCCCATGCTCTCTCCAACTTCTGCTGGGTCATGGACTGAGTCAGAATGAGATGCATCTCTGATTCTCAGGCTCTGACTCTCAGGTTTACTGGGTAATCTGTTTCAATTTCAGAACATTCCCTCTGAAATTTTGACAAAAACTGGGAATGGTAATAGGGAGCAGCATTTCTGAATACAGCTGCAAGTAAGAATTGATAATTAATGATCCTATTGTCTTAGGAAAAGACACAAAGTTTAGATCTTTGGTTGATTGGTGCCTGGTAGCATATGTATAAATGAATTTATTTTTAATCCATGAAAACATAGATATAAATTCCATGCATCAGGATTTTATGACAAAGAGATGTAAATTAAATTAAAAGGCAATATTGTAGTCAGGGAAACCACTAACCATAATCTCCCATGTTATCTAGGTTCAGTGACAATTCCTGCAAAATGGAATGCCCCTCTGAGGACGGGTGAAAAATATCCACTGATTGTTTTTTCTCATGGTCTTGGAGCGTTCAGGTAATGTTTGAGAGGCTGAACAACTTTAGCCTCTAGGGACCAGTGACTGTGAATACATTTGTTTTCCAAAAAAATAAAAAAGAAAAAGAATGGCAGCTTTTGGAATGTCATGCTGGCCCCCTGTCCCAGAAAAGATGTGCTTCGCAAGAGTTGAAGTCTACTGATCGATACTAGCCCTTCCTGGTCTGAGCACAAATGGTTTGCTCTCTTCCCTCAGCTCCTGGGCATTAGCATCACAACAGGCAACAGAGGGTATTGCATTTTGGGTTGTTGCTCTTTGATACTATAGCATTTACACTTTCAAAATCATCCTCTGTGAAGCAGGTGCCAAGATTGGATTGGACATGAATGAGATTTATTGAGGGAAATGCCTGTGGAGAATTGAGGGGAGGGAGCAGGTAAAGACAAGGAGAGCCTTGAGACCACGAGGTAGGTCTGAGCATGAGGTGGGCAAGGGAGAATGACTGGGTAAGCAGTCTCAGTCTCAGACTGCAGCCCAGCTCCAAGAAAGTTTGGGCCAGGCCAATGGCAGCGAGGAGGGAGATTTTGAGCCAAAATTGCCTGTCAGAGCAGTTCTGAGCCTCACAGGAATAGGTCTATGTTTGTTCCCATGCTGTGCTCATTCACGGGCTGGGAGCAGCCCACAGGAAGCTTAGCTTTGGCTTGAACATGTTGGTGGATCCAGAGGGACAGGAGCTGGGTGGGACCTTTAGTCGACTAGACTCTCTATAGCAGTATGGCTTCATGACCACCACACCCTCTCCACTTTCTTCTACTACCTTCTCAATTGACTCCCCCTCCTCTACCTCAGAGGACCGGAAGACTTTCAGTAAACAAAAGGTGGCTCTTAGCTGGGAAGAGGTTGCCTAGCGCCTGCCATCAAGAATTATCTTCAGCCTGTTAATTGATGTCTACCTAGTTCTTTGATTTCTCCTAGACCAGCAGTTGGCCAACTGTAGCCCAAGCAGCAGCCCAAATCCATCCCGCTCCCTATTTCTTTAAAGTTTTATTGGAGCACAGCCACACTCATTCACTTTTTGCCTTGTCTATGGCTGCTTTTGTGCTATAACTGCAGAACTGAGTAATTGTGACAAAGACTGTATGGCCTACAAAGTTGAAAATATTTACCCTCTGGCCTTTCATGGAAAAAGTTTGCTGATCTCTGTATGAGACCATTTCTTCTTCCTAAAAAGATCCTGTATCATCACAGTTCCTATCCGCCTCATTTTAATTCTTTGTGGACATTTTCTGCTGATGAGGGTAAAGCTTGTGCAGAATGAAGACATGGAAGAGGGTATAAATGCAGTTGCTTAGCACTCTGTCTAATCACTTAAGTAACAGCTAACGTGTGAAGTATTTTCCCTGTTTCAGACATGTTTATAAGCACTGAAGGTGCACTAACTCAATCTTTATAGTAATTCCATAAGATAGTATACTATTATAGCTTCACAGTTTTACAGATAAGGAGCCAAGGCAGAGAGAAGGGAAGTGACTTGTCCAAGGTACAAAGCTAATAAGTGGTGGACCCAGGATTCAAGCTCAGTGGTCAGAATGCAGGTCCTATTCTCTTAAATACAGTACTGTACTGCCCTCATAATATATATATATGATCGTAGTCATAGAGCTGTTAAGTGGCAGAGCTGAGATTAAAATGCTCAAAGGCAATATTTGTAAACACTGCACCAGGGTTTCTTAACATCAGTACTATGGACATTTTAGACTGGATAATTTTTTGCTGTGGAGGGTTGTCCCGGGCATTTTAAGATGTTTAGCCATATCCCTCTAAAAACTAGATACCTGTAGAACTCTCCTCCCAGCCATGATAACAAAAAATACCTCCAGATATTGTCAAATATCTGGCTCTCCATTCTACCACGGGGCACTACTACAGGGATGCGATAGTTTCCATGTTCCCTGTCATATTAGTGGACCCAGCCTTGTAATTGTATTTTCATTCCATATGACTAGTAGATGAATACTTCCTTCTCTTTTTTTTTAAGGACAATTTATTCTGCCATTGGTATTGACCTGGCATCTCATGGGTTTATAGTTGCCGCTGTGGAACACAGGTACGTCATCTGTTGTGTGCTGGGCTCTTTAACCTAATACAGGGAATGTTAATGCCCCTAACTATACTCGTAACTTTCATAAAGGTTTACTAAAAGTGTTGACAGAATTGTCAGCTATGATTACATGATAAGAAAAACAAGAGCTTTAGTTAGATTGTCAAGAATTGAAAAACAGCTAACATTTCTATGCTAAGTGTTTGTCATGTATCATCTCATTTAATCTTCATAACAACCCTATGAGATGGTTACTATTATCATTAAAGAGGAGGAAAATAAAGCTGCGTAATGGTAAGTAATTTGTCCAAGGTCATGCAACCATTAAGTGGCTGAGCTGAAATTTGATTCTGGAGAGTGATTTTTCAAAACAGCTGACAGTGCCTCCAGAATTGTGAATATAGAAAGGGTTGAGATTACTCATCACAAGGTCTTTTTCTTAGAATTCCTTTGGGGGCCTCTGATGAAAAAAAAAATACTGTAAAAGAGGGAAGTCAGAAATATCACTGGGGCATGGTGTCAAGGATAGAGTTGAGGAACATGGTGAAATAATGAAGGAAAAGAGCAAAAGAGTAAAAGTAATTAATTTTATAATTGTGTATTACAGAGATGGATCTGCATCTGCAACTTACTATTTTAAGGACCAGTCAGCTGCAGAACTAGGGAACAAGTCTTGGCTTTATCCAAAACAAGAGGAACCTGACCGAAATTTTCAGGTACATTTCAGTAAGAGGAGAAGTGGGTTGGTGATCAAAGAGCCTGTGCAAAAAGAAGACCTTTGTTAAATTAATTTTACATATAGCAGGCTATGCCCCTAGCTCTTCTACCTCCCATTCCCAAAAAATCTGTCAGAAGATTCTCTATATAATAAAATTTTCTTGATTAAATGTCTGTTCATAGTAAAGATAAAGGCAAAAAAAAAAAATCCTGGGAGATAACAGTGCATATACAGAATTGTTTTGCATTAGAACTTCTAATTTTAGAATCTTAAAGATGCTAGAAAATAATTTTCTATTTAATATAAAATATTATTTTAAATGACTACTGTTTAGAGAAGCAGTATGGAATAGCATTAAGAGTACAGATCTTAGAAACTGACTCCCTAGTTTAAATTCTGAGTACATCACTTTGCAGTTGAGTGATCTTGGACAAGTCATTTAATCGCTTTGTGCTTCCTTTTGTTACAAAATAATGATAACAGAGATGCTGGGAAGTTTAAGTAAAATAAAACACCATAGCTGCTGCTCTACACTGGGTGCTTTAAATATGTTTTCACATTTAATCTTACCCACATTTCATTGAGGTAGGCATTATTATACAATAAACGAAAGCTCAGAGAGGTTAAGCAAACATCTGAGGTCACACAGTAAATAAGAAAGAGAGCCAGGATTTGCACTAAGTTAAATCTACCTCCAAAGCTGGTACCTGTGTTATTATGCTGAGTTAAAGTCTAATCACTTACCGTTGATTAGACTTTTCCCATTTATAATCAACCATTTTTTTCCCCATGTGCAACCTCTACACAAACTTTGAACTAAGTGTAACAGCTTCTTACTTTGTGATTTCCTTCTTTGAATAACCATATCTAGGTGCATCAAAGAGCAAAGGAGTGCTCTCAAGCTCTCAATTTGATTCTTGCCATTGATCATGGAAAGCCAGCAGAGAATGTATTAGATTTAGAGTTTGATGTGAAACAACTGAAGGTGAGCTAAAAAACCCTTTTTTAGAAAACCTTGTCTTTTTTCTTTTTTTCTTTTTTTATCGTTTTTTTTTTTATTGTGGAATATAACTTGTATACATAGAAGTTATAACTTTCCAAGTACAATTTAACAAGTAAATTTCAAAGAATGCTATGAGTTACAGTTCCACAGTTTCAGTTATTTCCTTATTGTGAAATATAACATATATGCAAAAAAGTAGTATCTTTCAAAGTATGATCTAACAAGCAGCTATATAGGAAATTTCCAAAAATGTTATGAGTCACAGTACCATAGTTTCAGTTATTTCCTTATTGTGAAATATAAAATATATACAAAAAGATAACAATTTCAAATTACAATTTAAAAAGCTGTAAAACAAATTTCAAAGGATGCTATGGGGTAAAGTTCCACCATTTCAATTTTTTCCTTCTAGCTAGTGTTAATACCCTAACAACTAAGAAGAAGAAAATTATATAGAGATTCAGTATTCATAATCCTTTGTTCAATTCCATCTTGTCTGTTGCTACCCTTTCCTCTAGTGTAATCACTTTCCCAATCTTCAGGGATGTCTAGGCAGTGACCACCCTAAGTTGTTCATGTTGAAAAAGGGTGTCTACATTATGGGAAAAATTGTCTGCTTTTCTTCTATAATTCAAGTTACAACATGATAAATGGCCACAAAAAATCACAGGCAAAGTATTACAGTAATGAGAAACTCGTTAGGTTGAACTACATATAAAATTGCCAAGAGTCTATTTTTTTGACAAAAAAAAATGACCATTTCACTTGGTTCAGCAATACATTCAATGGAAGTACTATAATTTCTTGAAAGACTCTTGAATGT
This sequence comes from Choloepus didactylus, assembly GCF_015220235.1. Taxonomy (NCBI): domain Eukaryota; kingdom Metazoa; phylum Chordata; class Mammalia; order Pilosa; family Megalonychidae; genus Choloepus; species Choloepus didactylus. The sequence goes on from NC_051313.1 coordinate 105,002,249, forward strand.
CTTTGAGCATGATCTTGAAATATTAGTTAAAAGGTTTGGACAAAATGTGGGAGGGAGTAGAAGAATATCTGGTAGAGTGGACAACATGAGCCAAGATTCAGAAATATTTGTAAAGGGCTTGAAGAACAGGGATTAGAGAGCACTAGAGGCATAATATGGTGGTCTGTTCTCCAGACACACCGAAGAGCCTGTTGCCCCTTAACTGGCCTCCTCTCCTGTCTCCGTGTTGTACATGTTGCCTCCTTTGCATGACACAACCTACCCCCTGGCTAATTCCTGGTTAACCCTCAAGACCCCAGCCAGGTATCGGCTTCTCCAAGCTTTCCTGGATCTCAGTGCCCTCCCCTGGACTGGGTTAGGTGTCTGTCATTTGTGCTCCTTGGAACAATTATATTGTATTTGCATCATGCTTCTGTATCTCTCTCTTCCCTGATAGACTGTGAGCTCATTGAAAATGAGACTACAGTGCCTGGCACAGAGCAGATGCTCAATAAATAACTCATGGAATGAAAAAACCAATAAACGTGAGGTGGGAAGATATAGATTTTGGCATTGATGTTGAAGTTTCAAGTGTAGGTGACTAGAAGGACCATTAGGTTCACTTTTGAATTTTTACAAATTTTAACTTACATACAGATATAATACAATGTATTATATGTGTATTTTTCACTTTTTTTAAGAAACCAAGGTACTTATCCGTGCCCATGAAATGAATAATAACTGTATGATTCACAAAATCATTTAGTCTATTCTTCTTACACCCCATGAGATAGCTGTGAATTTATATCATGCTTTTTCATGTAGGACTCTATTGATAGGAATAAAATAGCAATAAGTGGACATTCTTTTGGAGGAGCAACAGTTATTCAGGCCCTTAGTGAAGACCAGAGATTCAGGTAAGAGAATGAAGCTGTGTAAAGCAAGGGAATGGTAAACTTTTTTTTTTTTTTTCTGGGGAGGGGGGGAGATGGTTGACAATTACACATGTGAGATATAATTTTTAGTAAATTCTTAGTAAGAAAGGGATCCTTTGGGTTTTATAGTTCTATTCATTTGCCTCCCAAAAGTACTGTATATAAATTTTCCTGGGCAGAAACCGTTGACTTCTCCTGCTATTAAAAATTCCCTCTACTTCTAAAATTCCTCCTCCTCATTCTTATTTATCTGATCCAAGGGCTTAACATTTTCATGTGGGAATTTATCTTTATAAATAGTTTTTTTTCTGTTCTATAATGATTGTGATAATACTATTGCCATCTATAGTATTTTTAGATTGACAATAGACAGGACATTTTTATTAGTTTTTTTTTTTTTTTTCATCTTTAAAATGGAGTTGGATCTAAATTACACTCTTATTTGGGTTGGAGTTGTGACCAGACCCCATTCTCCTAACTTGCAGAAACATTTCCTTTTGTCAACCACATCATCTCTGACTGATGAGATCACATAGGGATAACCACATAGAAAGTGGGTAGGAATATTTGTGAAAATTCACCTTCCTATATGTCTTAAAATCCATTTCAGTAGAAGGGAATCCTCTTCTTTCATCCATTTAGTACATAATACAGAGTGTCCAAAAGGTCAGGAAACATAGGATAAACTTACTTTTAAAACAGAATGATGATTATATTTTCAAATGATATATTCAATATGTTTTTCTTCAACTTCTAGGCACTTTTTCAGGCAAAAGACCTCTAATTATAAAGTAGGGGGTCTGTTTGTTACCTTGAAAATGCTATAATAAATATACAGAGTGCCCAGAAAGTCTAAGAACATTAGAAAATAGTGCATTTTTTATACTTTTTCAGATATGCACAGTTTTGAAGACTAGTTATTTTTAAAATGTGTTTTGAAAAAGAAAGGTTTTAATTGAATAAAAAAATAAAGGGTATTATATATTTCTAATGGTTGCAATTCCTAAATACTCCTTGGTAAAATGATTACATAATTCCAGTCCTGTTACCTTATAAACCTACATTTTGAGGTATAATACCTCTTAAACCAAGCAAGATAACCCATAATAAACTGGTGCATCCATTAACCCTTGCATTAGGAGGTCCTATTTCCCAGCCAAAGTGTAACCAGCCTTCTTTTATCATTGCCAACAAATATCTGCAGGTGTGGTATTGCCCTGGATGCATGGTTGTTTCCATTGGGTGATGAAGTATATACCAGAATTCCTCAACCCCTCTTCTTTATCAACTCTGAAAAATTCCACCATTTTCAAAATACCACAAAAATGGGAAATTTCTTCTTACCTGATAAAGAAAGGAAAATGATAACACTCAGGTAAGTATTAGTAAATGATTTATTTCAACATCAGGAACAGAAACCTCAAACTCGGATAAACATCAACAGATATCATTTAGTAGCCATTATAAAATTGTTATATTGGTTGTTATACTTTTAACAGGGGAGGATATTAGATAATCTCAGTTTCCAAGTCCTTTTAGACCTACTCTTTTAAAAATGAAAATGTTTTAAATAGTGTTAATGTATGTAGAATATATATTGGTAACTAAAGTTTTCATTAGGATAGATGCTACTTTTGTCTAAATACAAGAGCATGCCTGCACTTTTTGAGCGTAGGAGGAGTCTTTCATCGTAAGGCTGAGCTAGGTACTCTTTAAAGGGAAAGTCAGATCAACTGTTGAGATATGTGTTATGCTTACCCATTGGAAAAGAATAAGAATTCATAAATTCCCTAACTTAAAATGTCATCCCTGGAGCATCGGCAATGTACTTACGTCTTACACATGAAAAAGAACTCCCCAATAGGGTTTCAAACTCTAAGTGAGATATTGCAAAGCAAAGATAGATCTCAACTCTCCCTTATCTGAAATTTAGTTGATTTAGGTAGAGAAAAGGAGGAGAGACAAAGAGGAAGCACATACAATATAGAAAATAAGAGAATGGAAGGTCTTTTTCCATGGAGGTGATCAGAAAAGGCTTCTTGGAAGAGATGGGATTTTAATTGGGTTTTTGAAGGATTAAGAGTTTCGATAGATGGTGAGGATAGGTCTAGGTATTTTGGGTAAGGATTTCAGTTTAGCCTATTTGAATGTGCAAGTTTAATCCTAAAACACAAATAATAAAGAACACCTAACCTTCCCTCAACTCTACTTCCTTGCTAGGCTCATTTTTCTTTCTTTCCCTGCTAAACTCTTTGAAGATTAAAATTCTTTAAACTCTTTAAATTCTTTGAAAGAATAACCTATATTTAATATTTCATGTCCTTCCATTCACTCTTTGACTCCTGCAGTCTACCTTCCTGAGTCCCCACCCATCTTCTGAAGCTGCCCTGCTAAGGACACAGATCTTACTGCATGTCATAGCTTACATGCCACACCCTGCAGCCTCTTTGCAGTTTCAGGCTTTCTCCCTGTGTCCATTTGACATTGTTGGCTACCCCCATTTCTCCTCCCTTGACAACCATGACCTACTCCTTCCTGCTTCTCCCGTCATTTAGATTGCTCATCCCCCTTCTCCTCCACCCTCTGCTTCTTCTCAGGACATTCTTTGACTGTTGGTAGCATCCAGGTCTCTACTGTTAGCTCTCTCATGAGCCTGTCTCTACCTTCTTTATGCTTCTGATGCTCAAGCTTTATTGGAATGTGGGGAAGAGAGAGAAGGGATTAGGTGACTCTGTTTTCAGCTTGGATGACTAAAAGAATGGTGGTTTGCTTATAAGAAGCAGAAAAGTGAAGAGGAAGAGTTGTCCTGGGAGGGGCTAGAAAGTTGTGTTTTCACCTTGGAATTTCTTAGCTCGAGGCTAAGAAATCCAGGTAGAGATGTCTAACCACAAATTGGAAATGCATGTAATTTATATGATATCATGTGTGCTGGTTTGAATCTGTTATGTACCCCATAAAAGACTGTGTTCTTTTAATCCACTCTTGTGGGGGCAGACCTATTGTGGATGGGATCTCTGGATTAGATTGTGTGCCAGTTTGAATGTATTATGTCCCCCAAAATGCCATTATCTTTGATGCAATCTTGTGTGGACAGAGGTGCTAGTGTTGATTAGATTGTAATTCTTTGACTGAATGTTTCCATGGAGATGCGACCCACCCAACTGTAGGTGATAGCTCTGATTAGATCATTTCCATGGAAGTATGGCCCTGCCCATTCAGCATGGGTCTTGATTGGTTTACTAGAGCACTATATAAGCTCAGACAGAAGGATTGAGCTTGCTACAGCCAGGAGGGACACTTTGAAGAACACACAGGAACTGAGAGAGGAGCTGCAACTTACAGAGACATTTTGAAGATGGCCGTTGAAAGCAGAGTTTTGCTGATGCTTTGGAGGTACTAGCCCAGAGTTTGCCCCAAGAAGCTGCAGCCTAGAGAGGAACATCCTGGGAGAAAGCCATTTTGAAACCAGAATGCCAGAGCAGGTGCCAGCCATGTGACTTCCCAGCTAACAGAGGTTTTCTGGACACCATTGGCCATCCTCCAGTGAAGGTATCTGATTGTTAATGCCTCACCTTGGAAATTTTACAGCCTTAAGACTGTAGCTGTGTAACCAAATAAACCCCCTTTATAAAAGCCAATGCATTTCTGGTATTTTGCTTAATGGCAGCATTAGCAAACCAGAACAGGTTGTTTCCATGGATATGTGAGCCACCCAATTGTGGTTGGGACCTTTGGATTAGATTATTTCCATGGAGATGTGACCTTGCCCATTCAAGGTGGGTCTTAATTAGTTTACTGAAGTCCTTAAGAGAGCTCACAGAGAAACAGAGCTCACAGAAGCTGAGAGACACATTTTGGAGAGAAGCTAAGATACGTAATCCAGAATTTGTCCCTGGGAGAAGCAAGCAAGGACTCACAGGAGCTAAGACAGAAGCTCAGAGATATTTTGGAGAAAGCCACTGAAACCAGAAGCTAACTCTGGGAGAGAAAGTTCAGCAGAGCCAGCCATGGGCCTTCTCATGTGACAGAGGAACCCCAGATGCCATCAGCTTTCCTCAGAGAAGGTCTCTACCTCTTGATGCCTCGATTTGGACATTTTCATGGCCTTAGAACTGTAAATTTGCAACCTAGTAAATACCTATTGAAAAAGCTAATCCATTTCTGGCATATTGCATTTCGGTAGCTTTAGCAAACCGGAATGTCATGGATGAAACCTTTGGACTAAATGAGATTGCAAAGTGAGAAAAGAATCTTGAGAGATGCTTCCATTTAGCTGATGGGAGAAGAGGGAAGAGCTAGTGAAGAACAAAGAGGAGAAGGAACAGAGTCAGAAGGAAAGTATAATGTCAAGGAAACAAAGAAAATGCAAGAAGGTCATCAGGTGTCAAATATCTGAGAGATGGTAGAAAATGAGCTGTAAAAAAAGGCCATTCTATTTGATGTTAGGCAGATGATGAGTTTAGAGAGCAGTGCATGACATTTATAGGGTGCTTACAGTTTAAATAATACAAGAGTTGGTTTTTACTTTGCTTTTTTGAAAAATGTTTAATCCAAGTCTTAAGTCCAAAGTAATTCATCTAGTGTCAAATAGATTTCCATCTAGTAAGTGGTAGTGGTGAAGGAGCAGTTTTCTGGCTCTGAGTTCAGGGACCCTTCAACACATTCTATCAACTCAAATGGAAGTATTCCAGTCCACTAAAAAGCTGTAATAATTTCTTCTAAAACCAACATACCAAGTAAGACAGGATGATCTGAATTGTTTTTCCAGAGGAAAAGATGGATATACTCTAGAAACCCCAAATGAACAGCCTGTTACCCTGAAATACATCTAAAAAGATCAAATCTACAATTTTTGACTTCTCAGTATTTACTAGTTTCTAGCAAATAGGTCAACCAGGCCCATTTCTTTCCTGCACCATAAGTACTAAAATAATTTTATCAAACAATGTGTGATTTGTAAATGTTCCATTTCTCTTTTAGGGGTGCTGTCCATCACAATTTTGATGACTTCACTTTTACAACTGGCAAAATAGTTGGATACATATTCATTTTAAAAGGAACTATAGATTCATATGTAGCTATTGATCTTAGCAACAAAGCTTCATTAGCATTCTTACAAAAGCATTTAGGTAAGAAACTAACATTCTTTCATGATAGAAACCAAATGATTCCCAGGACAAAGCTGTTTATCTTAATACAGCATTACTCCCACTTGTAGCTATCTCCACTTGGTTTACAATTTGACATAGCAGTAAAGCAGTTTGAAAACAAATTTGAGAATTTTAATTTTGCTGCTGTGTGTACTATGTATCACAGAAAGCAAGTCTACCTGTTAAAGCTAATAATCTTTCTGTGAGACTAGGGTAGACTTCCATGCTGTGGAAACATCTCTTAAACAAATAAAGTGGCTAAAACAGCCACATCACGGCTGAAGAAACCACCTTGTCTCTACAGGATATAAGCTGTGTAATTTGTGATTCTATAGTGCCACCTAGAGGCTTTCAGCTGTTTAACGCTCAAAAGTGTAACATGTCTATTAACATTTATGTATTACAGGACTTCAGAAAGATTTTGATCAGTGGGACTCTTTGATTGAAGGGGAAGATGAAAATCTTATCCCAGGTACCAACACTGATGCAACCAACAGGACTCTATGGAACTCTACAGGAATAGGGAAATAGGATTTGGATAAATGAGTTTTAAAAAAAGTCTGCTTTTAAAACTGTCTAAGGGAATAAAGATACACACACAAATATATTTGTATATGTAAAATATATAATTTTAATGCATTTTCCAAAATAATTCATGTTAAAATTTGTAGGCTATGCCATAATAGTGATTGACGCTTGGACTAAGATTTTTCCTTTAAATATAAAGACTATAGTATAAGAAAATCAAAGCAGCTTAAATTTTAATTTTACTAAGATGATCTATTTTAGTGTCAAAGTTAAAAACTGCTTTTACATTATCTACTTTATTGGAAAAGTATATTAAAACAGGCACAATGTCAATGAAAACAAATTGTAATGATATGAAGCTCCCTAGAAATACAATAAAAACAGATCTTCTTGCCTTTTTTCTCTATTATGTGCAATAGAGTTGAGTTTTAGCAACATGGTATTCCAGGTAGGATTTATATTGGATAGCACTTCCTTTTGGCTTTTGGTCTTGTTAAGAAAATTAGATCAAGCAGATAATAAAGCCATTGTTTTCCCACAGGATAGGTGATGCTATGCAATCTCAATATGATTATTAAATGGAGAGTGGACAAGGAAAAGAATATTGGATACAGGTCAAAGGCAGTGGACTGAAGGCAGAAAGTTGGTAATTTGTTTGCATTTTCTTTAAGGCTTTATTTTTGATGCATTTTACTTACTAAAGAACAGTGCCATAAGGTATTACAGCTATATAGACAGGCTAGGGACAACACTCGTTAGTTTAGTTATGTAAGTAAAGGCCGTGAAGGATAATAAACTTTCAGAAGTACATTTAACCACTCACTTTCCAATTAGTTTTATTTAATGGATGTTTTTAATTCTATATATAGTTGGGGAAGTAAAATAACATAATAAAGGGAAGTAAAAGCACAAAAATATATACACTTATACATCTGAGAGTCATGGAAGAGGTTTCCCAAGGGATATAAAAATGTATACCACTCATTAATTAAGAATATTTTTTGACCTAAGTATTTCTTAGCCTTGTTCCTATGAATTCTCCAAAAGTAAGTTTAATTAAGCATGTGTCAACAGGGATAATAAATATGAAGTAAGCAAGCCTTGTTAACTATTCCATCCCTAATAGTTCTTTATTAATAACTCTGTCCTCACTTGGAACCTCAGGCCTATCCTAGTGGCTTAAGGTACAAAATCAGTCATTTTGAGAGATTTGACTTCTCCCCTCCTCTAGCCATTCAGGTTTTTTTTTCCTCAATAGTAAACTCTTTAGCTTGAAATTGAAGACTTTTTATAATCTGGCCCTAAAGCATCTTCTCCAACCTTTTCTTCTGGGAATTAGCAACTTTTTCTTCTTCATGAACCAGCCAAACTTGTCAGTTCATTAAGAAAGGAACAAGCAATATACTCATCTACCTCAATTATTTTTTATTGCAAAACTCTTTCCTTTCTACTATTGAAATTATAGCCAGATTTTAATGTTCTTAATTCTCACTATTCCCCCATCAGGCTTCAGGGTCTGATAATGTTTTATATATATTCGCCTGTTCCCCGGTTTCACTTGGAAAACTTTATCCCTACCCATTTGAGAAATGGATAAACATTCCAGATGTATTGATGTCCCATTCAATAGCATCTTTTCACAGTCCTTTGTTGGTGGCACATGCTGATGCTGAAGGGAGAAAGTAATGGATTCAATGAGTTAAGGTTAAAAAAATTACCTGTTTAATTTTTTGATAAAAGTTAATTTTAAAAAATGAAAAAAATTACCTAGCATAGTGCACTGTGTGTATCTTTCAGGGAAAAGAAGGACATATTTATTGAATGTCTACTCCTCTTCAGGCATTTTATATCAATTATTTATAATCTTAAAAACACTGCAAGAAAGGTTTTATTATGCCCATTTTACAGATCAGGAAAAGCAAGGGTCAAAGAAATTCCATAAACTTCCCAGGTCACATATCTGATTAACAGCATATAGTAAGGATTTGTTTGCAAAACTAGAATCTGTACTTTGAATACTATAGGTTATACAAAGCCATGTTTAAAAGCATGGGCTTTGAAGTTAGATGGGTCTAGGTTTGATCAAGTCTGTAGACTCATTAGCTATTTGATCTTGGACAAGTTATTTAACTTCTCTAAAAAGCTTCAAGTTTCTCACTTATAAAATGAGGAAATATTAATACCCATGTCAGAGTTGAGGATTAAATGAGACCATGAATTTAAAGTACCAGCTGAGTGCCTAACATATAGCATCTAATAATTGATGTTACTGTGCTACCCACAATGATAGAGGAGAGATGGAACCACAGACATTCAAGGACCCTATTTCCTTTTTAAAGAAATGAGACCAACACACCTTTAAGGATAAACTTTATTCAAATCTTGTTTCATATTAGAGTACTTCCAAATTCAAATGAATGTTGGTTAATGTTTAAATAAACAGACAAGGAAAAGCTTCAAAAACAAAACAAAAATTCTGAAGGACTTAACCACTAACAGAGCCATCCTCTGAAGTAGCATTATTTATCTGTCATAGACCTATATTTTTCTATTTTAATTTAAACACTATATTCAAAAGATACCAAAATAGTTTTTTGAAATGAGTAAATGTTTTAGCAAACTGTTTAGGACAATAAATCCTCCCAATTGATTAGAAACATAAGATATTTAAAGGGAGAGGAAAGATCCCAGATCTGTAGACACAGCCATACTGATATAAACATACTATTTTGTTTTAGGCACATATCAGGTTTTGAAAATGGAAGCTTCTTGTGGTTACACTCTCACAATTTTCTCAAATACTTTGTTGGTCTGGGCAAGATGCAACTTGTTTAAGAGAGCTTCTGACCGGCCACATCTATGGATCTATATCACTCCCAGACTCCTTTTCTAAAACAAGAAGACAAAAACTTCAACTTGAGAAAAGAAACACAAAAACAAGAAAATTACTTACATGGATACAACACATTTAATGTCCTTTAAATAAAGGGGAGGGGAGAGGTGAGTTTTCCAGTTACTACAGGAAATTAGTGAATTTTTAATTTTCTAAATTTTGGTTCTCACACTGTACCTATTATCAAAAGAAGCTCCCGTAAAAGACTGTGAAATTAGCATATTTTCTGTTTTAGCAGAATGATGTTAACAAGGCTGATGCCAATTAGCTTTGTTCTCTTTGATTAGTATGTACTTTTTACATAATACTAAAGCTACCAAGAGCTGATTTCATTCTAAATGTGCCTCAGTGCTAAGAACCAATGTGCTACTTAAGAACAAGATACCAATAATCCCTTTAAATTTCAACAAATTTAATCTTACCACATAGATAAATTAAAAATCCAGAAATTCCAAGAGATTATTTGATACACAAAGATCATTTGAATATATGAGCTAATTAAAATTAACACTGAGGAAATCCTTTAAAATATGCATTTATCAGACACAATTTCACTTTCAAGATTAATTCAAACAACAAATTTCTTTATGACATTTCAAGAAATCCTCTTCTTGGTTATCACCATAAGCACATTTAACATAGTTAGCTAAAGTGTCTTTATTTTTTTTTCTACTACTAACTTCCAAGGAAACTGATAAATCATTTCTGATTCAGAGCATCAGGGTAATGGTATCTTTAAGACTTGGCAATTCTGTGTGATAAACATATTTTGTTTTAAAAATATAAGTCACCTTTAATTGCAGTATCATCTGATGACATGAAGTAAAGATCTTTTCCCACTGTTTGGAATATACCCTAACAAAAGAAACCTTTGGATTATTACCAATTCTTTATTATAAGTACAAAACAATTAAAACCAGAAAAAGGACCATAGATAAACCAGGAAAAAGGCAAACAACAAAAAGTATTCCTATTAAAATTATGACCATCTGATTTTATAGTAAAGAATCATCTCATGTGTGTTTTCTATTCTGTAAATACTCATTTCTCTGGAATATCTCCACTGGGGCATTTCACATATAGAGTAAAGTACTTTTTATCCAATTTTTATCTCCCAAACCCCTGACAACTGTAGTGTTTGGTTTAGGGAGGAGGTCCATCATTGTTCAAAGTGCTGCCATTCAAACATATTATCCAGGGTAGGCCACAGTTTCTTTATTGAAGACTTAATAAAGAGAGATATTTCTACTACATTCCTTTCAATAACTAATAGCATTATGTGCATGCATGATGTGATGCAGGAATTACTAAGATATACTTATTGTGAAATGTAACAGCTCAGCTGAAGAAAATTATTCTAAAAAAATTGTAATCAGTTTGGTCATGGATGGTGGTGATGGTGGCACAATATTGTGAATGGAATTGAGATCACTGAATTATATACATATAAGTGGTTAAAATGGGAAATATTGTGTTATATAAGTGTTACCACAATAAATTTTTTAAAATATGTAATCAGAAAGACTCCCAGATCTTAGTGACTTGATATATCAAAAAAAGTCATACATAATTTAATACCTCACACCATTCTCTCCTTAAGGAAAACTAGCTCATTTGCAGATAGGCATCCTTATTTAAAAGCTTGCTTAACTTTGAAAAAAGGGTTATTTAAATACCATTAATAACCAAATAGAAACATTTTAAAGCCGTACACATAAGAAGTTTCTATAGGCTTGCAAAATGGCTTAGTTAAAGCCAATGGTAGTTGTGTCTACATTATTTTATGTCTGCTTTTAATAGTCCTAAATGGTTCTCTTCCATTTGGCAGGCATAGGATAGTTTGTGTGTGTGTGTGTGTGTGTCTGTGTGTGTGTGTGTGTGTGTATATGTATCTGACTGTGAATACTTCAAAGTGAATGGATGGAAAAGAACATAATGTAAATGAATATTTTAGTAAATACTGATTTACTACAAGTGAAGCAGGCTGTTATTTTTGACAAGTAAACAAAAGTGGAATTAACATAAGAAGGTGAAGAAAGATGTTCAGTGCTTTTCAGTACTGAGAAATATAAAATTACCTAAATGCCAAACACTATGAGAAATGGTTTAATAAATTATGGCACATTAATGTCATGCAACATTATGCAACTATCAAAAATTGTTTATGGTCTTCTGGTACTGGCCAGGATGGAGTAAGCTGCCTAGAGCCTCTCTCTTCCACTGATTAAAAATAAACATTCTCGACAGAATACAAAAAGCAACTTCCTGAGGACTCTGAAAAGTAAATAGGAAGAAGCAAATTGAGGACTGAAGCAAAACTTTAAATAACAACTCATAACAGGGGTGAGTTTCACAAGTTTTGTTTCCTGTTTTTACTCCTTTGATTCCTGGTTTTGACCTGAAGGTAGGCTAAATTACAGAACTGCACAGCTGGGGTGGACAGCAAAAACTCTGGGAGAAATTCCCTGTTTCTAGCCAGAGGATCAGGAAAAGGGGTCCATGCATGTTAGAGAGTCGGGGGTGTGGTGGGGAATCCATTTCTGTATTTTTTTCTCTCTCTTTTTTCTTCCTACCCCACACTGAGGGAAGCCCCGGTCACTGCCTGGGGGCAGCAGTGGCAGTGCAAGCACCTGCAAATTCAAGAGAAAACCTGTTTCTCTGGCTAGTAGAACCAGTACAGGGGGCCTCTGTTTTCTGAAGAGCATGTTGGGGGAAATTCCTGTCATTTTTTCTCTCTTTTCTCTATCTGCTTCACCCCAAAGGCAGGCTCAGTCACTCAGAGCTGCAGTACAGCATGAGATAAACTTGCTTTCTGACCACAGAAACTGAAAAAAAAAGTAGCCCCAGGAGGCTGAAAAAGAAGACCCTTGGATCCATAAAGTGTGGATGAAATCTCAGATAGGAAAGAGTTAGAAAACTTTAACTCCAGGGTCACCTCTGAGTTATGCATATACTGAACAGAACCAAAGAAGCATAGCAGAGGCTTTGACAACTGAAACACAATATAAAACACTGCCTGTGGAAAAGGAAGTACAGATGGCAGACTGGTGAGCTGTATGTTTTAGTTACTCCTCCAGGAAAGTAGGTAAAAAGCCAGGAACTGCGTGGACTGGACACCACAGAGCAATCTGTCTTTGGGCATACTTCATACAACACTCATGAAAACGTGGAACTGCTGAGATCAGCGAAATCTGTAAGTTTTTGCGGCCAGGGGACCCGCGCCCCTCCCTGCCAGGCTCAGTCCCGGGGGAGGAGGGGCTGTCAGCTCCGGGAAGGAGAAGGGAGAATTGCAGTGGCTGCTCTTATCGGAAACTCATTCTACTGATTCAAACTCCAACCATAGATAGACTGAGACCAGACACCAGAGACTCTGAGAGCAGCCAGCCCAGCAGAGAGGAGACAGACATAGAAAAAAAACAACACGAAAAACTCCAAAATAAAAGCAGAGGATTTTTCGAGTTCTGGTGAACACAGAAAGGGGAAGGGCGGAGATCAGGCCTTGAGGCGCATATGCAAATCCCGAAGCAAAGCTGATCTCTCTGCCCTGGGCACCTTTCCTTAATGGCCCTGGTTGCTTTGTCTATTAGCATTTCAATAACCCATTAGATCTCTGAGGAGGGCCGTTTTTTTTTTTTTTTTTTTTTTTTTTAAATCCTTTTTGCTTTTTCTAAAACAATTACTCTAAGAAGCTCAATACAGAAAGCTTCAAAGAATTGAAATTTGGGCACGTCAAGTCAAGAGCAGAACTAAGAGAGCTCTGAGACAAAAGGCAATATTCCAGTGGCTGAGAAAATTCACTAAACAACACAACTTCCCAAGAAAAGGGGGGTGTCCGCTCACAGCCACCATCCTGGTGGACAGGAAACACTCCTGCCCATCGCCAGCCCCATAGCCCAGAGCTGCCCCAGACAACCCAGTGTGACGGAAGTGCTTCAAATAACAGGCACACACCACAAAACTGGGCGTGGACATTAGCCTTCCCTGCAACCTCAGCTGAATGTCCCAGAGCTGGGAAGGGGGAGCAGTGTGAATTAACAGAGCCCCATTCAGCCATCATTTGAGCAGACTGGGAGCCTCCCAACACAGCCCAGCAGCCCAGAACTGCCCTGGGGAGACGGCACTCACCTGTGACATAGCACAGTCATCCCTCAACAGAGGACCCGGGGTGCACAGCCTGGAAGAGGGGCCCACTTGCAAGTCTCAGGAGCCATACGCCAATACCAAAGACTTGTGGGTCAGTGGCAGAGACAAACTGTGGCAGGACTGAACTGAAGGATTAGACTATTGCAGCAGCTCTAAAACTCTAGGATCATCAAGGAGATTTGATTGTTAGGGCCACCCCTCCTCCCCGACTGCCCAGAAACACGCCCCACATACAGGGCAGGCAACACCAACTACACACGCAAGCTTGGGACACCAATTGGGCCCCACAAGACTCACTCCCCCACTCACCAAAAAGGCTAAGCAGGGGAGATCTGGCTTGTGGAGAACAGGTGGCTCGTGGACGCCACCTGCTGGTTAGTTAGAGAAAGTGTACTCCACGAAGCTGTAGATCTGATAAATTAGAGATAAGGACTTCAACTGGTCTACAAACCCTAAAAGAACCCTATCAAGTTCAGCAAATGCCACGAGGCCAAAAACAACAGAAAATTATAAAGCATATGAAAAAACCAGACGATATGGATAACCCAAGCCCAAGCACCCAAATCAAAAGACCAGAAGAGACACACCACCTAGAGCAGCTACTCAAAGAACTAAAGATGAACAATGAGACCCTAGTACGGGATATGAAGGAAATCAAGAAGACCCTAGAAGAGCATAAAGAAGACATTGCAAGACTAAATAAAAAAATGGATGATCTTATGGAAATTAAAGAAACTGTTGACCAAATTAAAAAGATTCTGGACACTCATAGTACAAGACTAGAGGAAGTTGAACAACGAATCAGTGACCTGGAAGATGACAGAATGGAAAATGAAAGCATAAAAGAAATAATGGGGAAAAAAATTGAAAAACTCGAAATGGACCTCAGGGATATGATAGATAATATGAAACGTCCGAATATAAGACTCATTGGTGTCCCAGAAGGGGAAGAAAAGGGTAAAGGTCTAGGAAGAGTATTCAAAGAAATTGTTGGGGAAAACTTCCCAAATCTTCTAAACAACATAAATACACAAATCATAAATGCTCAGCGAACTCCAAATAGAATAAATCCAAATAAACCCACTCCGAGACATATACTGATCACACTGTCAAACATAGAAGAGAAGGAGCAAGTTCTGAAAGCAGCAAGAGAAAAGCAATTCACCACATACAAAGGAAACAGCATAAGACTAAGTAGTGACTACTCAGCAGCCACCATGGAGGCAAGAAGGCAGTGGCACGATATATTTAAAATTCTGAGTGAGAGGAATTTCCAGCCAAGAATACTTTATCCAGCAAAGCTCTCCTTCAAATTTGAGGGAGAGCTTAAATTTTTCACAGACAAAGAAATGCTGAGAGAATTTGCTAACAAGAGACCTGCCCTACTGGAGATACTAAAGGGAGCCCTACAGACAGAGAAACAAAGACAGGACAGAGAGACCTGGAGAAAGGTTCAGTACTAAAGAGATTCGGTATGGGTACAATAAAGGATATTAATAGAGAGAGGGAAAAATATGGCAAACATAATCCAAAGGATAAGATGGCCGATTCAAGAAATGCCTTCACGGTTGTAACGTTGAATGTAAATGGATTAAACTCCCCAATTAAAAGATATAGATTCGCAGAATGGATCAAAAAAAATGAACCATCAATATGTTGCATACAAGAGACTCATCTTAGACACAGGGACACAAAGAAACTGAAAGTGAAAGGATGGAAAAAATATTTCATGCAAGCTACAGCCAAAAGAAAGCAGGTGTAGCAATATTAATCTCAGATAAAATAGACTTCAAATGCAGGGATGTTTTGAGAGACAAAGAAGGCCACTACATACTAATAAAAGGGGCAATTCAGCAAGAAGAAATAACAATCGTAAATGTCTATGCACCCAATCAAGGTGCCACAAAATACATGAGAGAAACATTGGCAAAACTAAAGGAAGCAATTGATGTTTCCACAATAATTGTGGGAGACTTCAACACATCACTCTCTCCTATAGATAGATCAACCAGACAGAAGACCAATAAGGAAATTGAAAACCTAAACAATATGATAAATGAATTAGATTTAACAGACATCTACAGGACATTACATCCCAAATCACCAGGATACACATACTTTTCTAGTGCTCACGGAACTTTCTCCAGAATAGATCATATGCTGGGACATAAAACAAGCCTCAATAAATTTAAAAAGATTGAAATTATTCAAAGCACATTCTCTGACCACAATGGAATACAATTAGAAGTCAATAACCATCAGAGACTTAGAAAATTCACAAATACCTGGAGGTTAAACAACACACTCCTAAACAATCAGTGGGTTAAAGAAGAAATAGCAAGAGAAATTGCTAAATATATAGAGACGAATGAAAATGAGAACACAACATACCAAAACCTATGGGATGCAGCAAAAGCAGTGCTAAGGGGGAAATTTATAGCACTAAACGCATATATTAAAAAGGAAGAAAGAGCCAAAATCAAAGAACTAATGGATCAACTGAAGAAGCTAGAAAATGAACAGCAAACCAATCCTAAACCAAGTAGAAGAAAAGAAATAACAAGGATTAAAGCAGAAATAAATGACATAGAGAACAAAAAAACAATAGAAAGGATAAATATCACCAAAAGTTGGTTCTTTGAGAAGATCAACAAGATTGACAAGCCCCTAGCTAGACTGACAAAATCAAAAAGAGAGAAGACCCATATATACAAAATAATGAATGAAAAAGGTAACATAACTGCAGATCCTGAAGAAATTAAAAAAATTATAAGAGGATATTATGAACAACTGTATGGCAACAAACTGGATAATGTAGAAGAAATGGACAATTTCCTGGAAACATATGAACAACCTAGACTGACCAGAGAAGAAATAGAAGACCTCAACCAACCCATCACAAGCAAAGAGATCCAATCAGTCATCAAAAATCTTCCCACAAATAAATGCCCAGGGCCAGATGGCTTCACAGGGGAATTCTACCAAACTTTCCAGAAAGAACTGACACCAATCTTACTCAAACTCTTTCAAAACATTGAAAAAAGTGGAACACTGCCTAACTCATTTTATGAAGCTAACATCAATCTAATACCAAAACCAGGCAAAGATGCTACAAAAAAGGAAAACTACCGGCCAATCTCCCTAATGAATATAGATGCAAAAATCCTCAACAAAATACTTGCAAATCGAATCCAAAGACACATTAAAAAAATCATACACCATGACCAAGTGGGGTTCATTCCAGGCATGCAAGGATGGTTCAACATAAGAAAAACAATCAATGTATTACAACACATTAAAAACTCGAAAGGGAAAAATCAATTGATCATCTCAATAGATGCTGAAAAAGCATTTGACAAAATCCAACATCCCTTTTTGATAAAAACACTTCAAAAGGTAGGAATTGAAGGAAACTTCCTCAACATGATAAAGAGCATATATGAAAAACCCACAGCCAGCATAGTACTCAATGGTGAGAGACTGAAAGCCTTCCTTCTAAGATCAGGAACAAGACAAGGATGCCCGCTGTCACCACTGTTATTCAACATTGTGCTGGAAGTGCTAGCCAGGGCAATCCGGCAAGACAAAGAAATAAAAGGCATCCAAATTGGAAAAGAAGAAGTAAAACTGTCATTGTTTGCAGATGATATGATCTTATATCTAGAAAACCCTGAGAAATCAACGATACACCTACTAGAGCTAATAAACAAATTTAGCAAAGTAGCAGGATACAAGATTAATGCACATAAGTCAGTAATGTTTCTATATGCTAGAAATGAACAAACTGAAGAGACACTCAAGAAAAAGATACCATTTTCAATAGCAACTAAAAAAATCAAGTACCTAGGAATAAACTTAACCAAAGATGTAAAAGACCTATACAAAGAAAACTACATAACTCTACTAAAAGAAATAGAAGGGGACCTTAAAAGATGGAAAAATATTCCATGTTCATGGATAGGAAGGCTAAATGTCATTAAGATGTCAATTCTACCCAAACTCATCTACAGATTCAATGCAATCCCAATCAAAATTCCAACAACCTACTTTGCAGACTTGGAAAAGCTAGTTATCAAATTTATTTGGAAAGGGAAGATGCCTCGAATTGCTAAAGACACTCTAAAAAAGAAAAACGAAGTGGGAGGACTTACACTCCCTGACTTTGAAGCTTATTATAAAGCCACAGTTGCCAAAACAGCATGGTACTGGCACAAAGATAGACATATAGATCAATGGAATCGAATTGAGAATTCAGAGATAGACCCTCAGATCTATGGCCGACTGATCTTTGATAAGGCCCCCAAAGTCACCGAACTGAGCCATAATGGTCTTTTCAACAAATGGGGCTGGGAGAGTTGGATATCCATATCCAAAAGAATGAAAGAGGGCCCCTACCTCACCCCCTACACAAAAATTAACTCAAAATGGACCAAAGATCTCAATATAAAAGAAAGTACCATAAAACTCCTAGAAGATAATGTAGGAAAACATCTTCAAGACCTTGTATTAGGAGGCCACTTCCTAGACTTTACACCCAAAGCACAAGCAACAAAAGAGAAAATAGATAAATGGGAACTCCTCAAGCTTAGAAGTTTCTGCACCTCAAAGGAATTTCTCAAAAAGGTAAAGAGGCAGCCAACTCAATGGGAAAAAATTTTTGGAAACCATGTATCTGACAAAAGACTGATATCTTGCATATACAAAGAAATCCTACAACTCAATGACAATAGTACAGACAGCCCAATTATAAAATGGGCAAAAGATATGAAAAGACAGTTCTCTGAAGAGGAAATACAAATGGCCAAGAAACACATGAAAAAATGTTCAGCTTCACTAGCTATTAGAGAGATGCAAATTAAGACCACAATGAGATACCATCTAACACCGGTTAGAATGGCTGCCATTAAACAAACAGGAAACTACAAATGCTGGAGGGGATGTGGAGAAATTGGAACTCTTATTCATTGTTGGTGGGACTGTATAATGGTTCAGCCACTCTGAAAGTCAGTCTGGCAGTTCCTTAGAAAACTAGATATAGAGCTACCATTCGATCCAGCGATTGCACTTCTCGGTATATACCCGGAAGATCGGAAAGCAGTGACACGAACAGATACCTGCACGCCAATGTTCATAGCAGCATTATTCACAATTGCCAAGAGATGGAAACAACCCAAATGTCCTTCAACAGATGAGTGGATAAATAAAATGTGGTATATACACACGATGGATTACTACGCGGCAGTAAGAAGGAACGATCTGGTGAAACATATGACAACATGGATGAACCTTGAAGACATAATGCTGAGCGAAATAAGCCAGGCACAAAAAGAGAAATATTATATGCTACCACTAATGTGAACTTTGAAAAATGTAAAACAAATGGTTTATAATGTAGAATGTAGGGGAACTAGCAGTAGAGAGCAATTAAGGAAGGGGGAACAATAATCCAAGAAGAACAGATAAGCTATTTAACGTTCTGGGGATGCCCAGAAATGACTATGGTCTGTTAATTTCTGATGGATGTAGTAGGAACAAGTTCACTGAAATGTTGCTATATTATGTAACTTTCTTGGGGTAAAGTAGGAACATGTTGGAAGTTAAGCAGTTATCTTAGGTTAGTTGTCTTTTTCTTACTCCCTTGTTATGGTCTCTTTGAAATGTTCTTTTATTGTATGTTTGTTTTCTTTTTAACTTTTTTTTTCATACAGTTGATTTAAAAAAGAAGGGAAAGTTAAAAAAAAAAAAAAAAAGAAAAAAGACAAACAAGGAAAAAAAAAATAAAAAAAGATGTAGTGCCCTCTTGAGGAGCCTGTGGAGAATGCAGGGGTATTTGCCTACCCCACCTTCATGGTTGCTAACATGACCACAGACATAGGGGACTGGTGGTTTGATGGGTTGAGCCCTCTACCATAAGTTTTACCCTTGGGAAGACGGTTGCTGCAAAGGAGAGGCTAGGCCTCCCTGTATTTGTGCCTAAGAGTCTCCTCCTGAATGCCTCTTTGTTGCTCAGATGTGGCCCTCTCTCTCTGGCTAAGCCAACTTGAAAGGTGAAATCACTGCCCTCCCCCCTACGTGGGATCAGACACCCAGGGAAGTGAATCTCCCTGACAACGTGGAATATGACTCCCGGGGAGGAATGTAGACCCGGCATCGTGGGATGGAGAACATCTTCTTGACCAAAAGGGGGATGGGAAAGGAAATGAAATAAGCTTCAGTGGCAGAGAGATTCCAAAACAAGCCGAGAGATCACTCTGGTGGGCACTCTTACGCACACTTTAGACAACCTTTTTTAGGTTCTAAAGAATTGGGGTAGCTGGTGGTGGATACCTGAAACTATTAAACTACAACCCAGAACCCATGAATCTCGAAGACAGTTGTATAAAAATGTAGCTTATGAGGGGTGACAGTGGGATTGGGAATGCCATAAGGACCAAACTCCACTTTGTCTAGTTTATGGATGGATGTGTAGAAAAGTAGGGGAAGCAAACGAACAGACAAAGGTACCCAGTGTTCTTTTTTACTTCAATTGCTCTTTTTCACTCTAATTATTATTCTTGTTATTTTTGTGTGTGTGCTAATGAAGGTGTCAGGGATTGATTTAGGTGATGAATGTACAACTATGTAATGGTACTGTAAACAATCGAAAGTACAATTTGTTTTGTATGACTGCGTGGTATGTGAATATATCTCAATAAAATGATGATTAAAAAAAAAAAAAAAAAAAAAAAAAACACTGCCTGTGGTGGTCTGAAGCTAGATGTACCCCAGAAAAACATGTTCTTAAATTTAATACATTCCTGTGGGTGTGGACCCATTGTTAGTAGGACCTTTTGATAAGGCTACTTCAGTTAAGGTGTGTTCTACCTCATTGAGGATGGGTCTTAATCCTATCACTGGAGTCCTCTATAAAGAGAATGAAATTCATACAAAGAGAGAAAACAACTGCAGGAAGCAAGAAGCTGAAACAGAACCCAGAAGAGAAGAAGAAACCAGCAGGTGCCCACAAAGTGCCTTGCCATGTGGCAAAGGAACCAAGGATCACCGGCAGATAGTCTTTGGGAATAAAGCATCACCTTGATGATGCCTTGATTTGGACATTTTCCCAGCCTCAAAACTGTAAGCTAATAAATTCCCATTGTTCAAGCCAATTCATTTCATGGTATTTGCTGGGGCAGCCTAGGAAACTAAAGCACTGCCTAATCCCAGACTAATCCCTGGGTGGCTCAGGTATTGGGCAGACCCAAAGAACATACCAAAAGCTTTGGAAAGTAAACTGACATTGAAACCACCAACCAAAGAAGGAAAGACAGAACTTGTGACAGGAATCTAACCAGGTTGATTAACTGCTAAAACAAAAATTTCAACATTATCCAGAGGATTTGAACAAACTTGAAATATTACAATCTAATATTTAAAATGTTAGGATTCAATCTAAAATTACTCAACATAAAAAGAACCAGGAAAATCTCACCCTTTCTCACGGGGGAAAAACAGCAGATACAAACCTTGAGCTGACCGGATTTTGGAACTATCAAAGATTCTAAAGCAAGAAATTCAGCAAATACCAAACACAATATACTGTCATGTGAAATTGCCCTAGATAGTCTTAAATGAAGACTATCTGTTTTTTGGGATGTGTGTACTGCGGGTGATTGTTACTTTCTTCTTTTTAACTTTGCCATGTTTCCCAGATATTCTGCACCAAGCATATACATTTTAAAAATCATGTACACCAATTTTAAGTTTTTAAATCCCAAAGTGAAAATCAAGTCGTAAAACATAAATAACACGTTTTCTCAATGGGACCCTTGGCATAAATCCAGAAATCTCTATTTTTTTTTATTGCTCTTTTTATTGTTGTTACAATTTTCTAATTTTTCTACATTTTTCTTAACACATGGACTTTTGAAATAGTTTGTTAAGTCACCTTTCAAAAAGGGCAATGCTTTCATTAATTCAATTCTGTACCTCAGATGGACTCTTATCCAATTTGGGTATGCCATTCCAGACATTTTCAGGGTTCACCAACTCCTCCATGCCATTTGAAAGGTTCAAAACCTACAAAAAAAATTGGAAATCCAAAACTTGTAATTGATTTATGTACCATAACAATACTTTTTAAAGTGAAATACTTTGAAAAAGCAATGAAAATGATTTTACTGAACTTCAGTCTTATGTTTCAGCACAATGGCAATTCAGTTTAACAAACATATTGAGTATCTGTACCTGGCGATCAAAGATGGGTAAAATTTAGATCTTACCTCAAGACATTCAAAATCTAGTGGAGAAACAGACCTCTAAGTAGATACTTACAATGCAGGAAGTACAGACTTCTGCAGGAGGAGATCTAGGAATATAATACAGGTATAAAGCGTTTTTGGTAGGGGTGAGGGGTAGAGATGGGGAGATCTAGAAAATAATGCTAATAAATGTTCCTGGAAGAGTCAACAGCTGAACTAAAATTTTAAAGAAAAGTGAGAATTACCCAGTTTGAAAATGGGACAAAATATAAGCAAATAGAGCTGCATTATTAAAAACATGGAAGCAGCCAAGCAGAATAGTATCTATACAAGGACTCAGAGTTTGATGTTCATCTAATATAAAATACAAAATAGAACAGAATAAGACCTAATATTGGAGAAGTACATGAAGGCTCAATCCTAGAGGAACTCCTATGTCATGTTAGTGAGTTTGGCTTTTATATTGCAGACCAATGGTTCTCAAATTTTAATGGTATAAGAATGTACATTCCTGGATCCCACCCCAGTCAGCAGGTCATAGCAAGGGCCAGAAGTTTGCAATTTGAGAAACACACCAGGTTATTCTGGTGCAGGTGGTTTTCAGATCACAGGAGAAACACAACCAACTGGAAATCCCTGAAAAGTTTTACACACAGGCAGGTTGTAGTCAGATTTGTATCTGACAGACTTCACAGTGGCAGTGTGGAGAATCAACTGAAGGAAGACTGGAGGAAGTAAACCAAATAAAAGATTATCAGAATAATCTGGTTATGAAATGAGGGACTCAATTTAGGCAATGGTATTAAGGCTAAAAAGTTTCAACTGAGAGATAAGAAGTGGAAAGTGTGGGACTTGGTGACTGACCGGATTTTAGGAGTAGGGGGGATGAAAGAGCCTGGGAGGATTTCTTGCTAGAATGCTTATATATGGACTTCTAAAATGGATGTTTGCACCTACGAGAATTACCTCGTATCAAATTACCTAGGAGAATGAGCAGGTAAACATCTGCTTGATTGCATTTTCTGGTCTAATAGTGTTTGGTAACATTTTCTTAACAGTCTGCAAGTACATTTGGATATAAAGTACTTAAACTTCACTTACCCTTGTGCCTTCTTCAGCTATTTCCAAAATCTCACACTTAGACCATGTGTTTCTTAGATCTGACCACACAACACATTTGGATCCAACAGCAAATCCTTTCAGAGTGTAGATGTTCTCTGGTTGAACTGCCAAATTGAATAGTGTGATGTCTCAAAAATTTATACCTCTTTATTATTTCTTAATGCCAGATACACAAGTAAATCATTTTCCTAATCTGCATTTACTATTCCTATGTAATTGATATATTGTGATTAATATATGTTCCTCCTTATTTTAATTTAAATAAGGTGAGTACTCCCTCACCAAATAATCCCTACTGCTTCCATTATAAGGATGTGAACCTGATTTCTAACATTGAAAATCACTACTAAAAGCTGGAACTTAATTGCTGCAAGTGATGTAGCTGTAGTTATAAGAGCATTTCTATAATGAAGTTGCCATATTGAAAAAGGATAGTAAGTGAGCAGATATTCTTACCACAAAACTAGTATTAATTACTAAAACATGACAGTGAGGACTAAATATCTAAGGCTAGGGTAATTAACTGAATTATGGTATAACCACAGGATGCCTTACTATGCAATTAAAATCTTTTGAAAGGATATTTACAGGATTGAAATGCAGGATTTAATACTGCATAATAGTATGATTTCTATTTAGTTTTAAAAATTATATGTAGATGGACATACAGAGAGTGGTGAAAGACAACACAAAGGAAGGACACCATAGAGTTAACAGCGGTATTTTCTTAGTGATAGGATTATGGTGATTTTCATTTCCTTATTCTATTGTTTTTCTCTATTTTGCTCAATGGCTCAAATTTAATAATATAAAAATTGATGTTTGAAAAGTCTAATCTCAATTATAAAAAATTAGAAAGTTAGCCATTTAACGTAACTTCTAAATCTTTTTAAGAAGCAAAGAAAATAGCAGTAGAAATACCATTAAAAAGTTGATAATGTTTTCAAAGCTTTCCATCATGACCATTAACTTTTTTTTTTTTGGCTAATGAAGGCTCCCTAAATCTATTTTGTGCTTAAGGGTTTCCAAATGAATGACAAGAAAAATGCATGAAACAAAACAGTTAAATTTGAAAATTTTGCTAAAATGATCCCTATTGTAAATTTGTACCTACAGTAGTGCTTGGCAAGGGAATACTTCTTTTTTTAAAACTTACAAAAAAATAACCTCCTGATTTTAAAGATGATTCATTTCCATGTAAATGTAATGATCCTTTGGAGACTCATTGATTTGAAATATTCTATTTTAAACACAAAATTAAGAATTCAGTACTTCACTCAGCATGTAAAGTCTTATTTTACACTGATTTCACAATTTATTTGCCTATGCTTAAAATGCTCTTCATAAAATCCAAATCAGATTCGCTTCCCAGGTTTAATCTTCCCCCAAAAAACTAATTTAAAAATCATATAAGAATTATTCTCTTTTCTTTAAGATAAATAAGTGCTTTTGAAAGACACCAGTTCAACTTAAATAAATGTGAGAGAGAAAAAAGTCACATACCTGAGACATGATCTGGTAAAGCATTATTATGTTTCCTTCCATCTTTAGATTCCTCTTCAGAGAACAAAGGAGTCAATGATGAAATGGCACCCCTGTTTTTATATTCTGAATATTCTTCTTTATATATACTCATTTCAGTCTGCAAATTGGGACCACAGTTGTTCCCATGTAGATGCAATGGTATTCTGTGCTGGTCATCAAAACATTCCACACAACTTGCCTTTCTGGTGTCCTCAGCACACATGGATTCTTGGGCTTTCTGACTAACTTTTAAAAACAAAGGATTTACTTTGTCATCTAATGACAGCTGGGCCATAGGTAGTTCTAATTCTGGCTGTTTCTCTATTTCACAGCTGAGTGGAAGCTGAACTGTAAATGGTTCCAGGGAGGCTTTTGTATCACAGCTTTGGGAGAGTGGCACAATTGGTGGCACCAGGCCTAGCTCTTCTTTTTCTTCATCCCCAACTAGAGAAAGCTGTAACTCAGTGGATTCTAGTTCTAAAAATTCTTTTGATTCATCATCAGGGGAAAGTGGCATCTCAAGTGAATTCATTTCTAGTATCTCCTTTGTTTCACTAGCTTGTGGTAATAATGTATTAAATCCTGTAATGAGGTACTTATCATCGAACTTTGCTTTGTCAGCCAAATGACACTCTACTTTACCTTCTAGTACTTCAGTACCAATTTTACCTTTGCATGGGTTTTCAAAAATGTTATCAGTTTCAGGGTCATAGAATTTACTCGGTTTGGTTTCAATAATGTTTAAATCCTTTTCAATTCTTTCAGAGAGCTCATCTGTCTGTGGTTCTACACAGAATATTTTATTTTGTACAACTTTACTACTTTGTTTCTTAAGTCCAACATCAGAACTGGGGGACCCAAGGGCCATTTCCAGACCATTTTTGTCATGGAGCAGATCACTGTTAGTAATACCAACCTTAGAATATTTCCTCATTTTCTCATTAATACTTTCGCCTTTGCTTTTCAAGTCAACAATGGCTAAAGGAATATTACAAACATCCCTTTTGATCTCTAATATTGTTATTTCCAACACATCTTCTGTTACTATTTCATAAAAATAGTCATTTCCCTCTGGAGAGCACACTCCTTCTGAAATACTAAATCCTGATAGGCAACATGGAAAAGCTTGCATGGAAACCGACAAAAGTTCAGAAGGAATATTCCAGAGTGCTTTTGGGTCCACACAATCTTCAATGTTTCCAAAGTCCACAAGCCTGACAGATATAAGATTATCTTCACAAATATTAGTGATAAGTGCCCTATAATAATGCCCATCTTCTCTATATCTCACTATGCAAGGATCCCCAATATGAGGGCATGGGCTATAACTTGTTACCTGTTCTCCAGCAATTTGTACTTCCACTTCTAAATACTGAAGTTTCTCGGTATCCGCAAACTGACACCAAAAATACTCTGGTCCATCTATCACAGTGGCATAAGCTCTTATCGTCTTCAGTTTTGGATTATACCAGTTAAGAAATACTGAAGTGTCAATGTCTGATTTGTTAGTAGACTTTGAACAGGTACTTTTAATTATTTCAGTAGAAAGTCCTATTTGAGATTTTTCACTGAAAACGTATCTGCTAATCATGTCTTCTGCTATGATCCCATGTTCATCTGCAAGAATAACTTCCCACCTATCTTGAAATTTAACAAATTCACATCTTATCTGAGTCTCATCTGTCCTTCGGGAAAAGTAATGCATCATTTCCTTACTGTTTATAATCTCAGGAATCCAAAGTCCCTTTAATGAGCAATGAATGCATAACCCTGGCAGTAATGCATTCATTATGTCAAGCCTACCTATTTTGTTAGTCTGAACAACAGAAACATTGCCATAATCTATAAACTGTACAGACAGAAGGTCATTAGGTTGTTGTTCCTCGACCACAGCACGATACCATAAATTGTCTTCTGGAAAAATGGCACATATTACATCTCCTCTTTGCAAAGGTGGACCCACATGGGATTCAGGCCTTGTTCTCACATCATTTAATCTCTCTGAAAGACAATTAATTTCAGCTTCATCTTCTGTTAGTTGAACGTAAAAGTCTGATGGGTCATTTATGTGGGATACATATACAGTTGTTTTAAAGCCAGGCATTATAGTCTTCTGAGGGAACTCACAATATTTAAGAGGCAGATGTTTGTTACGTTCTCCTCTTTTCCCCTCTGAAACTGTGACTTCAATTTTTGTGGTTTTCAAAGATGGCTCAGTGAAAATGTCTTCCTTTTCTATTGTTAATGGAGAAATTTGATTATTTTTGATTATTTTATTATTTCCCACAGAGTCCTGATATTGAGTGGCTAAGTTTGTCTTTTTTGAACTTTGTAAAAGTTTGGGTTCTTTACATGCTGAGCCAATCTTAGGTTTGTATGATTCTCCCAAGATCTCCATATTGTATAATTTATTCTCCACTGGTTTATTTGAATATTCTGTAGGTGACAACTTCATATTTTCATTTTTTTCTTCAAGAGTTTCCATTGTAGAGAGGATTGCTTCTGTTTCTTTTTTTCTTGCCCCACCTTTGTAACCAAGTAACCCTAACTTCTCATTAACACTAGCATTAATTTGAATACTGTCATCATATAGTTCTATAATCAGCCTTCCACCTGGATCTTTTGCAACAACCAAGGCCTTCAATGACTTATCTAAAATAGTCTCCTGAAACCATGATGTGACTTCTTTTGGTATATGATGAGGAATATCACATAATGAACATTTAACAGCTTGCATGGGCAAAAGTAAGACATCATATGCATCACTAGGTATGGGAAGCAGATCATCATTTGTTACTACATAAACATTCCCAAAATCAACAAAGAAGACTTTCTTTGGTTCTTTTTCTATTACTATCCCCCTGTACCAGTTTCCATCAGTATATTTGGCAAGGCACAAGGTTCCAGGGATCAAGGGAAATGTTTTTAAATTCATCAAAACTTTACTTAATTGTGTAATATTACATGTCAACTGTTCTAAAATGTTGGCATTTCTTGCCAATTGGCAATAAAATGTCCAGGGGTCATCAACATGTGTTATATACACTGACTCTTCACTTCCAATTTTCATATCATGTGTAGAATAGTAATAAGAATGTAGCTGAACAGAGGACTCTAGAGGCTTCTGAAGTTTTACTGGTCTTGCAAGTCTCTTTTCTACCAAATAATGACAGGCACTCTGAAAGGGTGTTAGCAAATCCACGACATTAAACAATTCTTCATCTTGCATTGATGCCAAAGCAAATATTGTGCATTTTAATTCTAGATTGCCTTCCCATGCATTATCTACAAATTCATTAAAGGCTTGGATTGCCTTTTCATCCCAAACAAAGGGATTCTGACCAGTTGGTTGAATTAAATTATAAAGACTACATCTAAAAGCCTGAGCCTTAACCTTGAGAAATTCTTCACTAATTGCATAAATATTCTTCACAGATACTATATCTTTGTCTCCATAATCTACAAATATTACTTTGACATGTTCTGCAGATTGTGCCCCACTAATCAGAGCTCTGGACCATTTTCCATTTACTGTTCGTTTTGCTAAACAGGCGGGGGTGGTTCCCTGATAAGGAGTTGCTATATTTTTGCAATAGTCCTGAATATTACACATTAGAGTTCTAAATCCTTGCATGTTCCTGGTTAGCTGGCACCAGAAATAACCAGGGTTTTCAACATAAGACACTTTGACTTCTACTGTACTTCCAACTTCTAGTCCTCCTTTACAAGAAGAGCCTGGCTTAATTTCCAAGAAATTTTGTGTAAGAGGAGAATAAACCGATTTTTTCCCCTCTTTATCCTGCACAACTAGTCCAGTTGAAACATTTGTAACAATTGTATCAGTTACAGCTTCTAAAACAGATACAGTTTTATTATCTCTCTTGGTTTTCTGTTCTACTTCCACTTTCTTGGTAGAAGATATTTTGTTATTCTCCATAGTAAAGTGGTTTGAAGTATGCCCTGGGGAGTAGGCACCTATGGGGATATTTTCCTTTGTTTCAAATTCCTGATACTTGGCATATCCAGCTTGAGCAATAACCTGACTGATGTTTTCTTCCCCTGCTCTTGATTCATCAAGAATCTCAATAACATATTGATGATCCTTCTTATCAAGGACATGGATAACTAATTCTTTGTGGAGCACAGTCTTTTTAAAAAAGGAAATTGCCTCCTGGCTCCAACTTTTTCCCAAAGGCCAAATATCAGCTAGGGTGCATCTCAGAGCCAACACTGGTAGATGCCTAAACTGAGGAAGCAACATCCTCATGTCATACCAGTCCACATTTTCTGAATTACCTCGGTCAACCAAGAAGACATCTACACTTCTGTCATCTAATCTGGTAACTATGGCCCGATAATAACCATTTTCTTTCCATTTGACACAGCAAAGGTCATCAGGTTCAGGTTTCAAAACTACGCCATCCAGCTTACTGGCCGAGGAATAGAAACTACACATTCTCCTCATCAGTTTACTGAAGGTGCTATTGTGTTTCCTCAACCTAATCCAAAACTCCGAAGGACTTTTAACAAATTCTACCTGGGCATCATAGAAGGCATTCATCTTTAACCTGATAGATCTTAAGGCTGGGAGTGAAATCTCTTCATCCAGTTCTTCAGCAGGAGACTGAGACTGAAGAGCTGTTTCTGGTTCTTCTTCTTCCTCCTCCTCTATTCCCTGGCTCTGAAGCAATCTGTCAGCCAAGCAACATGACTGTACTCCAAACACACAGTTAAGATTAATCCCATCTTCTCCATAAAGGGTGACATAATACACATGCTCGAAGGAACAATAAAATTCAATCTTTGCATTCACTGCCTGGCCCAGTATCAGTGCCTTCAGATCGCCCACTTGTGATCGCGACCAGCCTCTCCCACCATCCCAGAGTCCGTACAAAGCACAAGGGTAGGTCACCACAGGCATTCGAAAATATTCAGGCAGCAAGTACCGAAGGCTACTACAGCTCACTAACTCCTTCCTTCCATAGTCTATGTGAAGCACTTGGGCACAGCGCTGCAGCCGAAAAGTCTCAAGCAAGAGTGCCCTGTACCAATGTCCATCCAGTCCACAGGATGCACACGGAGAGCCCGGCTTGTCTGGGCTCTCCTCCCTTTCTTCCCAGGTGGCACTGGTACAGTTCTCATCCCCTGTCCCCGTGGAACCCTGGTATACCTGGGCCATGCTCTCAGACAGGCGGCGAATCTCCTGCGAGAGGCTCCGGAGCTGACAGTGAATGCGGTGGGGATGGCACACTTGAGTTACCACGACGGGCTCCGTCACACCCAGTTGCAGCTGGGGATAGAAGTAATCCAGGCCAGGCTGCTCTTGCTTGGGCAGGACTCGCGGGAGAATTGGGGCCCCGGGGCCGGGGCCAGCCGTGGCCGCCGAGAGGTAGCGCTTGAGCAGCGAGCGGAAGAGGCTGTCAGGCACCTGCCGAGCCAGGCCGAGTTCCTGCATCTGCTGGAACAGACCGGGCACCTCCAGAAGGACCAGGCGATGGGTGGGCAGCACGTCCAGGACCCGCCCGTGCACCTCCTTGCCCTGCAGGTTGCTAAGGAAGTCCACAGCCCTGGACGGCCAGTGCTGGGGCTCGCCCCCGCCCGCGCCGCCGCCGCCTGTCGGCACCAGGCCGGCCAGCACGCAGCCCAGCACCTCCGAGGGCAGGTGGAAGAATTCGCTGCGCCCTGGCGCCAGCGAGCCCGCGCCGGCGGTGATGGTGCGGCCCTCGTCCAGCAGGAAGACGCGGCTCTCCTGCGCCTGCCGGCTGACCACGCGGCAGCGGTGCCACATCAGCCCCATCTGCACCAGACACAGCTCTCCCGGCGAGGCGGAGGCGCCGCCCAACGCCCACGGCCCGCGCGTGGCCGCCGCCTCTTGGATCTCCCGGCTCAGCCGCACGTACTCTTCCCGCCGCTCGCCCACCAGCCCCCATAGCTGCACGGGGATCACCTCGGGGTGGACGTCTACGAAGGACACCCGCAGAGCCAGCGAGGCTCCCGGCGTCGGCAGCCCGGGCGTCGAGCACATCTCCAGGGTGCGGCGCCGACACGGGTTACCGAGCGGTTAGAGCCGCGAACCACCCCGACAAAACCGAGCTCAAAAGAAAGAGGGGTTGGGAAGGAAGCCCGGCAAAGGGCCCCTTTAGCTACGAGCCCAACGCCGGGCCTCACAGACACTCCACGACTGGTGAGACCGGACCGCGGACCAACCGCCCACGGTTGCGCTGCAACTCAGGCATTTGCCGCGCGCGGCGCTCCCCGCTTCCGGCCACAGGCTGCAGACTGGGCCTAGCAGGGTGCCGGAAGTGAGCTGAGACCGAGGGAGCAGAGTGGGCGCAGCCGAGGGCTGGGGGTTTGTGTAAGGGCAGAGGAGGTTTCAGGGAAAGTTCAGGAGGCCATGAGGTGGGGGGACGCAGTGCGAAGGCCTGGCTTTGGGGCTGTAGTGAGGGTCAGACTAGAAAGTTACATCCTTTCCCACCATTCAGCTAATAGTCATTGAGCGGTATGTGTTAGGCACGGGGCTAGGCACTGGAATTCCCCGAGGAGAAACAGAAAAGATAAACGGATGCGCCAAAGGCTGGTCACCAAGCGTTAGGCCCTGAGGCTGCCGCGGGCCCGCCTGCTGCTAGGGCGCCTGTCTCCCTCTTTCGCCCGGGGCGGTGCGAATGCGCGTGCGCCCCGCGTGGTGGGGGCTGTTTGCTCACTCAGTGTATTCCTGAACTTGAGCAAATTGCTTAACCCCTGTTCTATATGAAGCTGTTTGCTCGTCTGAATCGATAGACTTGTTACGAGAGTTGAAACAAAGTATAAGAATATATGGAGATTGTTTAATGTTTCCTTCCCCTCAATTGCCTTCTATGGGTTTTGTTTGCCTGACTCTGGCATCCCGACATTGAAGGCAGAAACCGTCATTACACTCCTCTTAACTTCCTCACAGAGCTAACACCGAAATGGACTCATAAAAGGAGGTAAAGCGGGATGGAATAAACATTACTTCAAATCCTTGCTCTATCTACTACAGCAGAGGGGCTCTTGGTTGGACTCTTGTCCTTTAAACTCTTGAAAGACTCCTCTGCAAACTGACATTCACTAAATCAGGAAAAACTTGTTTTTATAAAGTGATAGTTCCCCCCACATTACAAATATTGGATCGGAGTTCTTACACTAGAATGATCACTGAGGCATTAATAACATTGTTAGTGAGACCTCGGATCCTGGTGAGTGTTTGGCAAAATATTGAATGAATGAATCAAAGCTCGTTTATAGTCTTCCCCAGTGACTACCTGAGGTGATTACTTCCTCCACAATGCCTCGAACTTATTTCTACTGTAACACCTATTTCTACTGTAGCACTATTACAACATACTTTTGGTACATTTCACTCCTGCTAAACTAAGTGTTCCTTGAGAGTAGGAATGGTTTCTTTACCATTTTTATATCCTCAGCACCAAGTAGATTGCCTGGCTCAAAGCAAGCAGGCACCGGGTTACTGTAGGGTGATTGAAGGAGTGAGAGACTGAATCAAGCTCCACCAAGACATGCATACATTACCTTTGTTCTAGCTATCTGACTAGCTCAGGACAAGGTAGGAAAGGAGGTGAACAGTGATTTTTATAGTATTTTCATGTCATGGGGCAAGTTAATGACACACCTCTTGTAGTGAATAATAGCTTGATTTTTGTAATCAGACCAGAGTACCTCTAAGTAGCTATGTGATCTGTGGCAGGTAACTTAGCCTGTGTGTCATGGCTTCTTCACATATAAATAAGGGATAAAACTAGTATAGAACTACCCTAAAGGGTTTCTATAAATTAGTTTAGATAATGCTTGTCAAGGACCTGCTTGTAGTAAAGTCTTATAATATTATTATTGAACCCATCCTTTCAGACTGTGTTTTACTATGTGTCCTTCTGTTGGCAAGTGCAAATGAAATGTACATTGACTGCATGAAAAGATTGGAAGTTAGTGCTGTCTTAGAACCTCAGTCATTTTGTAATGATGTACATTATGGGACGCATAGCATGTATTTAATGTTATGAAATGTTACAATTGGAATATTGGATTTTACATTTAATGCAGCCCCTCTGTCTCCCCCCCCACCTCCCCAAATCATACTGACAGTGTATATTATTTCATTTCTCATGTCTATACTACTTCTTCCACTTTGAATGCTCTCCTTTATCACCCTCTCTCACAGCTGCCTGCTATCCCTTTTTCCTTTCCACACAGTGAAGACTTGCTTGTCCTTAAGTTTCAGCTATCTCATGGCTCATTATGGATGATAGTAAGGTTAATAGCAGTTAAGGCTGTAGAATATGGAGTCTTTGACCCCACTGTTTTTTGGATGTATGGTCTTGGGCAAATTATTTGAGTTTTCTAGGAATCAATTTCCTCATCTATAAAATAAAAATAATAGTAGTACCTACCAGTCTTGTAGGGAAATTAGGGGAAAAAAAGTGAGAACATAAGTCAGCAGAGTGCCTAATGCATATGGAGTCTAAAAAAATACCAACTGATATAATTATAAATTTCTTCCCAGGTCAAGTAAAAAGCTAAAAGCCAAAGTTGAGCTTTGGGTGCCTGAGAACAATTTGACCCAGGGACATTTTGCCCTGCTCTTTTTAACCAGCATTTATTCTTTGCCTCTCTGAAGATGTGGATAGTTTTTAATTATTCATGAAATGATAAGAAGATATGGGACTTGTTCACCACCTTTTTGTCATAGGTTAATTAAGAAATAAATAAAAACCATCAGTATTTTAGCCCATAATCAAAATTACTGACTCAGCACAAAATAAACCTCATAGCTAAAAGTGCACATGATTAATTAAAATTGATTAAAAATTTTCAGAAGACCTCATCTTCATGATAAAATTTATATCTGCAAAATTTACTTTGGGAATTGGAGTGGTAGAATGTTATAAAAGCCAAAGGTTATTAGTAAAATTTGATACAGAATGCTAAACCAATAAAATCTTTGTTGTAAAATTTATACCAAAAAAATTGATCCCAATGAAATAATTTCAGTAAATAAAAATTCAAATGGAAAAAATAGAAATTAAGCCAGCAGTTACATAGGTTTAACAGAATTTGCCAGATAAAATGCATATTAATGAAAATTTCACAATACTGGTTTAATTCAAATTAAAATGTTCGTATTCATTAAACCATGGACTCAAAATAATCTCAGGACAAAAGTGGTGAGATAGTAGTTACCCATGGGGATAGGGTAGTGATTGGGAGAGGAAAAGGGTGGAGGGGTTTCTGGAAGCTGGGAATGTTTTGCTTCTTGATTTGGGTGATTGTTACATGGTTGTGTTTACATTGTGAAAATTATTTGAGCTTTAAATTTATGATTTTTACCCTTTTTGGATATATGTATCAATTAAAAGCTTACTAAAAAAGAAGAGGTGAAGACAAAACTTGGCTCAAAATATCAAAACTAACCATCATGATGTCAAAAGGTCCTGTAATCTAACTGACTGAAACCACCAACCCGACAGTGTTGTACATAACGTTTATAGGATTATCTCTCCTACTGCAACAGGACACCCTTGACTGCAGGGACCCTGTACTGTCAACTTTCGTTCTTCTATTCCTTGTGCAGGGCCTGGTGCTTTTGGGGTGCTCCACAAATGTACGTAATTTTATAAGTAAATTATTGAATTGTTGATGGGGGTAGATGGCCTGGGACCTAAAGTGAGTTGCAGAATGTTATAAACTCACAAGACAAGATCAAAAGGTCAAACTTAGGGACTTTTCCTCCCTATTTCAAACTGATAAAATAAATACCAAAGGAAGACAGTTGCATACATATTGTTACCTAATGTGCTAGTAATTTAAGCACTTATTTATTTAAATTTATTTTTAAAATTTAATTCATTTACTTATTTTGAACATCTTTCCATGTTACCATTTATAAATCTACCTCATTGTTCAAAGTAACTACATTATATTCAGTTCTCTGGATATCACATAATTTATGTTAACCAGTGCATTTTTTTAAATTCAGTTTTATTGTGATATATTCACAAACCATACCGTCATTCACAGTGTACAGTCAGTTGTTCACAGTAACACTATATAGTTGTGCATTCATCACCACAATCAATTTTTGAAATTTTTCATTAACACACTAAAAAAGAATAAGAATAAAAATTAAAGTAAAAAAGAATACCCAAAACATCCTATACCCTCCCATCCCTCCCTATTATTCATTTTTATTTGTCCTCATTTTTCTACTCATCTGTTCATACACAGGCAAAAGGGAGTGGGAGCCACAAGGTTTTTACAATCACACGGTCACACAGTGTAAGCTATATAGTTATACAATTGTCTTCAAGAATAAAGGCTACTGGATTGCAGTTTAACAGTTCCAGATATTTCCTTCTAGCTGTTCCAATACACTAAAAACTAAAAAGGGATATCTATATAATGCATAAGAAAAACTTCCAGAATGACTTCTTGACTCTATTTGAAATCTCTCAGCCACTGAAACTTTATTTTGTTTCATTTCTCCTCCCCCTTTTAGTCCAAGAAGTCTTTCTCAATCCCGCAATACCAGGGCCAAGCTCATCCCCATGAGTCATGTCCCACATTTCCAGGGAGATTTACATGCCTGGGAGTCAAGTTCCACGTAGCAGGGAGAGCAATGAGTTTATCTGCAGAGTTTGGCTTAGAGACAGAGGCACAAAACAGGTTCTCTGGGGGTGACTCTTAGGCACAATTATAAGTAGGCTTAGCCTCTCCTTTGCAGAAACAAGCTTCGTAAGGGCAAGCCCCAAGATCGAGGGCTCAGCCTTTTAAATTGGTAGTCCCCAATGCTTGTGAGACTATCGGTAATTCCCCAGGTGGGGACGTTTAATATTTCCACATTTTCCCCCAGTCCCTCTAGGGGCTTTGCAAATACATTTTTATTCTCTACCCAAATTACTCTGGGATGTTTTGGGGCTTCACACTAATTTGTACAACCAACCAGATTTCACTCCCTATTCAAAGTTCCATGTAATTATGTTATTTGAATAAACTGACCATAGAAGTTAAATTATATAGTGTATTTCAAAAATATAGATTTTGCACCTAATAAACATCTCTTCCTTTGGTTTCATACAGAAGTTGAAGTTTTAAAACACCGTCAATATTGTCCTTTAACCTGTAGTCTGATTCACCTTAGTCCTAACCAAGTCCATGTCATTCATCTCTCTAGTTGAAGTCTGCTCCCTTTTTTCAGACTCTTTAACATCTGCTGAATGGATTCTGGCTCTGAGTCTCAGTTGTCACACATATACCCAAAGTTCCAGGAACCAACGAAGTTATACACAAAGAGCATAGCATTTCAGAATTTGGAAATATCCATTACAACTCAGAAATAGATGTAACTGCTGTTAAGAGCTTACAATCTAGGATCCTTTACAGTAAGCCTCCCCCTGATAACCTATGCTCTCACATTCAATTCTCAGAGTTTGCACATTATAGTTAGTCCATATTAATGAGGCATTATAATGTTTTTCTTTTCATTTCTGGTTTATTTCACTCAACATACTGTCCTCAATGTCCATTCACCTCGCAACTTCATTCCTTGTTGTAGCAGCTCAGTATTCCAATGTACATATTACACCACATTTCGCCACTCTGTTTGTTAGTTGACGTACCCTTAGGCCACCTCCATCCACTGCAAATCATGAAGACTGCCACCATAAACCCCACTGTGAAAATGTCCATTTGTGTCCCTCTTTTCATTTCTTCCACATATATACAGGACTATATGGCAACCCCATGCTTAGCTTTCTGTGGAACCACCACATTGCCCTCCAGATGCGCTGCACCATTCTACTGCCCCACCAGTGTGATTCGGTACATCCCTTTCTCCATATTTTCTCCAGCACTCGTATCCCTCTATTTATTTTTTAGATGGTTTCACTCACACACCATACATTCTATCCTAAGTAAACAATCAATGGTTCCCTGTATAATCACATAGTTATGCATTCACCACCACTATCTATATGAGGACATTTCTATTTCACAAAGAAAGAAGAAAGGGCAAAAAGAAAAAGAAAAAGAAAGAAAAAATGGCAACTATAAAGCAACAAAAGAAAATAAAATTATAATAAAATACAATAAAAAAGTCAGACAACAACACCAACACCAAGAATCCCATATATCCCCCACTTATATCCCCCTCTTATAGACATTTAGCTTTGGTATATTGCCTTTGTTACAATTAATGGAAACATATTACAGTGTTATTGTTAACTATAGACTCTAGTTTGCATTGACTGTATTTTTTCCCTGATACCATCCCATTCTTAACATTTTGCAAAGTTGACATCCATTTGTTCACCCTCATGTAAAAACATTCTCATCTTTGTACATTTAATCACAATCATTGACCATTCTAGGTTTCACTAAATTATACCATCCCAGTCTTTAACCCTACATGCCCTTAACCTTCCTCTTTCAACTGTGCTCAGAGTCATCTGTGCTCAGTGTACTTGCAGTATTTTGCTACCATCACCCAGTATTGTGCTATCCATTTCTGGATCTGTACAATCAATCCTGTTGAACATTCTGTACTCCTTCAGCATCAAATGCCTGATCTTTGCCCTCTTTCTATATCCGGGTTCTACACTCTTTTCTGAACTTTTCCTATCTGTCTGTAGCACTCCCTTTTTAGTATTTCTTATAGAGGAAGTCTCCTATTCATGAACTCTCTGTGTGTGTTTATCTGTAAATATTTTAAACTCTCCCTCATTTTTTTGTCAGATATATTTTTTCCCTCTCTCTCTTAATGTCCTTTAACATACCCATACTGAATCTCTTTAGTATTGAACCTTTCTCCATATCTCTCTCTCCTTTCTTTGTTTCTCTGTCAGTAGGGCTCCCTTTAGTATCTCAAGTAGGGCAGGTCTCTTGTTAGCAAATTCTCTCAGCATTTGTTTGTCTGTGAAAAATTTAAGCTCTCCCTCAAATTTGAAGGAGAACTTTGCTGGATAAAGAATTCTTGCTTGAAAATTTTTCTCTCTCAGAATTTTAAATATGTCATGTCACTGCCTTCTCACCTCCATGGTGGCTGCTGAGTAGTCACTACTTAGTCTTATACTGTTTCCTTTGTATGTGGTGAATTGCTTTTCTCTTGCTGCTTTCAGAACTTGCTCCTTCTCTTCAGTATTTGACAGTCTGATCAGAATATGTCTCAGAGTGGGTTTATTTGGATTTATTCTATTTGGAGTTCACTGGGCATTTATGCTTTGTGTATTTATGGTATTTAGAAGATTTGGGAAGTTTTCCCCAACAATTTCTTTGAATACTCTTTCTAGACCTTTACCCTTCTCTTCCCCTTCTGGAACATGAATGAGTCTTATATTTAGACGTTTTATATTATCTATCATATCCCTGAAGTCCATTTTGATTTTTTTTATCTTTTTCCCCATTCTTTCTTTTATTCTTTCATTTTCCGTTCTGTCATCCTCTAGGTCAGTGATTTGCTGTTCATCTTCTTCTAGTCTTGTACTGTGAGTATCCAGAATCTTTTTAATTTGGTCAACAGTTTCTTTTATTTCCATAAGATCATCTGTTTTTTATTTACTCTTGCAATTTCTTCTTTGTGCTCTTCTAGGGTATTCTTTGTGTCCTTTATATCCTGTGCCATGTTTTCATTGTTCATCTTTAGTTCTTTGATTTATTGCTGTGTCTCCTCTTTTGATTTGGGTGTTTGGGCTTGGGTTATCCATATCATCTGGTTTTTTCATATGCTTTAAAATTTTCTGTTGTTTTTGGCCTCTTGGCATTTGCTTGACTTGATAGGGTTCTTTTAGGATATGTAGACTGCTTCAAACCCTTCTCTCTAATTTGTCAGATCTACAGCTTCGTGGCGTATGCTTTCTCTAACTAACCAGCAGGTGGTGTCCTCGAGCCACCTATTCCTCTCAGGCCAGTTCTCCCCAACTTTGTCTTTGTGGTGAGTGGGGGTGTGAGTCTTGTGGGGTCCAATTGGTGCACCAAGCTTGCGTGTGTAGTTGATGTTAGCCACCCTGCATATGGGGTGTGTGTCTGAGCAGTTAGGGAGGGGGGGTGCGGCTTTAATAACCAAATCTCCCAGGTGTTCCTGGAGATTTAAAGCTGTTGCAATAGTCTAATCCTTCAGTTCAGTCCTGCCACAGTTTGTCTCTGCCGCTGACCCACAAGTCCTTGGTATTGGTGTATGGTCCCTGGGACTAGCGAGTGGGTCCCTCTTACAGGCCGTGCACTCCTAGGTCCTCTGCTGAGGGATGACTGTGCGATGTCACAGGTGAGCACCATCCCCCAAGGGAGATTCTGGTCTGCAGGGCTTTGTAGGGGCATTCCCAGTCTGCTGAAAGGATAGCTGAATGGGGTGTGTTAATTTCCCCCTTTTCACACAGCTCTGCCTTCCCAGCTCCAGGACAATTAGCTGAGGGTGCAGGAAAGCCTACTGTCCACACCCGATATTGTGGTGTGTGCGTTGTTGTTGGAAACACTTCCTGTCACACTGGGTTGTTTGGGGCAGCTCTGGGCTGTGGTGCTGGCACTGGGAATGAGCATTCCCAGCCCACTGGGGAAGATGGCTGTAAGGGGAGGCCCCCCTTTTCTTGGGAAGTTGTGGTGTT
The DNA here is from genome assembly GCF_015220235.1 of Choloepus didactylus. Lineage (NCBI taxonomy): Eukaryota > Metazoa > Chordata > Mammalia > Pilosa > Megalonychidae > Choloepus > Choloepus didactylus. Next base: position 105,041,387 of record NC_051313.1, read on the forward strand.
TAGCAATTTTTCTCAGCCACTGGACTTACTGCTTTGTGTCTCAGAGCTCTCTTAGCTCTCCTCTTGTCTGGGCCCAAATTACAAGTCTTTGAGGCTTTCTGTAATGGGCTTCTTAGAGTAATTGTTTTAGAAAAAAAGAAAAAGATTTAAAAAACAAGGGCCCTTCTTGCAGATCTAATGGGCTATTGAAATTCTAAGAGACAAGGAGATTAGGGCCATTAACGAACAATCAATAAAACAGAGAAACCGGGTCTTCAGACAAGGAAACTCGCCCTCTGGATTTGCATATGAGCCTGACTCTGTTTGAGCCCTGCCCTTTTCCTTTCTATGTTCACCAGAACTCCAAAAAGTCTCTGTTTTTATTTTTGGGTTTTTTTGCTGTTTTTGCTAGCCCTGTCTCCTCTCTGCAGGGCTGACTGCTCCAGGATTCTCTGGTGACCGGTCTCAGTCTATCTGTGTTTGGAGTTCAGATTAACAGTCTGAGTTTTCATTAAGAGCTGCAACTGCAGTTCTCCCTCCTCATTCCCAGCACCGATGGCCCCTCCTCCCACAGAACTGAGCCTGGCAAGGAGGGGCACGGGTCCCCTGGCCACAAGAACTTACAGATTTCGCTGATCTCAGCTATTCCACGCATTTGTGAGTTTTGTATGAAGTATGCCCAAAGTCAAATTGCTCTCCAGTGTCTGGTCCATGCAGTTCCTGGCTTTCTACCTACTGCCCTGGAGGAGTAACTAAAACCTACACCTCACCACTCCACTGTCTTGCCCTGCCCTTTTCCCTCATTTTTTAAGGACAGTTTTGCCGGGTATAGGATTCTTGGTTGGCCGTTTTTCTCTTTCAGTATCTTGCATTTATCATACCATTGCCTTCTCACCTCCTTGGTTTCTACTGAGCAATCTGCACTTAGTTCATAGAAATGTGCTGGAATGCTTTTCTCTTGCTGCTTTCAGAATTCTCTCATTGTCTTTGACATTTGACAATCTGATTAGTGAGTGTCTTGGAGTAGGTCTATTTGGATCAATTCTGTTTGGGGCATGCTATGCTTCTTGGACCTGTAATTTTAAGTCTTTCTTACGAGTTGGGAAATTTTCATTGATTATTTCATCTATTATTCTTTCTGCCCCTTATCTCTTCTCCTTCTGGGACACCTATAACGTGTATATTCATGCACTTCCTGTTGTCGTTCAGTTCCCTGAGCCTCTGCTCATATTTTTTCCATTCTTTACCCTATCTGTTCTTTTGTGTGTAGGATTTCAGATGCTTTGTCTTCTAGTTCAGTAATCCTTTCTTCTACCTCTACAAGTCTGCTGTTGTTTCTCTTCTATTGTGCCTTTCATTCCCATAAGAACTGCCATTTGTTTTTTCAAGCTTACAAATTCTTCCTAATGGCTACCCAGTGTCGTCTTTATATCCTTCATCTCTTTTGTCACATTTTCTTTCAACTCATTTATTTGGAAGATTTGTTTGAAAATCTTTAATTAGTTGTTTCAACTCTTGAATCTCATTTGAGGTGTTAGTTTGTTCCTTTGACTGGTTCTTGTCTTTGTCTTTCCTGATATGACTCATTTTTTTGCTGTCTAGGCATCTAATTTTCTTGATTAGTTTATTCTGGAGGTTGTTTTCTCTCTTTTGCCTTGGGTTTTCTTGTTGGTTTTCTTTGATCTCTATATTCCAGATCTTTTCTGCATCAATCAAGATGATCATGTGGTTTTTCTTTTTTGATTTGTTAGTATGGTGTATTACATTAATCAATTTTCTTGTGTTGACCCACTCTTGCATATGTGGCATAAAAACCACTTTGTCATGTTGTATAATTCTTTTAATGTGCTGATTTGCAAATATTTTGTTGAGGATTTTTGTATCTATATTCATTAGAGGGATTCATCTGTAATTTTCTTTTCTTATATTATGTTTGGTATTAGGGTAATGTTGGCTTCATAGAATGAGTTAGGTAGTGTTCCCTCCTCTTCAATTTTGGGGAAGAGTTTTGAGCACGATTCATATTATTTCTTCATGGAATCATTGGTAAAATTCACCTGTGAAGCCTTTTAGTCCTGAGATTTTGTTTGTTGGGAGGTTTTTGATGACTGATATAATAGTTTACTTGTGGTTGGTTTGTTAATATCTTCTATTTCTTCTTGAGTCATTGTAGGTCATTTGTGTGTTTCTAAGAAATTTTCCATTTCATCTAAGTTGTCTAGCTTGTTGGCATTCATTTATTCCTGTTATCCTCTTATGATATTTATTTCTCTGGGGTCCATGATAATGAACCCTCCCCCCTCATCATTTCTGATTTTATTTATTTGCTTCATTTCTCTTTCTGTCTTTGTCAGTCTAACTAAAGGTTTGTCAATTTTATTGATCTTCTCAAAGAACCAACTTTTTGTTTAATTGATTCTCTCTTTTTTGTGTGTGTTTGTGTGTTATTGTTTTCAATTTCATTTATTTCTGCTCTAATCTTTATTATTTTTTTTCCTTCTGCTTGCTTTGGGATTAGTTTGCTGCTCTTTCTTTAGTTTCTCCAGGTGTTCAGTTAGGTCTTTGATTTTAGCTCTTTTTTCCATTATAAAGCAGATGGTTAGGGCTATAAATTTCCCTGTCAGCACTGCCTTTACTACATCCCCTAAATTTTGATATGTTGTCTTCTTATTTTCATTTCTCTCAAGATATTTTCTGATTTCTCTTTCAATTTCTTCTGTCACCCACTGATTGTTTAAGGACATGCTGTTTAACCTCCATATATTTGTGAATTTTCCAGATCTCCAACTGTTATTGATTTCTAGCTTCATTCCGTATGATCTCAGGTAGTGCTTCAAATAGTTTTTACTTTTAAAAATTTATTAAGGGAGAACCTAAGAAGGTGGCTAAGTGAGATAGGGCAAAAAAACACCTCCGTGAAAAATACTAGATAAAAGCCAGAAAGTGACCCAGAAAGCCAGTTCCAGCGATGCATCAGCCAGACAAGGTCTGCTAAATCCACAGGGACTGTGCATTTGGTGAAACTGGGAGTCTGCATTCTGAAACAAGTGAGTGAGCCAGCTGAAAGTCCGGCAGCCATGCTGTGGTGTGGGGAAACCATGGGTTGACATTTGGAGACGGACTAGCTCTTAAAAAAAAAAACAACCCAGGAGCGGCTGCAGGCACGGTGGTGAGAACTGCACAGTGAAGTGCGGCAGGAATGGGCCTCATGAACCTCTCAATATCTGGCTTGGAAGATAGCCCTTCCTGAACCCGCTGCTAATTGTTTTGGAGCCAGAAGGGCAGAGGGGAGCCAAAAGGAGAAAGAATCTGTGCTCCTTGCAGCCATCTGCCTGGTGGGCTGGGGATGCTCCTGCCCGGGGCTGGAGCCACAGCCCAGAGCTGCGCCAAGGGTCCCAGTGTGACGAGGAGTGTTTTCCACAACACCACACGCATGCCACAGTATTGGCCATGGACAGTGGCCTTTAGTGCACCCACAGCTAATTGTCCCAGAGCTGGGAAGGCAGAGCTGTGCAAAAAGGGGGAAATTAACATGCCCCATTCAGCCATCTTTACAGCAGGCTGGGAACACCCCTGCATGGCCGGGCAG